>NC_050443.1:37722382-38040507 GCF_903995425.1 Onychomys torridus
CTATGCAGACTAAGGTAGCCAACACTGCGATGCTCCTGTGCATGCTTACATATTGTCAATAAACTTTGAGGTGTTTTAGCCTTACCCCACCTACTGCATGAGATATACTGGAAAATTTTACGTTCTAATATTTGATTAAAATTTCATGGCCAAGGAAAATATTAGCAATAAAATTAAACAAAAGATAACTATTGAGGAATAGGAGAGTCCATAGTATTAAATTTTAAAAAGAAATCTTACTCATAGCTCATAATAATTGGCTTGAGTAATGAATATATTGAGACATTATCATATAATTTTTCTAGTGTGGTGTTTTTCTTTCAAATTATACCTTATTAAATAAATTTAATATTAAAATTTAAATCAGTGAGACATAGCTAATTTCCAGGCGTGGGAAAGTTTTGATGGGTAGAAAAGTCCTCTCAACTGTTCACTTCCTAGTTATTGGGACCTATGACCTCACAGTGTGGAAGGAACTGGTTAGACATATTTAACATAAAGATCATGAGATGAGGACATTATCCTGGATGACTTGGGAAGATCACATACAATTACATACTAAAAGAGCCATGTAAACATTGCCTCCTAGAATCTCCTGAGGAGAGCAGACCTGATGACAGCATCATTACACCAGCAAAGCTATTGCAGTAGTCTGAATGTCAGAACCCCCAGACATCTGTAAGTTTGCATTGTTTAATTCTACTTTCTTGGTGGTAGTGGTCAGAAGAAATGATACAAGGTTGAACAAGTAAATTCAGATAATTGACAAGAGTAATTTAGTCTATAATTATGGGTAGAAAAGGGCCCTGAAGGTTGACAGTGAAGATAGCTCTTCACTATGTATCTGTGCTCTCACATTGCAAGAGACAGGTGATATGGAAATATGAAAATTTACCTTTGTATATGTGATTATCCTTCTCTGTGCATTGGTATGGATGTATATGTGTGTATATCTGTATATGTATGATTGAGTGTAGTCTGTGTATATGTGTATGTGTTCACATGTAGGTACCTAATTATGTGGTGTGTGTGTGTGTAAGTGTATAATTGTGTGTTCATGTGTGTACATGCATGATTATGTATATGAGCATGTGTGTATATTTATGTACATGTTTAAGTGCTAATGTGTATGTTTGTTTACATTTAAATTGATGCATATGCATGTGTGTGCACCCATATGTGCATGTTTGACTGTGTATAGTCTCATGTACATCTATTAATATGCATATCCATTTATGTGTACACACATACATATGGATGGGTGTGTGTGTGTTCTTATGTGAGCATGTATATGTGAATGAATGTGTGTATGAGTGGTTTTTGAATGTATGAGCAGATTGTATGAGTCTGAATGTGTTTTGTGTGGTTTATGTGTACAGGTTTGCAAGTACTTATGTTTGTGCATATTTGTGATTAGTTTTTTGTTTATATTCCTTTGAAGATAGGCTAAAATATTTTTTGACCTAAATCTATAAAATATAAAAAATACTGGATGTGTGTTGTGTTCAAGTAAGAAACTTGTGGGATGTTCATGATTTGCTGTGGTCTTTCCCTTTTCCCTAGGTAGACCTGAAATGGTTATGATGGGCTACAGATCAAGGGGGTAGAGGGAAGAAAGGGAAAGGAGAAAATTATGAAGTTATATTTTAATTAAAATATTATTTTTATAAAAATGGATACTTTTATTGAAAATATATTTTTAAAATAGTAAGTCCTGATTATAGTTTCCCCTAATCAACTCCTAGTTCTTCCCAACCTCCTCTCCCACCTAGTTCCACCTACTTCCTTTCTGTCATTAGAAAACAAGCAGGCATTTTAGTGACAATAATAACATAAATAAATAAATAAATGAATAAAAACGATAACAAACAGACAGAAGGAAAAGAGCCTAAGAAAGGCTGTAAGAGGTAGATATGGATATAAAGACACACTTGTTAGCACACTCAGGAATTCCATAAAATCTGATAATTTATGCTTTTCTACTTGTGATAGTTATTATTGACCGGATTTAGAATTATCTAGGAAACACACCCCTGGACATGTCAGGGAGGCTATTTCTGTGGAAGAAACGTATACCAAATGTGCACAGCACTAAATCTTGTCTTGCAATGAATAAAAAGGAGAAATCAAACTGGAGCCAACATTCCTCTTTCTCTTGCCTGTAGTGCCCTGGAACTCCCAAGTTGGGTAACTGTGCCCTGCGGACCTTGACCTTAGTGTCCTCCCTATGCTGATTCCCTGCTGGTCTCCACCCTCCTGGATGCTCACCTGAGGTTCTTTGTTTGTGTATCCTGCATTTGGTGTAAACAGCTTAGATGCAAGAATGTAGAACATTCAGTAGTGAACTTCTGACCTCCAGGGGTTCTTCTATTGTGCTGTAAGCCTGTATTTAAGGTTTCCTCCCTTGCTTTAGGAAATATGACAAAAAGGGAGTTAAAACCTTCTGGTCCATAAGGAGAAATAATACCATCTGGGTAGACATCCTGATGGAACAAAATGATAGTCCTGGGACTCAGTGATTATAGCAATGTTGAAGAGTGTAAAGTAGTTGTACAAGGGTCACTCTCTTTTATGCCATCACTGAACTAATGGGAGGTAAAATTAAAATTGCTTTTAGATCAAGACCCAAAAGTAAGAGATACTTAGGTAGACTCCTGTGATGGCTATTCTTGGTTGTTGACTAAATCTGAAACTAATACCTCAAAATGAAGGGCATTCCTATGAGACAATTTTCTTAATTTGAAGTGAGAGGATCTATGATTCAGGAAGACACACACACACACACACACACACACAAACACACACACCTTTAATCTAGATATTTTGAGCTGGAAAATCACACCTCTAATCTGGGCCACACCTTCTTTTTTATTTTATAATTTAATTTAATTTTACATATCAGCCATGGATTCCCCCATACTCCCTCCTCTTGCCGCACCGCACCCTCCCCCAATTCCCATCTCCTCCAGGGCAAGGATTCCCTTGGGGATTCAGCTCAACCTTGCAGATTCAGTCCAGGCAGGTCCAGTCCCCTCCTCCCAGGCTGAGCAAAGTGTCCCAGCATAGGCCCCAGGCTCCAAACAGCCAGCTCATGCACTAAGGACAGGTCCCCGTCCCACAGCCTGGATGCCTCCCAAACAGTTCAAGCTAATCAACTGTTTCACTTATCCAGAGGGCCTGATCCCGCTGGGGGCTCCTCAGCCATTGGTTCATAGTTCATGTGTTTCCAATAGTTTGACTATTTGTCCCTGTCCTTTTTCCAATCATGGTCTCAATAATTCTCACTCATATAATCCCTCCTCTTTCAACTTCTATTGGAAGCCTTGATAAAGATATTGAAGAAGAGACCATTTTCTCTTTTCCTGCTTGCTTGTACTTTGTAAGCAAGTCCTTCTCCTCACTGGCATTGGAGCCTACTCTAGGATTCCAGCATCTAGTGAAGACCAGCTGAGACATTCAGCCTTGTGAACTGAGCAACTACTGGATTCTAGGACATCGCATTGATACTCAGCCATTTATGGATTAGCTGAACCACAATCTGTAAGTCAGACATTCTAAAAAATCCCCTTTTATATATATATATATATATATATATATATATATATATATATATATGTGTGTGTGTGTGTGTGTGTGTGTGTGTGTGTGTGTGTAGATTCATTATATAAGTTCTGTTTCTCTGAGAACCCTGACTAATACAACATCTAAAATGTATGTAAAGTCTATGAAAAAAACAGAATACAAAAAATGAGAGAGAACATACAACATTTATAAACACAAATAAATCTTTAAAAACAATATTTTAAAGTAGAAAAATGAACACACTCTGCCACCATGCTTGTGATACAATCAAGGGTGATCCCTGCCAGATTCTGCACTTGGCTGTGGGAATTCCACCTTCTGGAAATGTTCATTCACCAGAATTCAGGAAGTTACCTTTCTGCACACTTTTAGAATTTGAATGTAGTTTGGATATTGTGTGTTGTATTTCCAAAGAACACTGTCATCCATCCTGGAAAATGGGAACTGTATGAAGATCAGATGGTTGAAAACTTGGGGCTGGTTTAGCCAGAACACTAGCTTTAAATTTGGTACAGAATGTGAAAGGCTGTAATTAATGACTAGATTCAAATCAATGTTGGTTCTAGTTGTATTGCAGATACATTTAAAGTTCATTGTTCATAATTTTAAAATTTCTACAATGAAAAAAATTAAATTTTCATCTTTATTTTATACTTCCTGTATCAGAATATTTTATCACATTTTGCTCATCTGTTTATCTATTAATCTATTGTCCATTAGCTATGTATCACCTATTTTGCTATCACCACCTCTCTCTCTCTCTCTCCTTTTCTCTCATAATCTATTATCTATCATGTTTCTACACATGTATCTACTTACTAATTATCTCCTACCAAGTATCATTTATCTATCATCCATCTACCTACTTATCATCAATCTGTCATCTATCTTTCCATCTGTTTACTTATTTTCCTACCTATCTCCATCATCGATGCATCTATCCTTATAACTATCACCTAGTATGTTTATTTCTCAACTATTTGTAGAAGAGAATAATTTCTGTTGAATATCACATTATATTACAACTCCTCTTATGTGAAATTCTCCTCTCAAACATGTGAAGGTCTTCATTTCCACTATTCCTCTTCAAAGATACAGCCTCCGAGAGTCTGCCTTTCCACATCTAACACTACAGTCATGCTTGTGATCTCTTGTTATAAAATGAGTCCATTTCAAAACAACATGAGCTGTGGGTTGTTCAGAACAGAGGAGTGTTTGCTCAATAGAATGCTTTTACTCTGGTGTCTTGTTGTTCTTGAAATATCACCTTTAGGGTTTAAAACTTTCTCTTGATTTGAGAATGCTCTTAGAAAGAGAGCCCTCATGTATATGGCAAAATAACACACTGTGTAACTACTGATCCTATTTTCAAATCAATTCTTTAATTTTGATTTGACATCGCAAATAATCACTTTCATTTTAATTAAGCTGGCTTTTAAGTCTCCAGCCTGGCCTCACTATAATTAACCTAATAAAATAAAGACAGAAATTATTTTTTAAAAACAAATCTTTAGAAGAAATTATGCTTCATGGTTACATTATCCGTTGGTCTTAGCAATTGACAGCATATGAAATTCAAGTGCCTCTTTAGCCCTCAGTTAAGTTATTTCTCTGACACTAAGAGGAGAGATTTCCTAAGGATTCCTAACAGCGTGAATACATTTATACACAGAAATGATCTGGCTTTTCTTTCTCTTGGATGAAGGATTAAAAATTCATTAGTTTCTGTGTGACTGAGTTTTATGGCCTCCTACTGAAAGCGAGATGGTTCATCAATCCATATTTAGTTACATCAAATGATATAACTACATGGTTTGGGGTTTTTTGGCTTTGTGTTTTAATGGAAAACTTAAAGTCTGGAATGCAATAAATAAAACAAATTCACCTTAATCAGTGACTATTTTTAGAATCCTTTACTTTTTCTGATTTCTTATGAAGTTCAATTTTTCTCTCCAGAGAGGCCAGATACCTCTCCAGCAGCATCCTCAGAGCCGCCCAGTGTGGTTGGTGTGGGAGCCCACAGAAGTTTCCTAGTGAAATCTGAGCTTGCTTTACCCAGCAGGGCTGTATAAGAGAATGGACTGACCATGTGCGCAGTTACCAGGTGTTTGAAAGGGTCTGCATTTGGCTGTGCTAGGGCGTGGTCTTTTGCGTTTCTATAAATAGCCCTTTAGAAGAGACAGAAGGGGCTGGTGGGTTTTGACCCAGGCCCTCCTGAGGCTGTCCTGTGTGTCTGTCTCTCACCCCTCTCTGTTTCTATCTAAGTATTTCTTAGTTCTCCCTACTCAAGAGTACCCTGGAGGAAAAAGTAGGAGCAGGTCTCCCACAGGTTGGCTTCACATAAACACTAGGGTGAGGCAAAATAACAGCAGAGAGGAATAAAATAAAGAGAACATACAAAGTTTACATGGAATTTCTGTGGATCCTTTCTTCACATTGTTTCAGGGCAGCTGTGATGCACCATGTGGCAGGCCTCCTGTGCCATGTGTTAGAGGGAAAAATCTGCATTCTAGTGCCAGCACAAGCCACATGCCAGACTGGACAGGTGTTGTGGTCACCTGAGCCCCTTTGCAATCAGCATATTCTGTTTTTCTAACTTTTTCTTAAACAAACATGGTAGAAGTCTAGTAACCTCTTGTATATTTGCAGTAAGTCTTGAACTTGAGGAGACAGCAACAAGTTCTGTCTGCAGTAAAAAGGGCTTCCTCATGAGTGATATTCATGGGCTGAAGCTTTCCTGTCCTTCAGAAACATAAGAATGTAATCAAGCAAATCCATGGAAGTGCTGGAAAATCATTCTCTCCCTATGTGTAGGTAAAACTTCACTATCCATGCACAGTGATTTTTAAGTTGTTTTATTCAGCAATAACTTACCCTGTGTTTACTTATAACTACTGCACGTTTACTAAGGACCAGGCCTGATTACCACTGAGCAATGTTAGCTGGCCACAGGCCAGGAAATTTATCTGTTCTGTGCTGAGCCAGGAAGATGGTTCACTAGATAAAAATCTCTCTACATACAAGACTGATGGTCCGAGTTTCTCTCCTGAGACACTCATGGAAAGCCTGCTGTCATTGTAGGCATCTGTAATCCTAGTGTTCCTATGGGGGGATAAGAAGTGGAGACAGGAATGGCTGGAAGCTCCCAAGCCAAGTAGCCTGGGGCACACAGGGAAACAGAAGCAAGGAGAGACTCTGCTTCATCAAGTTGTTCTCTGGTCTCCATTTGCACACAACATACACACACACACACACACACACACACACACACACACACACACACACACACACACACACCAGAAAGGGATAAAGGATGCAGTGTGATGATGCAATTACAGCTTCATGCTTGGCATGTGAATATGAGGGACCTGGCAGATATGCACATTCCATTAGCTTCCTTTAGCTGTAGCATATATTAAAAATTTAGTACTTGTTAAAATAACACAAATGTTCTGTGTTATCTTTATGCATTTCAGAAGCCTTGTTGTGGATGTTTTACACTTAATAATATTCTACTGATCTGGAAGAAGTTTGCTGAGGGGTGTCTGTGTATTGTGATTTACTGAACTTTTTACATCTACTTATTTTTACTTTATAGCATACTCAGATTAGAAGTATCAAACTGATTTGGGCATAATTTAAAACATATTACTGTGTTAGTGTCTTATTAACAAAATACTTCAAAGTTAATGCTTACATTTTATGCCCCAAGCAAACACATGTCCTTACAGGTTTTCTGTTGGAATTAGACAAGAGTGTTACAAAGCTACAATAAAAGTGACAGAGGGACTGACTCCTTTCAGGAAGGTGAAAGACAGGCCTCCCATCTTCCTTTGCCTGCCATAACCCCTACAGGTGGCTATGAGCCTACAGCAGCTTCCTCCCTTCACAGTTAGCACTGGCTGAACAAGTTTCCACATGGACTCCCTGTGATATGACCTCTTCCACCCACTTTTTTTCCATATGAAGACTTATGGTTGTGACAGACATCAACTATCTCCACTTATAGCTACCTGCTTTCCTGGTTAGCTGTCAAGTTGATGCAGCATAAATGTCACCTGGGAGGAGAGAACCTCAGATGAAGAACTGTGTCTATCACATTTACTTTTGGCAACATCTGTGGGACTGTCTTCTTTATTGATGTGTACTAAGCCCACCATGCAAAGTAAAGACCCTAGGTAGTAGGGTCTCAGATATATAAAAAGCTAATGAGAACGAATCAATTAGTGAGCTAGAGAGCAAGCTAGTAAACAACATTCCTCTGTGGTCTCTGCTTTAGTTCCTGTCCTGACTTTTATCAGTGATGGACTGTAACCTGGAAGTGCAAGCTGAAATTAAACTTTGAAATTTTTCCTCCCCTAAGTTGCTTTTGGTTATGACATTTATCACAGCAACATAAAAAAAAAATTAGAATACTTAACATGTCAATTTCATCTTTGAAGAAATTTTAGTGATTTGTATTAAAGATGGTCAATGGACCAGCATCCTGCTGACTTCAGAACCCACAAGGAATAGTGTTGATCTTTTACCTGAACACTTGCCTTGACCTAGTTTCTATCCTGGGTGGTCACTATGGATACAGAGCCCTACTGAAGTGCCCCTGTTAGAGATACCCAGGCTTCCTATTGTATTATGCATGTGATGTCAGGCTGCTTGTATTGCTTGTGTTCAGAGAGAAGGCTTGTGACTTCCTCAGAAGTAAAAACAG
This sequence comes from Onychomys torridus, assembly GCF_903995425.1. NCBI lineage: Eukaryota > Metazoa > Chordata > Mammalia > Rodentia > Cricetidae > Onychomys > Onychomys torridus. Next base: position 37,730,673 of record NC_050443.1, read on the forward strand.
CTTCAGATATATGGAAAGAAGTGATGCTAATATGCACCTAGCACAGCCTAAATGTATAGAGTTTGGAAATGTTCTCTTATAATCATGATGTTGGATAAAATTTGAATGATGAATCTTTTGTATAGCCATTTAAAGAAAGGAAACTTTTCTTAGGTAGAGAAACAAGGGCATATGGTGATATTCTCTGCCATTTCGTTTCACTGTGCATTAGTTCATTTGCTCAGGTTCATTCATTTATAATTTAGTTGGTGCTCTCACCATATCCTGTAACCTATCTCAGAATCACCAGACTGTACACCCTCAGGGAATCAGATCTGAGAGTTTTTAAAACTGCTTTTTAGATACTATCATCTGAAGTTCTGTATGTGAGAAATGTGTTTCCTTCTATATGGCTGGGTCACATGTTTGTGATACTCATTTATCATGGTTTACATTGATGCCTGGGTCACACATCATCCCTTAATTCCTGTTCAATTTCTCTTCATCTATCCTTCTCAACATTGCATAAGTATGACAATAACACCACCAAGAAATTAAATTTGACTTTGGAATGACCTACCTTTATTACTCATGTTTCATCATGTATCTATCCACTCATTTGGAGAGTTAAAGAATAAATTATATCCTTAGTTCAAGTTCTAAGATGGAGAAACTACTCAAAATCAATACTTTCAAACTCAGAGTTAGAAGCTTTATTTCTGTCATTTACCAGATTATCTTTAGATGTTGTGGAACCTTGAAAATGAACTATGAGCCATAATACTTGATACTTTTTCTAGTGAAGGAGAGTTCTGTAAAAGTAAATGAAACTGTGTTTTCTAATTTAGGATGATATAATTTTTGTGAGATAAAATGAAAGGGGCAGAAAATCATGTTTCCCAAAATAATGGCACCAATAATGCTCTATGGTTGACATTTATAAAAATCTTTGCATTAGCATATTCTCAAGTTTTTGGAGAAGTTTTTTGGTTGTATAATGATATTTCATTCTAGTATATTATGTACTTTTACCATATCTATCCCACTTAATGCTTTTTTCCCCTGCACTGAATATTCCTCCCACCTTCCAAAAGAAATAGATTCTATTTTCATATCATAGATAACCAATGATAGGTAGACTAATGTATAGACAGATAAATACTATTCTTACAGTATGTTGCCATTATCCCTTTGTGAATCAGTGTCTAGTTTCTCTGTTACTAAAAAATTTGACAGTTTATTAGGGCATAGTTGGTACACAAAGCTGTGCGTATTTGATGTACAGTATTTTTTGTTTGGATATCTGCACACACCAATAAAGCTATCACCATAATCAAGGTAATTAACTTATCCCTTATCTCCAAGGTCCTTTTGGTGTCTTTGTGTTTTTCTGCATCTGTTTGAATTTACATAATTAGCAAGAATTCTATTTTCTTTGGTCTTTCAAGTACACATACACTTGGTGAATTCTGGGTAATGTATTGAACAAATTAGCTCTAGTCCTTGTTTATCTTACAGTGAAAACCTTAGACCATTTTATTAAATGAGAGAAACTACAGTTGGTGTTGGCTAATCCTCCAAGGTGATACACCATACCCCAGGTCTCTGAACTCTCTGCCCATGGAGTCCTTGTCTATGCTGAGAAGAAGCCAAATACCCGGATAAAGCTCTATATCATTAATAATAGAAAGGTGCAATTTGGTCCAGAGAAGATGGTAAAACTTATTTTTTAAATTTAATTTAATTTTACATATCAGCCATGGGTTCCCCTGTCCTCTCCACTCTTGCCCCTGATCCTACCTCCCCCGCAGTCCTCCCATTCCTATCTCATCCAGGGGAAAGACTCCCCTGGGGATTCAGCTCAACCTGGTAGATTCACTCCAGGCAGGTTCACTCCCCTCCTTCCAGGCTGAGCAAAGTGTCCCCACATAAGCCCCAGGTTCCAAACAGCCAGCTCATGCACTAAGGACAGGTCCCAGTTCCACTGCCTGGGTGCCTCCCAAACAGTTCAAGCTATTCAGTTGGATCACTTATCCAGAGGGCTTGATCCAGTTGAGGGCTCCACAGCTTTTGGTTCATAGTTCATGTGTTTCCATTAGTTTGGCTATTTGTCCCTGTGCTTTTTCCAATCTTGGTCTCAACAGTTCATGCTCTTACAATCCCTCCTCTTTCTCAACAATTGGACTCCTAGAGCTTCACCTGGGGCCTGGCCAGGATCTCTGTATCCACTTCCATCAGTTATTGGATGAGAGTTCCAGCACGACACTTAGGGTGTTTGGCCATCCAATCCCCAGACTAGGTCAGTTTAGGCTTTCTCTTGACCATTGCCAATAGTCTACAGTGGTGGTATCTTTGTGGTTTTCTGGGGACCTCTCTGGCACTTTGCTTCTTCCTATTCCCATGTGGTCTTCATTTATCATGGTCTGTTATTCCTTGTTCTCTCTTTCTGTTCTTGATCCAGCTGGGATCTCCTGCTCCCCTAACCTCTCTTTCCCTCGAACCTTGCCCTTCATTACCCCCACTCTCATCCAGGTTGTTCATGTAGATCTCATCCATTTCTCTGTCATTGGGCGATCCCTGTGTCTTTCCTAGGGTCCCGTTTTCTAGGTAGCCTCCCTGGAGTCGTGTAGCAGTCTACTCATCTTTGTTTTACATCTAGTATCCTCCTATGAGTGAGTACATACCATGTTTGTCCTTCTGAGTCTGGGTCACCTCACTCAGGATGATTTTTTCTAGATCCATCCATTTGCCTGCAAACCTCATGATGTCATGGTTTTTCTCTGCTGGGTAGGACTCCATTGTGTATATGTATCATATTTTCTTTATCCATTCTTCAGTTGAAGGGCATCTAGGTTGTTTCCAGGTTCTGGCTATTACAAACAAAGCTGATATGAACATAGCTGAGCAAATGCCCTTGTGGTATGATTGAGCATTCCTTGGGTATATGCCCAAGAGTGGTATAGCTGGGTCTTGGGGGAGATGGATTCCCAATTTTCTAAGGAAGCACCATATTGATTTCCAAAGTGGCTATATAAGCTTGCATTCCCACTAGCAGTGAAATACAAGCTTACTCCCTTACTCCACATCCTCTCCAGCATAAGCTGTCTTCTGTGTTTTTGATCTTAGCCATTCTGACAGGTATAAGGTGGTATCTCAGATTTGCATTTCCTGGATAATTAGGGATGTTGAGCAATTCCTTAAATGTCTTTCAGCCATTTGAGCTTCCTCTGTTGAGAATTCTCTGTTTAGTTCTATAGCCCATTTATTAATTGGACTGTTGGGCATTTTGATGTCTAATTTCTTGAGTTCTTTATATATTCTGGATATCAGCCCTCTGTCAGATGTGTGGTTGGCGAAGACCTTTTTCCATTCTGTAGGCTGTTGCTTTGTCTTGTTGACCGTGTCCTTTGCTCTACAGAAGCTTCTCAGTTTCAACAGGTCCCATTGATTGATTGTTTCTCTCAGTGTCTGTGCTACTGGTGTTATATTTAGGAAGTGATCTCCTATGCCAAGGCATTCAGGATTACTTTCTACTTTCTCTTCTATCAGGTTCAGAGTAACTGGATTTATGTTGAGATCTTTAATCCACTTACAAACACCTTCAGCAACATAACAGGATATAAGATCAACTCAAAAAATCAGTAGCCCTCCTATATACAATAGGCAAACAGGTTGAGAAAGAAATCAGAGATACATCACCTTTTACAATAGCCATAAATGATATAAAATACCTTGGGGTAACTCTAGCTAAGCATGTGAAGGACCTATATGACAAGAACTTTAAGTCCCTGAAAAAAAGAAATTGAAGAAGATGTCAGAAAATGGAAAGATCTCCAATGCTCATGGATAGGCAGGTTAACTTAGTAAAAATGGCTTTCTTACCAAAAGCAATCTACAGATTCAATGCAATCCCCATCAAAATACCAACACAATTCTTCACAGACCTGGAAAGAATAATACTCAACTTCATATGGAAAAACAAAAAAACCAGGATAGCCAAAAGAATGCTGTACAATAAAACAACCTCTGGAGGCATCAAGCTCCCTGACCTCAAGCTCTACTATAGAGCTACAGTATTAAAAACAGCTTGGTACTGGCATAACAACTGACATGTGGGACAATGGAATCAAATTGAAGACCCTGGCATTAACCCTCACACCTATGAACATATAATTTTTGACAAAGAAGCCAAAACTGTACAATGGAAAAAAGAAAGCATCTTCAGCAAATGGTGCTGACATAACTGGATGTCAATATGTAGAAGGCTGCAAATAGATCCATATCTGTCACCATGCACAAAACTTAAATCCAGGTGAAACTTATTATCCTACTAAAAATTAAGCTTTTCTGGGTGGGATTGAGTGGGTAATCTTTTTATATTATTTTACAGGAAAAATAGAGATTATTGGAAAAGAAGTAAAATTTTTCACAATAAGCAACAGCTTTGAAAACATGGAGTCTTGTATAAAAACAGATTTCAGCTTTTTTTAAGTTTTTCAAGAAGACATGTGTGCCAAACATGACTGTAGTGACAGAGATGCTACTTGCAGCTGTCCACTCTCCTGGGGCACAAGGCAGAGACTCAGTCTCTCTGGACATGACATCTCAGGTTTAGTGGAGGGACCACAGCTTTTCTTCCTTCTTCACTTTCTCATTGTGGGAAGCATTTTGAAGACGATACATGCCAGTTTTTAGTCACTGTGGATCCCTGAACCAAATGGTAAATGTTGTTCCTATGACTACATTCTTGAGCTGAATTTAGATTTTCTCTTAACAAGTCTCTTGATTTATATCTTGGGTTGTCAGTGTCATACTCCAGTTGAGTTTAAAATATAATTTTAAGAAAACTTTCTTTTCCTTCATCACTTCTCAGATAAATGGAAGGAGTATATTTGCCTCTAAAATTAAAGTGTGTGTGTGTGTGTGTGTGTGTGTGTGTGTGTGTGTGTGTGTGTTTGTGTGTGTGTGTGTGTGTTATAAATGTGCTGGTCTGCAAACAGGAAAAGGAAAGTAACAATGGGTACAGTGGGTTATAGGGAACAGTGGAGGTTGAGTGGATGTTATATGGGACAGGAAAGTGGGAAGGGAGGGTCCAGAGTGAGCAGATATGGGAGAGATGAAAAGTAAAAGCTACAAAAGGAGTGTGTTCCAAATGTTGTCATGATGTCTGATGCCTTCCATCCTATCTTTTATATTAACCATGTTGCATTCTTCTAATCACATTGGACACTCATATTTTGGGGACACAGCTCATCTGCTGTCTCTTTCAGGTGAATTTTCTGACTTAGTGTATGAGCCATAGCATTTTCTTCTATATTCTTTTGTGATTATTCAGTATGTTATCTCTCTGCTTTTTAATTTTCTGTTCTTCTGAAACATACATTCCATAAAACCATTCAGATTAGCCTGTCCTAACGGTCATTGTATACCAGATTCCTGGGAGTTGTGCCTGATACACAGTCACTATTCTAAATACAAATTCAATCCAAAGGCTGAGAGGCTATCTGAACATTCTCACAATATAAAATAGCACTTGCAGGCCAGCTGTGGCTTGTAAAGCCATGAGGGGGAGATGAATTCAGTGATCACCTGGTGGCTTAAGGTGCAGATGTAGTAGACTGAATAATAGGTTTGCTTTTGTGACTTGAAAGATTAAGATCAAGACATGGTTTAGTTACAGTTAACATTTCAAAAATATTATCTAAACACAGAGCAATATGTAAACAATTTAATGTCATTAACCTTGAAAAAATGCTGGCATTTTTAAGGTTAAGCACAACGTAAGTGTCCCCAATAATTAAATGGACTGTCGTTGCCATTGATGGAACTTAATGTCACTGAAAGACCAGTATGTCAACTTTTAAATTATTTTTAAAGATCATTTTATGTGCTTTGGTGTTTGGCCTGCTTGTGTATCTGTGTACCATTTGCAGGAAGTACCTCTAGCATCAGAAGGGGACACAGAATCCTTCAGAACTGGACTTACAAACAGTTGAGGGTTTCCATGTGGGTGCTAGGAACTGAATTCGGGTCTTATATAAGAGTATCCAGTGTTTTTTTTACTACTGAGCCATTCCTCCAGCCCCAAAGTCAGTATTTCAAAGGCTTGATACCAGTTGGCACATTGGAGAAGTTTGGAAGTGTTCAGGGTGGGTCTTGGTGGGAGGATGTAGGTGATTGGGGCATCTCCCTTAATGGGAACTGTGGGATGCTGGCCTCTCTCTCACTTTCTCTTTGTCTGGACCCAGTGCCCATTTAACGAACTATAGAAAGGATCCCTGAAAGTATAGTCTTCAAGTGCCCATTTAACATGCAGCCTATTCAACCACCTTCTCCCTACCACGATGGGCTGCCCACCACAAATCAAAGTAACATGCTAATCAGTTGATAACAGACCGAAGCCTCAAAATTATGACTCAACACTAACTGTTCCTTCAGACATGTGTTGAAGCGGCAGAGCTGGCTGCCGCCTCATTCACATTAAAGCAGCTCAGAAAAACATTGTGGGCTCAGGGGTCACTAGCACAGGCATGGGCTAAGATTTGTTGTTTTGTACGCATAGGGTCCCAATCTGTAGCCAAGGCTAGTCTTGGGCTTTTAGTGAGCCTTCTCCTTAATAATAACAATGTCTCCTATTTGAAGTAGGTATTGGAGGTGCTTCTAAGAAGCTCGCTGTCTTCTCTATATAATGGGTACACAGAGAGAAGCATGCAGGGATGCTCAGATCCAATTCTAAACATTTATCTGCTTCTGGAAATCCTCTCCACCTCACCAAATTTAAAATAACCGTAAATATGTACACGCATGTTCGACTGGGTTTTCTTTTCCTTGTGAATGTTATGTCCCTCTCAGGACTCTTTATGATTTACTCAAAGCAGAGAAGAGTCTCACTTTTGGAACTTTAAAGCAATGACCTTAAAATATCCTGAAGCACAACTTGAAAGTCTTGCCAGCTGTGACCACACTCATTAGCTTTCCATCTTCTTTTTTTAAAGCTGCACAGAACACACACAGGACATAATGTGAGTTTCTGCTGTTTGTAACGATTCCCCAGGTGTGTTCTCCAGTGTTCCCCAGTTCTCTCTGCCTTCGAGAGAAAACTGGTAGAACTCTAAACTATGTCAGTGTATGCATTTTCACATTCTCTTGAACTCAGTCGTAATCATTTCCTTCCTTCTTACACTCTATCTCTTAATGGAATAGAAATTGAGAGCTCACCTGCCTGCTAAGGCTGCTGGTACCTGCATGTTCAAAACAGAACCCTCTTGAGGGAAACCTGAAAATCACATGTTTGTAAATCTCTTACAAGCCAATCATCTCTTTAAAACTGTCACAATTTCCTCTTCCTTATGTCTCTTCTCCAAGGTCCTAATGAGTGTGTCTTCTTATAGCACTGGCATAGTCTTGACTTAGGTCAAACCCCAATGCTCAGACAGCATTTCCTTTGAAATCCATTGACTCACTAATCTTGTTACTTTTATAATTTTTACTTCTGGTTGTACGTATGTGTGTTTTATTTTGTGCACCTGTGTACAGTTTAGTGCAGAAGCCAGACAAGAGCATTGGTTGCCCTGATGCCAGAGTTACAGACTGCTAAGTCACCCAACATGGGATCTAGGAACCAAATTTAGGTCTTCTGCAAGAGCATTAAATACTCTTAACTGCTAAACCACCTCTCCTGCTCAGGCATGTGGATTTTATAATGTTACTTAGTCTCTCTGGACGTCAAAAAATGTGGAGATTAGTAATACCTAAATCCTTCAATCATTATGTTTTGCTGACATTTAATACATGAAAGTACTGTGAATAGGATACAGCACAGAATAATTCTATATAAACATTTGCCCGCTGTGATACACACTGTCATTTCCATTGAAATCAGCAGAATATCTTCTTCAGTTATAAAACAAAACAAAACTTATTCACCTTCAATTTGATACATCAAACAGAGTGAAGCCATCCAAGAGAAGCAGGGAAAGGCTTGCTGAGAGAAAAGTCCCTTGGGACACATACATTGCCTAGTTTACCTAGTTTCCGTACTCACTTCTCTCTCTCTCTCTCTCTCTCTCTCTCTCTCTCTCTCTCTCTCTCTCTCTCTCTCTCTCTCCCTTTTCTGTCCTCTCTCTCACTTTCTCTCTCTTCACTTTCCTTTCTCTCTCTCCCCTCCCCACAAGGATCCTAGCCTGGCCTGGAGCTCAGCCTCCTCAGCCCTGCAATTTTAGGCCTATGTCTCCATTTGCAGCTTCAAGGAATTTTCAAGTCACATTTTCACCCAGACAGATTCTCTATTGTCTAAGCAACAATCAAAAATTCACATGAGAACAGGAAGAAGCAAAGTGCTAGAGAGGTCCCCAGAAATTCACAATGATACATCCATTGTAGACTACTGGTAATGGTCGAGAGAAAGCCTGATCTGACCTAGTCTGGTGATCAGGTGACCAAACATCTAACTGTCGTGCTGGAACTCTCATCCAATAACTGATGGGAGTGGATGCAGAGATCCTTGGCCAGGCCCCAGGTGGAGCTCCAGGAGTCCAATTGTGGAGAAAGAAGAGGGACTGTAAGAGTGTGAATTGTTGAGACCAAGATTGGAAGAACACAGTGACAAATAGCCAAACTAATGGAAACACATGAACTATGAACCAAAAGCTGTGGAGCCCCCAACTGGATCAGGCCCTCTGGATAAGTGAGCCAATTGAATAGCTTGAACTGTTTGGGAGGCACCCAGGCAGTGGGACCTGGACCTGTCCTTAGTGCATGAGCTGGCTATTTGGAACCTTGGGTTTACACAGGGACACTTTGCTCTGTCTGGAAGAAGGGGACTGGACCTGCCTGTACTGAATCCACCAAGTTTAAATGAATCCCCAGGGGAGCCTTGGCCCTGGAGAAGATGGAAATGGAGGGAAGGGGCTGGAGGAAGGTGGGGGCGGGGGTGGGAGGGGGTAGGAGAGGGGAACCCATGGCTGATATGTAAAATGAAAACATAAATATAATAAAAAAATTCACATTGGAGCCTAAGTGGTACTGCCAGACAGAGATGAGCATACTAATTCCTGCATGAGGGTAGAATATGACTCCAAAACAAATGAACAGCAACAACAAAACAAACCCATAATAACAAAAGAAGACTGCATTCTGTGGATCCCTTTCACTTTGTGCAAGTTGTATTTTATTCTTATAAATTTATCTCTGATCCATGGATATTTAATTCTCTCTTTCTGGTGACCAACACTAAGTTCCAGTGTTGTAGCATTTTCAAAAGTCTCGTCAAAGCTGCAGTCTCGGGCAGCCACAAGGCTTCCTGACTTTGTGCTGGGCATTTGGAGGGCATAGAATGCCCACAGCACTTAATAATTCCTTGTGTGCCTGGGTACACCCACTGCAAACCCAAGTGAACTGCCTAATTCTTTTGCCTGTGTTTGGCACAGTATCTGCAGCATGTAGCAGGATACACATTCTTCCTGATTCCACAATATACATACAGTGAAGAGATTCTTTAAAATTATCATTGCCTTTATCTGGTGTGTGTGAAAACTCTGAGTTTATAAACTTCTGAGCACATTCCTTCTCTCTGCAGACTCTTGAACAGAACTTAGAGTGTTAAGTAATGAACAGGGTAAAGCAGTTCCCCAGCCTATAGCAGTTCAAACTAGAAGCTAGAAAGAGAATAGCTAGAAGGCCCATTAGAAGCAGACATTTGACAAAAAGCGTTGTAAATAACTGAAGGCAATTCATATGAGGAGTCTCTTCCTGCCAGTTTCTTCTTAATGGAAGGAGCCAAGCACTTGTCAGAGGTTTTTGTTTTTGTTTTTGTTTTTGTTTTTTTTTGTTTTGTTTTGTTTTTTTTTTTTCCACAAGATGCTAACCTCACTGATGTTGGTGTACTTATTACCTAATTGGCTTCACTTAGTGCCCTCTTCTTGGTGAATGAGTCAAGGGTAGATTGTAGCTGGTGCACAAGCATTCAGAACTCTGTGGGCTGATCTATTTTAAAAGCAGCCGGTTTGCAGAATTACTTCACTGCACGATATTCAGTGTCTTTCTTTACAGACTCAGATATTCATGGGTTCTATAAATAGAATACCTGAGCTCATGGTGCCTGTCACCACAGAGCCCAATGAGCAGAGAGAGAAATTGAATCTCTAAGTCCAATTTACTCATAGTTAGTGATCTGAGAAGGCAGTTGATTTACACCCTGAAAATGGCTTTCCCTTTCATCATAGAGATGAGCCAGTTAGTCCAAAGTTCTTCTGGTAAGGTGGTCAACCGTGGTTGTGAGACTTTTTCTCTCATTATCATCCACTATTCTCTTTTTTCATTTTATTATATGTGTAGTCAGGTGTTACATGAACTGCTAAGTATAGTTAGTGTTCTTCAGACCAACCTCAGGGGCTTCTGAATTGGTGGGGATGTAAGTAGAACAAACCACTACTAGTGTGCATGTGCAAATGCAGCAATAATATATACCCTTGATTCCTTTCTCCAGTATGGAGATGGATCTACATAAGAGAGTTTGGACATACCCCCATCCATTCCTCACTCCTGTCCCTTTTCAATTCCTTCAGTAAGACACAGATACTCATACTACAAAATAAGTTACTTTCTCACCAAAGAATTTTAATAAGGTAAAGCAATTTAATGGATTAATAAGTACTTTCTTTAAATTATACCAACAAAGGAATAATTTAATGCTTTAATTATTTTTGGAATTACATTGGACAGATGTTTATAATATGTTACCACTTTTGTAAATTAGTCTGTGCTTGCAGTGACTCCATGATTCATCTTAATAACTGATGAATCTGGAAAGAACCACTACTAATAATGAATGACACTGTTTACAATACCTGGGTGAACACACCAGGGACCTATGCTACTTTTACTGTATACACTATGTCCTTTTGGTACAACAACCAATCAAATTAGAATTTACAATATGCAAGAAGACTAGTTACATGGAGAAACAAGGACAGTTCTTTACAGGCAAAGGCAGAATTCGGGTGCCAATTGCCATGCTTTTATTTTTCATTGGTACTGACAATCTGTTGTGTTCTCATAATCCACTGACCAGCCCTCTGTGTGACATAAGCTGGCCAGACAGATCAAGAACTTCTCCTGACCAGATGAAGGCACAGACTGGGCAACTGAAGCCCTGGATCAAGCTAAGGCTGCTGTACCAGTGAAAATATAGTTTCAGGACCTCATTTATTATCCAAATATGGTGCCTTCACTCAGGTGAGGTGGTAAGGTTTTGACTGATTAATTTCTTAGTCATAGCTTTTCTTTTCTTCTTCTTTTCCTTCTCCTCCTCTTTCTTTTGTTTTGTTTGTTTTGAGACAGGGTCTCTCTGTGCAGTTTTGGTGACTGTCCTTGATCTGGCTCTGTAGAACAGGCTGGCCTCAAATTCACAGAGATCCGCCTGGCTCTGCCTCCCAAATGCTGGGATTAGAGGCAGGAGACACCACTGCCTGCCAGCTTTTTTTCTTTGTGTCTCCCGAAACTTTTAACCCTTCCATTTGGGTAAAAGTAGCATTTTCTTTTATAGGAGGACATGGAATATGATAAGGCTGAAAGCCTTTGGGTCAAACACAGAGGAAAGAAGAAATATTTCACACTTCAAAAAGGAAGTCAAGTGATTCACAGCAAGTTCAATGAGGACAGAATTTAAGAGGCATACAGGGAGGGTGAAAGGGGACCTTGGGCTGGAAGCCGTGACCAGGCTTTTTAGGGTATCAAGAGAACAAGAAAGCCGATATAGGAGGTTCACAGGACAAAAACAAAATCCTGCCATTGTATTATTCTTCAGCAATTGGGAATAGTCAGTTGGACTAGACAGAAAACATAGAGTGCATTCCCCCACATGAGAGAAGGACATGTTCACATGAGTGGCAGGTACAGGCTATCTGCATGGATCTCTTCTGCAGTGACTTGTACATGGTCTGCTGAACACCCGCCACAGGACTGTGTTCAAAGGAGCAAGATCTACATGTCTGTCATTATCTCAAGGTCCCTGTTGAAATTCCAAGGGTCCCACTCTCGTATGTCCTGTTCTATCTTCTTTAATCCCACAATTTTTTATTCAAATTCATCTTGAATTTATCATAAAGAAAAACAATAAAACTGTGATTTCAACAGATATATCATGGTAGATAATTAGTTTAACATTTTGCCTTAAATACTTATCATGACTCTATAGACAAAAGTAGACAAAAAATGGGTCTATTATATACATAAAACATAATTCTTCTTTCTTTCCTCAAAGATAGGCAACTTGGAAAATGAGCTTGGAAAGCATAAGGCAGAGGAATCTCTCAGGGAGTCCATTGGTATTATCCCATAACGTGAATAATGTATTGGAGAAATCTAAACTATGTAATTCTTGAAAGCCAGTACTCTATTTCTGTTTTGATAACCTTGTTCATTTATATTTTATGGTATAATATTATAAATCCTTTTAGGATATAAGTAGGATGTAAATTATGATTAGGGCACTGGTACTATTGGGCAGTAGTACCATGACTGTCTTCATGCATCACAGTTTTGCTGTGAGTTATTAACTTACAAGGCACATCTCTAAGTCATTCTGCTGAACTCTTAGTGCAAGGATTAAACTTTATTAAGCTCTAGTGTTCAGGACAATAATATGCACTGACTAGATTCTAAAACTGAGGGTGTGTTAAATGATTTACACACATTGCTCTCTATCAAATGCAGGCCAGTTATTAAAGCAAAAAGCAAAATCATTTAAAACACATTGTGATGGCATCTCTTCTATCTGTCACCAAGCAAGATGAGCATTGACTGCATAACCAAAATAACTGGACAGAAAGAAAAGAAGTTGCCTGATATATTCCTGGAATCTGTCTTTTTAAAAGCCTGTTTGGGAACAGTGTCTTACAACTGTGTAAAGAGAAAATAATTTCTACAGTGATTAACAGAGCAGCATAGAACAGCATCATGTTAAGGTTTAGCTCTGGACAGACACCATTCTGGTTTCAGTCCTAATTCAGCAACGCAGTCCTCCATGCTCTTGCTGCACTGACCTCATTTTCAGTCTTATTCCCTCACACACAACATGGGCTTGGTCATATTGCCAACATTGTAAGAATGAGATGGAAATTAATATGAAAATGCAAAATGGAGGAACTAACTCACAATTGGCATGAAATGTGTCATTTTGCACATATCATATATTGGTCTCTGATGTGGAAATCAAGTGTACTTTGGGTGACTTTATGCTTTGTGACCATCCTTGATTTGTAATAATCAACATTTTAACAACTCCAACTATTGGTTCTGAATCCTTGATCTGATCACTGCACCTACATCTGAGGAATTCCTTTCTATTCTTTGACATTCAGATTTGTTTATTTATCAAATAAAAATGGACTCAGTACATTGAATATATATGTGCTTTTATACACATGTGTATATGTAAGTATATACATGAAAAAATAATAGTGAAGAGATCATGAGTTCAGGGAGGGGCACAGGGGGTTTGAGAGTCAAGAGATGGGTGGTACTGATGTAGATATAGAGCTTAGGTCTTGAGAAAATAAAATAAAAAATAGCATTTTTGGAAAAATGTCAAAAAATTCCATAATCCAAGAATCACCTAAATAGAGTTGTGCTTAATTATCACTTTGTCCCCTGTATTCACTCTTGGCTAAGTATCACTGTGGGGATACACTACACTGATGATGATTTGGCAAGTATAACAGTTGCATGGAATTGAAAATGAACTCAAACTATTTTTAAAATGAGCATAAATTTGTCTTCATTCATTAGGAAATGGCTACTTGATGATTTGCCTACATTCCAGTGTGAAATGTAGTCACATGTTCAACTTCTGAGGTATTCTAACCTACCAATCATTCTTCCACCTTCTAAAAGAGTCCTGCACCAGCCGTACCTACAGCTTTTGAGGAATTTCTAACAGAGCAGTTGCACCTCCCACTTCTAAGGGAATCCTGACAGACTATAAAATTCTTCTATAGTAGTATGATGATTTTGAGATGAGCAAATATTCTCACATGCATGAATGAAAATTGCTTTAATTTCTAAGATACCCAAAACAACATAGGATATGTTAACAACTCTGTCACTGGCTGGAGCCCAAATCTTTCTTTTCAACCACAACAGGAACCACAGTTTTACTGCTGAGATGTTTCCTCTCTGCAAAAGTCCAAAATCTCTGCCTATCCTCTCCATGAAAACCTCAGCTCCTATACCTCACAAGCAGCACTTCTCATGATTCTGCAAAACATTCCTCTAATAATAATGGTGATCTTGCAGTTGTCCCTACCATTACTAGAAAATGTATGGAAACAAAGCAATTGTTCTCTGTCAATCCTTTCTCTCTGTCCAGACTCCTTCAGAAGCTAGAGACATGAAGTGGTCTGTCAGGATTTCCTTAGAAGTGGGAGGTGCAACTGCTCTGTTAGAAATCTCTCAAAAGCTGTAGGTATGGCTGGTGTCAGAACTCTTTCAGAAGGTGGAGGAATGATTGGTAGGTTAGAATACCTCAGAAGTTGAACTTGTGACTAGTCTGTCAGGACTTTCCCAGAAGCTGGAGGTATGGCATGGTCTGTCATGATGCTTTCAAAAGATGAGGTCTGTCTACTCTACTACATCACCATAAGCACCCTCATTTAACACACAAATTTGGGAGACAAGAATAGAGGACCACAGTCGCTGATTGCTATGGCTATTGTTCTGTATGTTGTGAATGTGTTACTCTGATTGGTTAATAAAATGCTGATTGGCCAGTCACCAGGCAGGAAGCATAGACAGGGCAAGCAGAGAAGAGAATTCTGGCAACAGGAAAGCTGAGTCAGGAGATGCTGCCAGTCACCGCCATGAGAAGCAAGATGTAAGATGCTGGTAAGCCATGAACCACATGGCAACTTACAGATTAATAGAAATGGATTAATTTAAGATATAAGAAATAGATAGCCAGAAACCTGCCACAGCCATTCAGTTTATAAATAATATAAGTCTCTGTGTGTTTACTTGGTTCTGAGCGGCTGCAAGAACCAGGTGGACACAGAAGAACTCCAGCTACAACAGATGGCATCTCTCCTCCTGAGGGCAGACTGAGTGTCCTTCATGCTAGTGTCCATCAGACTGTGGTGCTACAGCTGGCCACCTCGGCTATGTCTTTGAGTTTATAGAATCACTTCTAAAATGAAAACTAAGCCATAGTGGCCACTGCTCACTGCCCCATTTCCTGGCCACTGCACCTTGACAACATTGCTTACATAGAAGCCAGTTTCCTGATTTTGAGTAGCCTCTACCCCCTTCTCTCTGAAATATAATCAAATTCCCTGAATTAGTGGGAAGGTCATATGGCTTAATTACTTTGAATTCACAGATATGCAGTTTTTGTTTCTTTTTGAATCTTTGTCATTTGCCGATAAAATTGCCTCACTCTGGTGAAAATGTCACCATTATGTAGCAAGGCATTTCCTTGGGTCTGGTATTGAATCACCTTGGGATTTTACTATAAGCCAAACCCTCTGTGTAGCTTGTAGCTTCATTGGTGTGTCAAGGTTTTTTACTTAGAACTGTCTACTCTGTCCCAAGTGATGTTAACAAAAGAACTTGCCCTGCTACTACTTATTAAAAATACCCATGGAAACTGGTAAGATGACTGTATAATTTTAGAATTTCAAAGAAAATCAGAACCACCTAATCTTAGAATTTCAAATATCATTGAGAATAAATATTATGTTGTAGACACTATGAAAATTACAGTACTGATTTGTGTGTGTGTGTGTGTGTGTGTGTGTGTGTGTGTGTGTGAGTGAGTGTACATGCACCTTTATGATAGTTTTAATAATCATTCTCCCTGTCTCATTCTTACATGTTATTCTTCTGAGACCGACCCAACATTTATCTGTTATGAAAAAGAAACTGTGTTGTCAGCCTGATGATGCTCTTTCTCACTAGTTATAAAAATGGGGTTTAAAAAACTCTTTCTGAAACACTTTGGGAAATTCCTTTTTGTGACCTTGCTCCAAATTTTCATATACAGAATGGCTGTAATTGACAGTTGATGAAAGTTTCAGGTTTAAAACAGAGTTTGATACCAGGTACACAGTGGGTAACATTTTATTTGAAATGTAGACTTTTTAAGGAGAGACAAAATATACTTATGGGCAATATTTTCTATACGTAATTAAGTAAGCTTCATTTTTACTTTGTTATGACAGCAAAAGAAACATGCCTATTCATTGTGATTTGTTTTTGTTTGATTGAGTTTTAAAGTTTACTTTAGCATAACAGTTTCCAAACATATCTTGGATGATTGTCAGGTTATATTATAGTTCTGAATTATTTTAAATTATAATTTTAAGCTGAATTATTTAAATTATAATGTTATTTGTTTTCCATTATAAAGGCTGCATTGTAAGGTTTATTTTGCTATTAATTATGTGCATATTGTGTGTCTGCACATGGGTTTGTTCATGAGTACAGTGCCTTCAGCGTCCAGAAGAAGCAATGGATCCCCTGGAGCTGGATTTACAAGCAGTTGTGAATTACCAAATTGGGTGCTGGGGACTAAATTTTGTCTTCTGCTAGAGTATTAAATAAATGCAACTGGTGAGTCATCTCTCTAGCCCTAAGGTTTTATTATACATGAAAAATTTCATTGTTTTCATTTGTTGGGTGATTGTTTGTTGGACTAATTCAATAAGAGTAAATTGTTTCCTTGTATGAAATCTGCTTTAGGCATCAGGGATGGGAAGTTCCCTCAGGGGCGTAGGACCTATTCTTTCCTAAATGTAGAAAAGGAAAATGGCCTGCTGGTAACAACAGCCAACATCTTCATTAGAGCAGCCGTGAGTCTTTGCCAGAAGCTCCCAAGAGATTGGTCCTGTTGACTGTTGGTTGATGTTTCCTCTAGAGGTAGTAAAAAGGGGTTTCATATGAGTGTCCTTTTATACCTCATGGCTGTTGGAATGTAATTCTGTTCTAATTGCACTATTAATTGTCATCTTAGGATATGCTAGAGCATATGTTTTAAACATTTATTTCATTTATTTGTCTTGCATGTATTTTTATACATGTGAAGATCAGAGGACAACTTGAAGGTATCATTTCTTTCCTTCCACTACTTGGTTTCATAGGTTCATTGAGGCATCATACTAGGATTACCATACTTTGGAACAAGTGCCTTTACCACCTAACTCATTTCTCCAGCCCTGGTAGAAGAACATATAAAAAGTAGGAGAGTAAATGAAGGTGGCACTTTATAAATGTAGCTATGAGAAAGTCATTATCCATTCCTGAGTTACAGCTACTTGGGGTCACCCACATTCCTATAAGCAACTGCTCACCCATCCACTCTAAGAAGCACAATAAACTCATTGTTTACCAATTGAACCTTGATAGAACCATACTTTGGTTTGTCATCAGTGTTTTATCAGAAGGGATTACTCATTTGTTTACATGTCCCTGGGGAAGGAGTCCTCAGGACACATATGCACAAGTCATGGGTTTATTATGAGAATGATCATATTATGATCAACACAGAAAGCAAAGTGATGACAGTGCATTGTCATACAATTTAATTAAAATCACCATCTTTTTATTCTCTGACTGACCTCTACCTGACACAGGCCCAGGGATGTCAAAATGAGTCAGATGTGGTCTTTGACTCAGAAGAATCCACTGATATTTGCAAGAAAACAAATGAGTATAGTGAAGGTTGCATCTCAGAGTGAGAGATCTATTGATGAGGTCTTCAGACCGCACTAAGGGGTGGGGCTGAATGTTCATGACACACTGGGTCCAAACATGAGGTGAATCCAATCTGGAACCTATGTGGTGTACATAAGAATCCCAGGATGGAAATGAACTACTGCAGAAGTAAAATTTCTGTAAAGTTCTAGTTAGCTTCTCCTTTTCAATTGTAGCAAGCACAGAGACGTTATAGGAGATAGCTAATGGCATGCAAATATTTTAAAATTAATGTGAGACTAGGACTCATCACCCCTGCTGTGAGTTTGATTCTCAGACTCAGCTGGAGTTGTTTATTAATACTTCTGTTAGATGTATGGAGATACTGATTAGTTCACGCAAATATGGCCATTGATTTATTCTGATATGGCAGACAGACTATAAAAGGGAACCTGGGAAAAGTTTCTTAAGAATTAGAGAGAAACACCTAAAGATCCAATTTTCTTTCACTGAGGGTTTTCTGGCCTGCCTAGCACATGCATAAACACCTATGACCAAAGGAATGAAGCCAAGACTCCAAAGATGGAGAACACACTGTTCATCATCAATGACTGATGGCCATTGGCTGAAGTAACCTTGGAGATGCTCTTTCTAGGGTCTTCCCAAATGAGTGGTTTATCTTCTCTATAGTTTAGACTAGATGTAACCATATACAATTTTGTTCCAGATAACTCTTTGCAAGATACTCATCACTGCAAAACATTTGTGATAGCAATGCAGAAAATCATTAAAATGGAAACGGCTTTAAATACACACATGTGCACATTAGTCATTTTTATTGAAGAGTATAAATGCCTGTTTTAATTCTTAAAATTAAGATAAATATGTAGTTGTGTACATTTAACATGTAATGCAGGTAGTCTTCTTGTACACATCATGCAGTGGTTCCCAATTTTAAAACTCCAATAAAACATCTCAGCAGATGTTACTGTAACTCTTTTCTAATTAGCAATTGTTTTGGAGACTCATGCAAGTTTTTGCATGTTTCTGATGCTTTACTTTATTCCATGGTGATAGTGTATGCTAGCCTGTTTAACTGTTAAGGTCACCTAGAAGCTGCTGTAGACAACCTTTTGATCAACGTGCTTTTCACTCCACCAGGGAAATGTTTATGGTTCATTTTCTGTATAAATATTAGCTATACACTTATTGAAGGAAAAAATCATGAAACTGTTAAACTGTCCCTTGCCCCTAAACTTGAATATTTCTCTTATTATCAGCATGTGATGTATTAGTTACTGCAGAGCCTGTACTGAACTGTGATGCTCACACAAAGTCCATCATTTGCCTAAAATGTGTGATGCTATGCATCTGCCACTTGCTAGATCATACAGGATGGTTTTGTGCCAGAAGACCCATTATGCACCAATTTTATCTTCTCTCTTCTTCGCCAGACTTTGTTAGTTTCTAGTATTTCATATTGTTATAATCATGTAGACTTTTCAGATTGACAAGATCTGATGTCAATAATTTGTTTGTTGTCTTAGCCCAGATAAAATATTTTCAACTAATTCTCAACTTCAGTGAATTTTCATTTTTTTTTTTTTTTTGGTTGGTTGGTTGGTTTTGGTTTTTCAAGACAGGCAGGCTTTCTCTATGTAGCCTTGCCTGTCCTGGAACTTGTTCTGTAGACAGGGCTTGCCTTGAGCTTAGATGCTTCTGCCTCTGCTTCCCAAGTGCCAGGATTAAAGAAGTGCACCACCACTGCCTGGTCCTTCATTTGGTTTTGTGAATCAACTCCATTGATTTCTGTTTCTACTTCAGTTGGTTTTCTGCTCTAATTGTTTCCTCTATTGCTCGGGATTTAATCTTTGTTGTGGTTCTTATAATGGAAATGGCAGATCATTGATTTGAGGACTTTGTTTAAAGTATATTTATTCATCTTCATATATTTCACAAGGATTTCCACTCAATTCAAATTTTTAAAAATATCTTGATTTTTATTCATTGGCCCATATGTCATTTAGATGTTTAATGTTTAATATCTCTGTGTCTTGGGGTCACCAAGTGATCTTATTAGTGTCTAGTTTTACTTTATCCATGTTCTAGAAGCAGATGCTGTATGCTTTTTCCTAGTTTAAATTTCTCAATAAGTAGGTCTGACCTCTAATAGGATCTGACTTGGTGAATACTTCATGAGTTTGAGAAAAATGTGTACTCTTCTGCTGTTTGATATGTGCATGTTTTTAAAATTATATCACAATCAATATCTATAAATTATTTCCTAGACTGTAGCTGCTAATTATATCACAGTTGAACAATAATGAATATATGATAGTCTGTAGAAGTTAGAAAGACCCAGTTGATTGGTGTTCTTATTGGCTTTATTAGTCCCTTCCTTTTGTTTTTCTTGCTAACATTTTCTGATGTACGTATTTATATCTGAAACTCCTATCACAGATTTATCCCCTTTTCCTGAAATTCTGTTACTTTGAAGTTATGCAATGTGACACCTTCTTGTTAAGCAATTTATGGATTGTAACATTGTAATGTTTTCCATGAGAGTGGACCCCTTTGTCCTCTCATGATGCCCCACTTCACATCAGATAACTGTTCTATTTGATATCTATTCTTTCTGATATTGATATATATAGTAATGCTTTCTTTTAATTGGTGATTGACAGGCACATTTCCCACTTATATTTTTATAATATCCCAGTTGCGATATTTAAATTACCTTTCCTATAAACAGACAGTTGAGCCTTATTTCATGATCATCTCTGACAAACTCTTTTAACTAGTTTGGTTAGACTAAGGATGTTCAAAGTAGTCATTAAGATAATTGGATTCACAATCTACCTCAAGATTCAGCTATACACTCTTGCACACACATGATGCTTTATGCTACCACGAAGACATTTATTCAGTCACATTCATTGCTGCTCTATTCAAAATAGCCCCAAACTAGAAACAGCCTAGACGTCTGCCAAGAGATGAAAGGATAAAGAAAATATGGTACATTTATATAATTGAATATTACTCAGCTGTTAAAAATTAAATAATGAAATGGATAGAACTAGAAAAAAATCATACTGAGTGATGTAACCCATATCCAGAAAGATAAATATGGTATGAATTTGCTTATATGTGGATGTCAGCCTTTAGGTCAGAGATAAGCTATAATCCATAGAACTGCAGAGGTTAGTGTAGAGTAATGGACTAGAGTTGAGAGAGATCGCCCTAGGAAGGGGAAATAGAATAGATCATTATGGATGAACTGGGGAGAGACTGGAATGGGAGGATCAAATGGGGAGAGGGAGGGAATATGAGGATGGGAGCTAAAATTATGGGCCATTTTGGGGAGTCATAAGGAAACCTAATACAATAGAAGTCTCCTAAATTGTACACATATATGAAGATGATCTAAATGAATACAGCAAATAACAGGGGAGACAGAGCCCCAAATGGGCATCTCTCATCACCAAATAAAGCTTCAGTATGGGAAGTGGATCATATCCAATTGAATTGTTGGTTAAAGGGGGTCCCATGTGAACTCCCAAGAAACCCCAGTTGTTGCAAAGGCTATCAGTTACTCTGCACACACTGACAGCATGGCCCTATTGCCGAAAAAAGCACAACTCATTGAATACAGAGAAGTCAAGAGCTGATGCCTGCCTAGACCTTCACTCCTACAGCCCAGTGCTCTTGGTACCAGAAGGTACACAGTACACCGGTCAAAGGAAAAACATAAACAAAAACCCAGGCACTAACCCTCCGATCTACAACATTACCTGCCTGCCAGACATGCTAGTGCAATGGTAGCACAAAGCTTGTGGAACTAATCGACCAATATCTGGTCCAACTCCATGGAACCCATACTTACCCTATTTGAGTGACCAAAACCTGAGACTAGCCAGCCCAGGAATCTAGATGAAAACCAACCACTACTGGTCTACAAAAGGAATGTGGCAATAAAATCAGTCCTAATGACAAAAAAAAAAAAAAGATAATTGGATTCAGACATATCTTTCTTCTTCTTGCTTTTGTTGTCCTACATTTGCTCCGATTTTAATTTTGTCTTTTTCTACAGTTACTGATGTTATTCAGTCTACATGGTCCTATTATTTCCTTTATTCCTGCCTTAACATGTAGTTGGAGTTTTCCTGCCTGGCCCACAGTCAGGACAAATCTCTCTAACCCGCCAGTCCCACAGTGGCTCAGACCCAACCAAGTAAACATACAGAAACTTGTATTGTTTACAAACTGTATGGCCATGGCAGGTTTCTTGTTATCTATGTCTTCTATCTTAAATTAACCCATTTCTATTAATCTATACTTTTCAGTACCTTATTTCTTCCTTGTCATGGCGGCGGCTGGCAGTGTCTCTCTCTCTCTACCTTCCACTGCCCAGAATTCTCTTCTCTCTTGTCCCGCCTTTCCTTCCTGCCTGGCTACTGGCCAATCAGCATTTTATTTATACAGAGTGTTATCCACAGCACTTCCCCTTTTCCTTTTTGTTAAAAAAAGGAAGGTTAACTTTCACATAGTAAAATTACAGATAACATAACAATTATCAAGCAAGAATTACAGTTACAATATTAAAGCAGATATCCTATCTATCTTATATTTGTGAGTTTAAGGTTTTATATCTAACTTATCTTTTATCATAACTGAGATACATAAGGTACATTATTTTCATTGTATTTTATGTCAGATCTACCATTCATGGGAAATGTTTACATTCAATCCAAGATAGACATTCTATTTGCTATACAGGGAATATGGTCCTTTGTAATAACAACCCATTTTTTTCCTCATGACCACACCTTGTAATTTTGCTGTATGTTGTATCACTTAGAAATATTAGAAATAGTATCTGTGTACACCACACACTCATACATACAGATATGACACTGATAGACATACACAGTCCATGCATATACATAGCCATGCCTAGATACCGTATACCATAAATAGAGAACAGACTACATATGTGCACTTCACACAACGTGCACATGCATATTATATGCTACATACATATTATAAATACATATATCACAAATATACACTATTTGCAAACATACAGAAAAAAACACCAGCATATAACACATCATACACACCACATGTATACACATATAAGACACCTACATACACACAAACCATACAAATACACACCATGCACATGAGTCAAGGGACCTATGGAGAAACAGAAAATTTCAGATAGCATCACATAGGAGTGTCTACCTGGAAAGAAGGTGCTATTATGAGGGGAAACATATGGAATCTGATTAAAATATGAGGGTAGATCACTTATGAATGGGTCAGTGTTATGAGATAAGTCTAATGTCACTTGAAGGCCCCTTCTTCCATGTTAGGAAGCAATGAGATGCCCTTGATATGATAACAGGTATCCTTACCATGTGACCTGTCTGCTGAGGCCTGATTCAGGAGCTCCCAACATCTGGAACTGTAAGATGCATTTTTCTGTTGTTTGTGTAATTGGTCTGTAGCATCCTGGATGGGCCAGAGGGCATATATAGTTTGTTTTTTGTGGGTTTTTTTTTTTGTTTTCTTTTTTTTTTTTTTAGTTTAGTTAAATTAATTAGTCAATTAATTAATTAATTAATTTGTTTGTTTATTTATTTAGGTTTTTCCAGACAGGGTTTCTCTGTGTAGCTTTGTGCCTTTCCTGGAACTCACTTGGTAGCCCAGGCTGGCCTCAAAGTCACAGAGATCTGCCTGGCTCTGTCTCCCGAGTGCTGGGATTAAAGGCGTGCACCACCACCACCACCTGGCTAATTTATTTATTCTAATCTCATATAATCATCTGGACCATAGCCTCCCCTCACATTCCCCCATGTCCCTTCACCCTGCCTCCCTTCTCCTCTAGTCCACTATTCTTCTGTTTCCTTTCAGAAAAAAGAACACTTCCCAATGACATCAACTAAACTTGGCATAACACGATGCAGTAAGACTAGGCATATACCCTCCTATGAAGGCTGGACAAGGCAACCCAGTAGAAGGGAAAAGGTCCACAAGCAGACAAAACAGTCAGAGACACCCCCACTCCCATTGTTAATAAAATGCCCAGCTAAACACCCACAGCATGAATGCAGAAGGCCTAGTTCAGACCATGCAGGCTCCATGGTTGCAGCTTCAGTCTCTGAGGTCCCGTGAGCCCTGCTTAGTTGATTCTGTGGACTGTGTTCCCCTTGTGTCCTTGATACCTCTGGCTCCTACCATCCTGCCTCTCCCTTTTGGGCAGTGGTTCTCAACCTGTGGGTTGCAACCCCTTTGGGGGTTGAACAACATTTTCACAGGAGTTACATATCATATATTTACATTACATTTCACAACAGTAGCAAATTTACACTCATGAAGTGGCAATGGAAATAATTTTGTGGTTGGGGTCAGCAGGACATGAGGAACTGTATTGAAGAGCATTAGGAAGTTTGAGAGCCACTGATTTAGAGAGTGTACCCATTCTGCTGGAAACTTGCATCCTCCAAAGCTTCTGAGTATGTGATTTGCAATCCTACACTGAGAGTATTCATGGTTATCATGTGTCATCACCTCTGCAGTTCCTTTCTCTCTTTACTCTACCTCAGCCTTTCTCATTATGCATGTTATAAGTTAGGTAGTGGTTGTGCAACCCTTTAATAGTACATTCTGTTTTCAGTCTCATTTGCTTCTTTGCTATTAAGTTTTCAGAACTTCTCTAGATCACAGATTATTTTCTCTGCTCTTTATAGTGAGTGGATTCCCTCATCAGATGGATACTTCATTTGGAGTGGAGTGTTTTAGCCTCTGACGTTTAACTCTGTCTGCCCACAGTGACTCTTGTTCTTTCACTGTGATGAAATTAGTTTGTTAGATTATTTAGCCTATTCATTCTATTTGTATTAAATTACCACCTTAATGATTCCAAAATATTTATCATGTCTGCTTCTAATGTTAATTTGCTCAGATTGTGGAATTTATGTCTTGGTGTGCTTTTAATATTGTCTGTGAGAAATGGTATGTAAATAAACACTGCTACAAAGAGCCTGTAGTTAACTGGCAGAAGGTGGGGAACACTGTAATTCTCTGCTAAGGATCAGTACTTAACCTGTGCCCTAGACTGTAACCCTCAAGACTGTTAGCCACATCCCACGTGTGACAGAAGGGTCGCAGTGGCTTGGAGTTGAGTGGATCCCGTCTTGCAAATGGTTGACAGGGGATTTTAGACCTGAGGTCCAGTATCTTCCATTCTTGCACATGACTGTTTAGGGCTCCTAGACCTGGAGTTGAGTGTATCCCTTCTTGCATGTGGATGACTAGGGTTCCCAGATCTACGTATTTCCGATCTGTCTGCTCAGCTTGATTCTTATGGTTTCACAGAAGGTGGAATCTGATTAAAGATTTGACTTGAGGGCATGTCCCAATAAGGAGCATGATCTGACTTTTCCAATAGCAGGATTGGGAGAGGATTTTCCAATGATACTTAGTTTAAATATCTGGCGGTTTCTAGTCACACATTTTATAACACTGTGGAGATTGACTTCCCCCTAAAGTCTGTGTGCCTGACTTTTCCTAAGGTGTTTATTTTTTTCTTTTTATTCTCTTTATTTTAGGGGGAGGACATAGGCTGATGAAAGGTCTATATAATTTTATAAACATTTTAAATTTAATTCTTTTTAAGAATTTCACATGAGTATTCAATATCATTTTCATTCCTTCCTCTCCCTCCCAACTCTTACTGTGTTCCCCTTTTTAACCGAGAATTCATAAATTCATGTAATGAGTTTGATTGTCCACCATCTTTTCCTCTCCAGTTCCTCTAGTAGCCCCTGCTTGGCTTTCTCAAGTATAATGGTTGTTGTATTAGTGTGGGGAAAGTTGTTAAGTTACTGGTCACAGGAAGAATGCTAGGGAGAATGTCAGAAGTAAGAGTTGGGAACCACAACCAGCTCTCTGACAACAAATCCACATGGGCTCTGCTCAGAGCAATATTGGTCTCTACAAAACTGGAAGTTATGATGGGCATGACACAGCCCCTGTGTGAATCTTCCAGGCATGTAACAGTCACATCAACATAGCCTAGAGGACATAGATCCAGACAGTGCACATGTTTCCTGGGGGGTAATCTAGTATACTCTTTGTTTGAATCTATAATATTTTTTATAACTGCCCAACCTTCTAGTGATAGGAAGAAGTTTTCATTTGAAACATAAGCATTAAAAAAATTAGAATTTCATGATGGAAACATATCTTGCCAAATAATACAGCTTTGAATATCTGTGGCGATTTAGTCTAAATCCTTGCTCTTACTGATTACTAAGGGTGATCTTGGAAGGTCACTTAACTACTCTGTGTCTACTTCCTTTTTATAGTTTAGGGGCAGTTATACAAGTACTGTGGTGGTGAAGTTGTACAGCAACATGACACACAAGACATCCGGGAGACTGGGTGCTTCATCAGTGACTGTTGTCACAGCTGAGTTCTGAGTAAAATCAACCCAGTTTTGGCAATATTCACCCTTTGTGAATCCCAATCTTCTCCTTCCTCACAGAGTAACACTTACAACTAATGTCAGGACAAGGGAGATGCTCTAAGCTTCACTAACAGGATCCATACAGAGACTTCTCTACTGTTCACATATCAAAAGCCAGTAATAAATATTCCTGCCTATACAGGTTCTACATGCCCAGTTGTTGGTCAACACAAAACATACTTCCTGTTTGTGTGTATGAGCTTCTTATGTTACTGTGTTTTGATCTTATCAATGTTCTTTTTACTTTCTTTTTGTTTGTTTGTTTGCTATAATAAAGCATAATTGTTTAAATCCTACTTGGGGATGAGATGGAAAGTGGATAGCTGTGCAGGCAGCTGTAGATGAAATTCTAAACTGTCTTATTAAATAAGAAACACAGAGTCAAAAACAGAGTTGAAAGCCCAAGGGATCTGAGCACTAGGGAAGAGCCAAGACCACCTCATCTTACCACTCACTGCCTTCCTTTCCCTGAGAGAGAAAAGACCTCCTTCCTGTGTCTTGAGGGTTTTTTTAGGATCCAAACAAAGGCACCTTTTAAATTATTGTTATATTTGTGCCTTAATTTTAGACATCAGCCATGGGTACTTCTCCCCCATTCAACCCCACCTTCTCCCCAGCCTCTCCCCTCCATTCCTATCTCCTCCAGGGCCAAGACTCTCCTGGGGATTCATTTAAACCTGGTGGATTCAGTACAGGCAGGTCCAGACCCCTCCTTCCAGACTGAGCAAAGTGTCACTGTGTAAGCCCAAGGTTCTAAACAGCCAGCTCATGCAATAAGAACAGGTCCCAGTCCCACAGCCTGGGTGCCTCCCAAACAGTTCAAGGTATTCAATTGGCTCACTTATCCAGAGGGCCTGATCCAGTTGGGGGCTCCACAGCCTTTTTTCATAATTCATGTGCTTCCATTCGTTTGGCTATTTGTCCCTGTGCTTTTTCCAATCTTGGTATCAACAATTCACGCTCTTACAGTCCTTCCTCTTTCTCGACAGTTGGACACCTGGAGCTCCACCTGGGGCCTGACCAAGAATCTCTACATCCACTTCCATCAGTTATTAGATGAGAGTTCCAGCACGACCATTAGGGTGTTTGTCCATCTGATCACCAGACTAGGTCAGATCAGGCTTTCTCTCGACCATTGCCAGCAGTCTACAGTGGATGTATCATTGTGGATTTCTGGGGACCTCTCAGGCACTCTGCCTATTCCTGTTCTCATGTGGTCTTCATTTATCATGGTCTGTAATTCCGCATTCTCCCTTTCTGTTCTTGATCCAGCTGGGATCTCCTACTCCCCTAAGCTTTCTTTCCCTCAAACCTTGCCCTTCATTACTCCCACTGTCGTTCAGGTTGTTCATGTAGATCTCATCCATTTCTCTGTCATTGAGCAATCCCTGTGTCTTTCCTAGGGTCCCGTTTTCTAGGTAGCCTCCCTGGAGTTGTGTAGCAGTCTAGTCATCTTTGTTTTACATCTAGTATCCTCCTATGAGTGAGTACATACCAGGTTTGTCCTTCTGAGTCTGGGTTACCTCACTCAGGATGATTTTTTCTAGATCCATCCATTTGCCTGAAAACCTCATGATGTCATTATTTTTCTCTGCTGAGTAGGACTCCATTGTGTATACATACCATATTTTCTTTATCCATTATTCAGTTGAAGGGCATCTAGGTTGTTTCCAGGTTCTGGCTATTACAAACAATGCTGATATGTACATAGCTGAGCAAATGCCCTTGTGGTATGATTGAGCATTCCTTGGGTATATGCCTAAGAGTGCTATAGCTGGGTCTTGGGGGAGATGGATTCCCAATTTTCTAAGGAAGCACCATATTGATTTCCAAAGTGGCTGTGCAAGCTTGCATTCCCACCAGCAGTGGAGGGGAGTTCCCCTTGCTCCACATCCTCCCTAGCATAAGCTATCTTCTGTGCTTTTGATCTTAGCCATTCTGACAGGTGTAAGGTGGTATCTCAGAGTCGTTTTGATTTGCATTTCCCAGATAATTAGGGATGTTGAGCAATTCCTTAAATGTCTTTCAGCCATTTGAACTTCCTCTGTGGCGAATTCTCTGTTTAGTTCTATAGTCCATTTCTTAATTGGACTGTTGGGCATTTTGATGTCTAATTTCTTGAGTTCTTTATATATTCTGGATACCAGCCCTCTGTCAGATATTTGTCTTGTTGACTGTATCCTTTGCTCTACAAAAGCTTCTCAGTTTCAACAGGTCCCATTGATTGTTTCTCTCAGTGTCTGTGCTACTGGTGTTCTATTTAGAAAGTGGTCTCTGGTGCCAATGCGTTCAAGACTACTTCCTACTTTCCCTTCTATCAGGTTCAGAGTAACTGGATTTATGTTGAGGTCTTTGATCCACATGGACTTAAGTTTTGTGCACAGTGGCAGATATGGATCTATTTGCAGCCTTCTACACAGTGACATCCAGTTATGCCAGCACCATTTGTTGAAGGTGTTTTCTTTTTTCAATTGTACAGTTTTGGCTTCTTTGTCAAAAATTATATGTTCATAGGTATACAGGTTAATATCCAGATCTTCCATTCAATTCCATTGGTCCACATGCTGGCTTTTATGCCAGTACCAAGCTGTTTTTATTACTGTAGCTCTATAGTAGAGCTTGAGGTCAGGGATTGTGATGCCTTCAGAGGTTGTTTTATTGTACAGCATTCTTTTGGCT
The DNA here is from genome assembly GCF_903995425.1 of Onychomys torridus. Taxonomy (NCBI): domain Eukaryota; kingdom Metazoa; phylum Chordata; class Mammalia; order Rodentia; family Cricetidae; genus Onychomys; species Onychomys torridus. The sequence continues at coordinate 37,759,549 of NC_050443.1, forward strand.
ATCCTGGGTTTTTTGTTTTTCCATATGAAGTTGAGTATTATTCTTTCCAGATGTGTGAAGAATTGTGTTGGTAATTTGATGGAGATTGTGTTGAATCTGTAGATTGCTTTTGGTAAGATGGCCATTTTTACTATGTTAATCCTGCCTATCTATGAGCATGGGAGGTCTTTCCATTTTCTGACATCCTCTTCAATTTCTTTTTTCAGGGATTTAAAATGCTGGTCATATAGGTCCTTCACATGCCTAGTTAGAGTAACTCCAAGGTATTTTATATCATTTGTGGCTATTGTAAAGGGTGATGTATCTCTGATTTATTTCTCAGCCTGTTTGTCTATGGTATATAGGAGGGCTACTGATTTTTTTGAGTTGATCTTGTATCCTGCTATGTTGCTGAAGGTTTTTATTAGCTGTATCACTTCCTTGGTTGAATTTTGGGGTCACTGATATATACTATCATGTCATCTGCAAATAGGAAAAGCTTGACTTCTTTCTTTCCAATTTGTATCCCCTTAATCTCCTTATGTTGTCTTATAGCTCTGCCTAGAACTTCAGATACTATATTGAATAAGTATGGGGAAAGAGGACAGCCTTGCCTTGTTCCTGATTTTAGTGGTATTGCTTTGAGTTTCTCTCCATTTAATTTGATGTAGGATGTTGGCTTGCTGTAGATTGCCTTTATTATGTTTAGGTATGTTCCCTGTATTCCTGATCAGTCCAAGACCTTTATCATGAAGGGGTGTTGGATTTTGTCAAATGCCTTTTCTGCATCTAGAGAGATGATTTTGTGTTTTTTTTTTTTCCTTTGAGTTAGTTTATATGGTGCATTACATTGACAAACTTTCATATGTTGAACCATTCTTGCATCCCTGGGATGAAGCCTATTAATCATGGTGGATAATTGTTTTGATGTGTTCTTGGAGTCTATTTGCCAGTATTTTATTGAATATTTTTGCATCAATGCTCATGGGAGATCAGTCTATAGTTCTCTTTCTTTGTTGCATCTTTGTTTGTTTTAGGAACCAGGGTAATTGTAGCCTCATAAGAGATGGTAATATTCCTTCTGCTTCTATTGTGTGGAACAATTTAAAGAGTATTGATATTAAGTCTTCTTTGAAGATCTGGTAAAATTCTGCAGTGAAACCATCTTGTCCTGGGCTTTTTTTGGTTGGGAGACTTTTAATGACTGATTCTATTTCCTTAGGGGTTATTGGACTATTTAAATGGTTTATCTGGTGTTGATTTAACTTAGGTATGTGGTACCTATCCAGAAAATTATCCATTTCTTTGAGATTTTCCAGTTTAGTGCAGTAGAGGTTTTTGAAGTATGACCTGATGATTCTCTGGATTTCCTCATTGTCTGTTGTTATGTCCCCCTTTTCATTTCTGATTTTGTTAATTTGGATGCTCTCTCTCTGTCTTTTGGTTAATTTGGATAAGGGCTTGTCTATCTTGTTGATCTTCTCAAAGAACCAACTCTTTGTTTCATTAATCCTTTGCATTGTTCTCTTTATTTCTATTTTATTGATTTCAGCTCTCAATTTGATAATTTCCTGGTGTCTGTTCCTCCTGGGAGACTTTGCTTCTTCCTGTTCAAGGGCTTTGAGGTGTGCCGTCAAGTCACTAGCATGAGATTTCTCCAGCTTCTTTATGTGGGCATTTAGTGCTATGAATTTCCCACTTAGCTCTGCTTTCATAGTGTCCCATAAGTTTGGGTATGTGGTGTATTCATTTTCATTGATCTCTAGGAAGTCTTTAATTCCTTTCTTTATTTCTTCCTTAACCCTTGGTGATTCAGTTGAGCATTATTCAGTTTCCATGAGATTGTAGGATTTCTGTAGTTTTCTTTGTTGTTGAAATCTAACTTTAAACCATGGTGGTCCAATAGAACACAGGAGATTATTCCAATTGTTTTGTATCTGTTGAGATTTGCTTTGTGGCCACGTATGTGGTGGATTTTAGAGAAAGTTCCATGGGGTGCTGAGAAGAAGGTATATTCTTTTTTGTTCAGGTGGAATATTCTGTAGATATTGATTAAGTCCATTTGAGCCATAACATCAGTTAAGTCCATTATGTCTTTGTTAAGTTTCAATTTGGCCGATCTGTCTAGAGGTAAAAGTGGGGTGTTGAAGTCTCCCACTATTAATGTGTGGGGTTTTATATGTGATTTAAGCTTTAGTAATGTTTCTTTTACATATGTGGGTACCCTTGTGTATGGGGCATAAATGTTCAGAATTGAGACTTCATCTTGGTGGATCTTTCCTGCAATGAGTCTTTCATCATCTCTTTTGATTGATTTTAGTTTGAAGTCTATTTTGCTGGATATTAGGATGGCTACACCAGCTTGCTTTTTAAGACCATTTGATTGGAAAGTCTCTTCCCAGCCTTTTATTCTTAGGAGGTGTCTGTCTTTGAATTGGAGGTGTGTTTCTTGTATGCAGCAGAAAGATGGGACCTGTTATCTTATCCATTCTGTTAGTCTGTGACTTTTTATAGGTGAATTAAGTCCATTGATATTAAGGGATCTTAATGACCAGTGATTGTTCGTTCCTGTTATTATTATTATTATTATTATTATTATTATTATTATTATTATTATTTTGGTGGTAGTGTGTGTGTACTTTTCTTCTTTGGGGTTTACTGCTGTGGTGTTATCTATTGCCTGTGTTTTCATGGGTGTATCTGCCTTCCTTAGGTTGGAATTTTCCTTCTAGTGCTTTCTGTGGGGCTGGGTTTGTGAATAAATCTTGTTTAAATCTGGTTTTGTCTTGGAAGGTCTTGTTCACTCCGTCTATGATGATTGAGAGTTTTGCTGGGCATATTAGTCTAGGCTGGCATCCATGGTCTCTTAGTGTCTGCATTATATCTGTCCAGGTCCTTCTGGCTTTCAAAGTCTCCCTTGAGAAATTGGGTGTTATTTTGATGGGTTTGCCTTTATAAGTCACTTGGCCTTTTTCCTTTGCTGCCCTTAATATTCTTTCTTTATTCTGTATGTTTAGTTGTTTCATTATTATGTGGTGAGGGGACTTTTTTGGGGTGTCTAGTGTATTTGGTGTTCTATAGGCTTCTTGTATCTTCATAGGCATTTCTTTCTTTAAGGTGGGAAAGTTTTCTTCTATGATTCTTGTTAAATATATTTTCTGTGCCTTTGAGTTGGTATTCTCCTTCCTCTATCCCTATTGTTCATAGGTTTGGTCTTTTTATGGTGTCCCAAATTTCTTGGACATTTTGGGTCATGACTTTGTTGGTTTTAGTGTTCTCTTTGACTGATGAATCTATTTCTTCTACTGTATCTTCAACACCAGAGATCCTCTCTTCCATCTCTTGCATTCTGTTTGTTATACTTGTATCTGAAGTTCCTGTTTGTTTACTCATATTTTCTATTTCCAGCATTCCTTCTGCTAGTGTCTTCTTCATTTTTTCTATTTTCCTCTTCAGGTCTTGCACTGTCTCCCTTGGTTTTTCATGATTTTCTTTCAGGTACTTATTTTTTTCTTCTGCTTTAATTGTCCTTTCCTCTAGTTTTTTTTATAGTGTTCTTCCCATTTTTTGTTTGTCTGTTCCTCCACTTTATTTTTGATTTCTTCTATATAAGGCTCTAGCCTCTTCATGATGGTACTTATAAGGTTTTCTTCTTCTTCTTCTTCTTCTTCTTCTTCTTCTTCTTCTTCTTCTTCTTCTTCTTCTTCTTCTTCTATTCTGTGATGTTCAGGTCTAGCTCTTGGAGAAGGGCTAGGTTCTGGTGATGCTGTATTGCTCTTTATTTTGTAGTATATACTTCTGCCTTGGCATCTGCCCATCTCCTAGTGTGTTAGTTCTTGGTATTATTAGTGTACTTGGTCCTGACAGAGCTGACAGATTTACGGAGCCTCTCTCTGTTCCCGATGGAAGCTCTGGGCCAGATGGGCATGCTGGCTGGATAGGAGCTTGGGGGACTGGACTCTGAGTCTCAGGAAGTCCCTGGGGTCTCCTTATCTTGTCCAGATGGGAGCTCCTCTTGTCCAGATGGTAATTCTGGGACAGGATGGAAGCTCTGGTCTAGATGGGAGTTCTGGGGCTGGTGGTAGCTGGGGGCATTCTGGTCCAGATGGGAGTTCCAGGGCAGATGGGCGCTGGGGGCTGGTCTTTGAGTCTCAGGAAGTGGCTGGGGTCTCCAGCAGATAGGTGTGGAGGCAGGGCGTGGAGACTGCATGGTCTGCCTGCAGTCTTGGAAAATGGGAGCCTTCCCGCAGGGCCTGAATAATGGCTGGAAACTGGGGCCAAGGTCAGCAGGTCCTCCTGGGATGGGGATGGCTGATCCCCAGAGGTAAGACCCAGAGTTGCTTGCCTCTCTGACTACAACCCCAGGCACTCACCTCTGGTCCAGATGGGAGTTCCAGGGCAGGATGGAAGCTGGGAGCTGGTCTCTGAGTCTCAGAAAGTGGCTGGGGTCTCCAGCAGATGGATGTGGGGGCAGGGTGTGGAGGTTGTAGGGTTCACCAGAGGGTCTTGGAGACGGGGAACCTTCCTGATGGGGATGAGGGGTACCGCCTTATGGCCAGAACTTGGGGCCCAGTCGGGTAGGTCTTCCCCAGAGTGGCTGGTACCCAGGCTGTGACCCAGGTGCGGGCCTCTCTGGGTGTGACCCCAGGCACTCACCTCTGGTTCAGGTGGGAGTTCCAGGGCAGGATGGAAGCTGGGGACTGGTCTCTGATTCTCAGGATGTTGTGTCTTGAGTTTTATTGCTTTCCTGTTCTGCCTTCTCATTGGCCCTAAACCTAGCCACATGAATTCCTCATCTCTGCCTGTCTATACAGACCTCCTTGTCTCTATGTTTGGTACTGGGATTAAAGACTCAAAGGTTACCACCATGCTTGGTTGTGTCCTAGACCACACAGAGACTCTGCCTGCCGTGTGATCAGATTAAGGGCATGGGCTACCACCATCTGAATTCTGTTCCTGGCTTGCTAATGTCCTCTGGTTTCCAGGCAAACCTTATTTATTAACATTCAAATAAAATCACATTTCAGCACTATTAAAATATCACCACAGGTAGCTGTCATTTCTTCCTGTGTGTTGAGTCTGACCTGATCCAGCATGAAAAACCAACAGAAATTCAGGGGCTTATTTTGCACCCACATCCTTTTATTTCATCCTGCCTTTTTGTCCTGACTCAGATATAACTGGAGTTGAGACATTTATCTAACCAAATCACTTTAGGTTTGTGACCAAAGAGTGAAAGAAAACTTACTCCAAAATTAAAATGTGGGCACAGAAAATCATTTTTTTTTCCCTCAACAAAGTTGCTTACAAATGTGAGGAAATAGAGTTGTACTTTTGAGAACAAAAGAGAGTTCATTTCTATCTTGAGTTACCTAAAGAGCATATATTTTACAGGTTTCATTTGTTTTTTATAGATTAATTTATTTTTAATTTTTTGTATGAGTATTTTACCTGTATGAATGTCTATGCACCATATGCCTGTAGTGACTCTGAAGTTGGGAAGTTGGCATCAGATAACTTCATGCTGGAGTTACAGACAGATGTGAGCTGTTATGTGGGTGCTGAGAAATGAATCCATGTTCCCCACGAGAGTAGCAAGAGCTCTAAACCATTGAGCCATCTCCACAGTACTTTCCCAAGGTTTTTTGCTGCTTACTTACTTAAAGGTGTTAAATGTATTTTTACAATATTTTGGTTTATTTTATTTTTTTTATGTTTGTGCATCACCATGAATGTGTCTAAAGACTACAGAGGTCAGAAGAGGGTATCAGATCTAGAACTGGAGTTATATTGGTTATGAGACTCCATAGTTGCTAGGAACTACACCTATATCTTCTGCAAGAGCAGTATGCATTTTTAACCTTGAGCAATCTCTCCAGCTCCTATGTATTTTTAAATGAATTTATCATAGTGATGAGAAAGGTCCACTGTTTTTATCTAACTAAATTTTTACTGAGGTCAAGTTGTACAGAATTCACATATTTTTAACCAATCAAACATTTGATAACAGAGACAGTTATGACTATACTTTTGTATTTTACTTTGGTATGTATTTCTGAAGCATATCTTTAGTCTTGGGAGTTTGTCTTAAAATGGGAATTATGAAATAACAAAGGTATAGGTCTATATTCAGGAACATCTTTGTTACAGATGAAGTATTTATATTATATCAAATAATCTATGATCTAGAGAATATTGGGTAGACAAACATCAGTGTCTTAAGTAGGGGACAATAAGAGTTTTCATACAATGGAAAAGAACAGGCTGGGTATAGTGCGCTCACTTTTAATCCCAGCGTTCTTGAGGGAAAGGCAAGTGGATATCTGGGAGTTCAAAACCAGCTTGGTCTATATAGAGAGTTCTAGGCCAGCCAGGGTTACATAGTGACTCCTTGTTTCAAAGGCGAAACAGAGAAATAGAAGGAAATGAGCGATTTCAAGATTATTATAATGAAGATGTGTACAGTGCATTATCTATCTCAGAATTCACAACTCTTTTGTTGTAGCTAATGTTAAGTCTACTTAGTGATGAAGAAAGGAGGCTTGGAAAAGGACAGAACTAAGGTCATGCACAAGCATCTTCATTCTAAAGCCATCACTTCAGACATCTGCATGCTGTTGCTTCTCCTGTAAAAAAGAGGGACAGTGCAGGCCACACTTGTCACACACAGATGCACAGAATTATGAATTTGGAGACTTTAAAGTTTGCCCAGCAAAGTTTGCATTTGGGATAGTGACAGGGTACAGGGTTTAGAGGGCACATCTAGCAGGGATATGTGGGTATAATCATGGAGTAAGAAATGGTGAGAAATTGAAGTAGCTGATAAGATTCTCCCAAGAGCCACTGGGAGAGCACAAAGTCTGATGAAGTGAATGGTAATGTGGTAACCATGTAGAGTAGATAAGGTGTGAGAAAACAGTGCATGTGACAGATGAGGAAGCCCACTGTGGCTCCCAGGTCATAAGGCAATTAGCCAGACAGCATTAGCCCCACAGCCAGAGTACATGGAGAAAGTGGCTTTCCAGTCAGTATTTCCATGTCTCTGAGGGTTTTAAATCACACATTCACCCATAGCAAATGGGTCAGAAATCATTTCACTCTCACAGACCTCTATGAAGAAGTGTTTGGATTTGTGAAACCACAAGCTATTCAGATCTGCTTTCTAGGTAAGATCAAACACTAAATGGCTTCATGTCAGGGTATAAAGGGAAGATCACATTCACTGATGTGTCGTACAGTAGGAGTTAGTCAGGGACCTATGTGCTGGCAAGCAAGCTTAAAGAGGAAATTGGGTAATGAGGAGAGCAAGCTGAATGGTTATTTTTGTAAGCTTCCCTTTTGATTCGTGACCCTCTGTCAACATGAATCTTGGCACTATATTCACTACCAAAGAGATCTGGGGCCGTGGTCTCTGCTGTATAATAGTGCATTTATATTTCATACTACCCTGGTCTCCATCTTGTCCAAAACAATGCTGCATCTGAATCTCATTGCTCCCTGATGATAATGTATTTCTACCCAGCGGTCTTCCCTGTTTTTCAGACTCAATATGCAACTGATGATGTAATTCTCAGACAGGTAATAGACTTCTCAATGTTAAACACTGAGTGATTGGTGTCACTTAACTTTCTTCAGTAGTCAGCTGAAGCTCTGTTTACCATTGCTCAGATAACTAGTTGGTTGTTCCATTTCCTCTCCCATACTGACACATAAAATTGCTTCTGAATGAATTCTGCCACCTGTCCTTAAAAATCAGTTTGTATTTCCAACATCCTTGTCACCTCTCTGGTTCCCTGCTTCTGCTTCATGCTTCCCTGATGAAATTATCACAGCTTGCATCTTATCTGAATATGCATCCATATTGTTTCTCACATGGTTGCTGGAGTCACTCTTCTAAAATATGACAGCACACTGCTCCTTTAATGAAACACTCCAGTGCCTTTCACTTGCTTCCTCACAGATGTCAGTATCACTATTAAAATGTCCAAGCTGCTGTGGTTAGTCATGCCTACTGAAATTTCTTGTATGTTTCCTGAGCCAGTCCTGTCTCTCTGTCTGGCTTGAATTCTCCTTCATAAATGACATTCCTGCTTCAGGGCCTTTCAAGTAGGGTTTAATGTGTCTAGGGTAACATTTCATAGCTAATTATATGATTGTTCCCTTATTTCCAGTGGGTCCAACAGGTTCTCAATTGAGATATTCCAACTATCTGCTTAAAATTAAACCCTCTGTTGTCCTTCTCTGCTTTATCTTCTGCCTTAGCTTCTGATGCAACTTGAGATGTTTAAATAGCCATGCAACATGAAATGAGGAGGACATTCCCAGAGATCTGCAGTACAAGCAATTTCATCTTTGTAAGGACATCATAGAATGTATGTATTCAATACAAGATGGCTGCAGTACCACTCAGACATAAGATATATGCTACCAGCATCATAAGTGTGCTTGATCATTAAGGTAAATTGCATTACACATCCCACGACTGTGTTTTATTTGTTTTTCTGTTTTAGATTATGGCACACTAGAATGTAAGCACCACAGGAGCAGGTTTATGTTTTATTTTGATGATAAACATAGGTAGATACAGGAATCTCCTAAAAACAGGCTTTTGTGCAAATGAAAGGTTATTCATTTTATACTTAAAAACCGACCTATAAATTTTGAAAAATGTATGAATCAGATTTTTTAAAAAACTTTGTTACAGAATAATTTCTGTGGTTATATTGAACTCACAGAAAAATCTATGTACGGCTTATCTATAATGTTGAAAAAATATGAAGCAGTCAATTGATTTTCATAACATTTTAAATGATACAGATGACACTTTATCTCATTTCTGACTACTCTTCCTCTTTAGATTTATGATAATTTATAAATGTAGTGAATCAAAAAGCTTTCAATCTGATAATAAATGACTAACAATTATTATAGCTTTACAGAATGATCCTCCACTGGCCATCCACAGGTGTCTGTTCTGCTGCATGTCTCCACATGTGAACGTGTTTAATACTGAACAGAGGTGAGAAGAGAAAGCTCTGGGCTCTGGTGAACCACTGAAGCCTCAAGTGGACCCTGGAAGAGCTTTGGGTAAAACATTGTCTAGATTCCGAAAGAAAAAGTCCTTGTTATCTCCTGACAGTTTAAAAAAAAAGGTGGTCAGTCTCTCATTTTACTGTATGTCAATGAAATCTTTTAAAAATAATTTCCCCAGAACAAAGAAAACAATTGAACAAATCTCTACATTTCTTGCTTTTCACGAAATTTTAAAACAGAAAGCAGAGGGGGAAGATGGTGCACTACTTACTGTTTTTGATCTTATGTGAATAATAACCAATGTAAGTTTTCTGTTTTTGTTGTTTTCTTGGTTTGTTTGTTTGTTTTTGAGACAGGGCTTCTTTGTGCAGCCTTGCCTGTCCTAGAACTAGCTCTGTGGAGCAGGCTGGCCTCCAACTCATAAAAATCTGCCTTCCTCTGCCTCCCAAGTGCTAAGTTTAAAGGCATTCCGTGTTGTGGGAATTTGGTCCATTCACACCATGGTCTTGCCTGTATATGTGACCTCTTAAGAGTAGAGGAATAGGGGTCCTGAGTTCTCTTGGGTGGTCTGAGGAGAAGCAAACCTTGTGGTAGGTCTCCATCGTGCCTGGGCAGAATGACGGAACAGTGGCAGCTGGATCAGCAGCAGCGTCTTCATTGTTCTGTATTTGTGAGTCTACCTTTCCATTATACCCCTTAACAAATTATTAAATAGACTTTTATGGGTTCACAGATCAAAGTACTACCACTGCCAGGGAATAAATGATGTTTAAATGTATTTTATTTTTAATCACGCGTATATGCATGTATTCTATGTGTGTGTTTGTGCACATAGGTGTTGTGCTCATGAAGGCTATAAGAAGCCATCAGATTCCCCAGGAGCTAGAGTTATCTGGATGCTGGGAACTGAACTTGGGTTCTTTAAAAGACCTGTAGGCCCTCTTAAATGCTGAGGTTACATATACAAACACACTGTAGTGTGCCCTAAAGATTTCCTGTGCATATGCTATGTGCAACTATAATATAAAGTTCTTTAAGGCATTTAAACTCCTTTTCTTTAGAATCTCATTATCTTCCTATAGGCACAGAAGGCTCTGCCTACCTGTCTTTAGGATACACTATAGAGAATTAACACCCTTAAATCTCAAAGTCTAGCAGAAGCTGGCTTACAAACACGTGAGGTCACTCACAATTTGTTACGTGGGAATTACACACCTCTCAAGTTCCCCATAGGGAATCAACCTCTTGTCACTCACAGTAGTAAATGGGTTGAAAACGTAATCTTTTCTCCCAGTCTCAACCACTTCCTGAAGGAGCTGCTTGCTTTTGAATCCTTGCCTCTGGCATACCTCCAGGGAACACTAGCTGAGACATCTTCTGTGGAAACTTCTATGTGTCTTGCTCTGCTTTTCAATGACCAAGATAACTCTCTGATTAGTTACTTTTGACAGCTTTTGAATAGTCTCTAGTTTCCTTCACCCTAAACTGTTCCCGAGATGTTTCTGTCCTCTTCACTTACTGTAAAATAATTAAGTTGCTGATTTTTATTCCTAGGTTTTCATTTCTTGGCCCTTTAAGTTCTATAGAACTGAAAATTGTGCTAGATAAAGCTAAACAGTAATGAACCCCCTTTTTTTTTTTTTTTTTTTTTGTGACCAATAGCAATAGGAAGATATTTGAAATAATCTCTGTGAAGTGAGGGGCAAGCTTGTGGAAAAGCATTGAGTGACAGCAGGACCTGGAGAAGCACATCCAACCAGTCCCAAGTGAAGAAATATTTGTATTTCTTGTTATAAATGGGTATCTTCATTAGTTTCTTGTTGCCCATCAATTAGGATTTTCCTCTACCTAAAAAGACTGAAAATCAGATGTTTACATAAGTATATACTTAACAGATAATTCTATGAGAATCTACTTGTATTTAAAACTAACATTTCTGCGTCATGATACATGGCTACAAGCCTCTGGGGGATAGGGTGTGGAATGTGGTGGTTTGAAAGAAAATGGCCCTGTAGGTTCACAGGGAGTGAAACTATCAAGAGGTGTGGCCTTGCTGGTGTAAGTATGGTTTGTTGGAAGAAGAGTGTCACTGATAGTGGGTATTGAATTCTTAGAAGCTCAAGCCCTGTCTAGTGTGGCTCCTAATCTCTTTCTGCTGCCTGTGAATCCAGATGTAGAAATCTCAGCTCCTTCTCCAGCACCATATCTGTCTGCATGCCACCAACTACTCATCATGACTATTTTGAACTAAACCTATAAACTGTAAGACAGCCCTAATTAAATGTTTTCCTCCATAAAAGTTGCTGTGGTCACAGTGTCTCACAACAGTAAAACTTTAACTAAGACACACGTGAGTAGAATATTTGTATACATTTCAAAGATCGCGAGTATAATTCTTAATTGTAACCTTCCTAAAGTAAATGCTCTTTAAGAGAGAAACAATTCTAAATTTTATTTGAAGTGAGTAGAATATTAAGGAAAACATTATGACCAATTCCTGTTTATAAAACTTAAAGAAAGTGGTTCCCATTTTCTTCTTGTTTTGTGGTAGAAAACAGGGTCAGCAATGGGAGAACTGTCCTCTGCCCTTTGACCTTCTGACCTTTGACATCTGTAAGCCAGGTTGTTCAGCAGGATTGGTTTATCAACTACCTTCTTTCTGACTTATAAATACTCCAGGTCTTTCTTCCTTGTCCAGTGAAAAGTTCATTTTAATTGGATCACAGCCCCATCCTCTGACAATATGTAATTGTCAGTTCCTCCTTGGAGGCCTATCTCCAAGTAGAGTCCCATGTGCTATTTGGACTTCAACTCTTGAGTTGAAGGTAAAGATAATTCAGTGTACAACACATACTTCTGATCCTAAAAGGAAACTAACAATGTAAATGTTACTCACAACCATATTAAAGTTGAAGCTTTCAACGAAAATCGGTGAGAACATGGGGCATGTATTTTTGGTGACAGACAGTGTCATTCCTAATGTAGAGATACAACTCACTCACTTGTCATCTTTTATTGAATAATCATAATTATAACATGTGCCTGGGCAGTACCTTCACATGGTAAGTTTTACTTTGACTCTGCAGGCTGGTATCTCATTTTGTGATGTAAACTTTTAAGGAGAAATAGTTTCATAAAGAAAACTGTAGCAAAGCATTTAAACATCTTACAAAAAAAAAAAAAAAAAAAAAACACTACAACCGAATAATGTTAGAGACTAGTCTGAAAATGCAATATAGGCAGATCCACTCAGCACAATGATATCATGTCAATAGTGGGAGTAAATGCACACAAAGAAGGTAATTGCCTTTAGGAGAACTGTTGAAAACAAGGCTACAATGACAGAGTAAATTCAACTAAAAATGGTACCGATAATACACATATTTAAGATTGGCTGGAAAAAGAAACAAAATTGAAAATGGAAATTTTCTGTTTAAACCAAAGCTTATATGTTTTTCTTAGAATTTTGAAATAGTTAATGTGTAAGTAATTTACAAAAACCCTTTCTGTCTAGCATGTAGCATATTTTTCTGTATACAGTGTAGTTCTACATTAGGACAGAGTGTTATGAGATCTCCAGGAATAGAATGAAATGCCCTACTGACTTCTCCAGAGCATCTTAGGAGTGTGATGGAAGCAGAAGCTGGCCATGCTCACTACTTCAGGGTGGAAATATTGCTGATCCAGTGCATGCAGTGACCATGACTGGACCTGTCCTAACAGGAACCTCTCAGCAGTTTTCCTTGCCTGATGACCCCACAAGGTTGATCAGCAGAGCCATCTTTGTCAAGGTGATGGAAGGAGGTCATGACTGAGGTGAGGACAGTGAAAGATGACCACTAAAGCCTGTCAGAGACTATCATAGGCAAAGGTTGCTGCAGAGCCCCTAAGTAAAAGGTGAAAAGACTACTTTCCATTGTGTGAATGGAGACAATCTCATTCTGCCTCACTAGAAAAAAATATTAAGACCATGTGGCAGGGAAAATATATGAGAAGCAAGAGATCAAAACCAAAACAAACAGCAACAACAAAACAAACAAACAAAACAGAAACAACAGCTTGTGGAGATGTGTGTTCCTGAACCAAACATCAGGAGTCCTGGTCAACTGGCTTCTTTATTTCTTCCACTTGTTTATCACACTAGCTAAATTTGATTAAACATGTCCACTGAAATGGTCTCTAAGGCTCTGCATTCAACAAGCTTTTCAAAATGTCCATGTCCATCTATAAGGAGGCATCAGGCTTAATTAACTTTGTGCCTTTCCCATCCTCACATACAGACATACACATGAGCACACACACACTAATTATTAAATTCTGTCCTCCAACTGGTACTTTCATATAAATTCTCACTCTCAGATATGATGTTAAGTCTTTTTATGATGGTTAATTTAAAAGTCACATCTTTATAATACATTTGTTATTAATGCAATTCAATTTTATGGATGAGGGAACTTAGACAATGTGCTCCTTATTTGGCCACACTCCTCAAATTAAAAAACAGAGGGTCTAATATTTTAACTTTCATCTGATTCTGTAATCACTGCAGGTAGGCAATCAAGATGAATTATTGAAACTCCACTGCTGTGGAATGTTCTGTATGTTTAATGTGTTGCTCTGATTGGTTAATAAATAAAACACCAATTGGCCAGTAGCCAGGCAAGAAGTATAGGTGGGACAAGGAGAGAGGAGAATTCTGGGAACAGGAAGGCTGAGAAGGAGACGCTGCCAGCCACTGCCATGACAAGCAAGATGTACAGTAACAGTAAACCATGATTCATGTGGCAACTTATAGATTAATAGAAATGGATTAATTTAAGATATATGAACTAGATAACAAGAAGCCTGCCACTGCCATACAGTTTGTAAGCAATATAAATTTCTGTGTGTTTACTTGGTTGGGTATAAGTGGCTGTGGTACTGGTGGGTGAGAGAGATTTGTCCTGACCATTGGCCAGGCATGAAAATTCTAGCTATACTCTACCAAGTGGCATAGTCCTAGATTGTGAGCAAACTCATTGCAGTCTATGCAAACACTGACACATGCGTTCCCACCTTCACTTCCCAGTTTCCTCTTCAATGTCAGGAAAATAAAAAATACAACTCATAAAAACACTGTGACAAGTGGGTTGATGCATTTGGGGTTCCCTGACTGGTCTGAGAGATTGCCTGTGAACAGTATTCAGCATGATCTACAGTGATGACAGAGAGTGGAGCTGAATCAACAGATTTGTTATTTATTATAACACTATTTCCAGAGAAGGAACAGTTTTCCCCACTGTAGTTAATGCTTCTATCCTGTGGTGAAAACATTTCACTCAAAGAACTAAAAGACCATAACTGAGTCATATGTGGAGGCTGCCTTGTTCCAAAGGAGCCTGTTCCTTCTGTCTGCTCTCTCTGCCTGCTGTCACTGCTTCAACCACTCCAAATGAATCAACATGTCCTCTTCCAAAGACAGAGATGACTTTTCAGAGTTGATTTTATTTTTTATTTTTCCCCATTCCCACTGTTTTTCTAGGAAACTCTTTGTTTGTGGTCTTCTACTAGGGTTTTGTGTGAGCCTGAAGGATAGACTTGGGCTCCTACTGCTATACAGTGTGGCTTTCAAAACAAATCTGGTACCGTCTTTCTACTGAAAGCCACCATGCTGTCTCCTTATGCCTTCTGCTTCTATGGTTGACCTCAGTGTGGGTGGGACTTTAAGGGATCCATGGGCCTTCCTTGTAGTCTATAAGAGCACTTACAAACTTTCAAAGTAAACTTCAAAGAGAATCAAGCTAATAGCCACAGTTTTTTAAATGTTTTGGAGGTATCTTTGTGTTCCTATCATGGGCAGTCCCAAAAAGAATATTCTTATTTCAAATAAACAATACCAGCATTAGAGAGATTCATCTTGTTTTCAGATACTATCTTCACATTTAGTCAATATCAAATCAGAGACAAGGTTTTACTTTCCCAACTATTAATAATGTTTAAAATCATTAAAATTAAAAATAATGGTAAGTATAATTTATTTTATTCTACATTTTTCCAAAGGACATTATTAGTGACTACCTAGCAGATGAGTAATGGTCATTGGTCAGTAGAGTTCCTTTGCAATTTCCATCATGTTGTATACTTTATGGGATGAATGAAAAGATCAGTAATTTTTGTTAACAACATGGAAATAAATTTGGTATAATTAAGACATTATATAATTAAAACTGAAATAGATATGGAAAGACAGATGGTTTTGATATGTGGAAGTGGGTGAAGAACTGTGTCCCTGAATGGGGAGAAGATGAATTTATAATTAAAAATGATTATTATTTGTAGTAAAAGTTTATCACTATCAAAACTTCCATGAAGTATCATCTCTGCTTCTGGAAGAATAGCTTTCATCAAAAAAAAAAAAAAAAAAAAGAAAAGAAAAGAAAAAAAGATAGTAAATGCTTGTGAGGATGTGAAGGAAGAGAGTACCTTGTGTGCTGTTGGGGGCATTTAACTGGCCGAGCCATTCTGGAAATCTGTATGGCAGCCATTTGAAATCTAAAATAGAGTCACCATGTTACCCAGTTGTGCACCTTTTGTTAACCACTTAGAGGAATCAAAGCAGCATTCCCCCTATTTTTGTATTTTTACTTCATCACTTTACACAATAATAAATTTGCAGAAACAAGCTTGGTGCTACATAAAGAAAATTTGATCCATACATATGATTGAATATTATTCTTCTAAAAATAGCAATGGATTTCTGTCAAATGCAAGAAAATCAATGGAACTGTATATCATTGTGTTAAATGAAATAAGCCAAACTCATTAAGACAAATATCATGGTTTTTCTTATAGAAAGAATCTATATTTTTTCATGCACAAAATAGGAGAGGACTATGTTGAAGAAAAAGGAGACCAGTATATGTTCCACAAAAGAAATAATAAATATTAGTATAATCACAATAAGTCATATGCATGACAGAGATGCCAATATGAATCACATTATTTTATACAATGAAGATAAGCTAGAACAGTGTTCTCAACCTATGGGTCATGACCTCTTTGGCAAACTTCTGTCTCCAAAAATAATTTACATCCTGATTCATAACAGTAGCAAAATTACAGTAGCAATGAGAATAATTTTATTGTTGGGGTCACACGACATGTGGAACTGTATTAAAGGGTTGCAGCACTAGGACAGTTGAAAATCACTGAGTTAGAGGCTAACAAAAGTAGAGTATATCTTTTAAATGATATTATAGGTACTGAAGAGATGGCTCAGGTTGGTGCTCCTCCATAGGACCCAAGTTTATTCTGTTAGGGGTCCTCCAAAGAACACAGCACCTGTGTTAGGGGTGCTCATAATCACATGTGTGTGACTCCAGCTCCAGGAGTATCAGATAGGCTCTTCTAGTTTCTGTGCACAGTGCACTCACATGGCCAATGCTAACACAGAGGCATACTCACACACATAAGTAAAAATTAAATCTTTGAAAAAAAAAACCTTATTCTAAGAAACTATAACTCTTGACTAGTGGGTCTACTCACTGAAGTCACTCTATTTCACAGTATTTCAGAATTGAAATTCCAAGTGGCTGTTAAATCCCCTAGAGCTAGAATGACAGGGTTTTGGAGCTGTCCTTTGAGTGCTGAGACCCAAACTCCTGTCCTCTACATGAGAAGTTAGTACTCTTAACTGATTAACTATCTCTACAGCCTCTTATCTCTAATCTTTAAACATTACACACACACACACACATGTATGTATGTATGTATGTATGTATGTATGTATGTATGTATAGTGTCCGTGTGTTTTTCCTGCCCTCAATTATTTGCATTTTGCTCTTCCTTCCTTTCTTTTTTCTTTTATCTGTTTTCTTCTGAGGAAAGTATTTTGGATGACCAGTGAAATAATATTCACTTTTATAGCTACAGGTACTAACATCTTCAACAACTAGTTGAGATCAGTAGCCCTGTGAATTGCAACCACCATTATGTCAAGCGACAATTGCACATCTTACAAAGATTTTACTGTGTCTTACTCCCATGACAACTATGTGAGGTGGAACTGACTGCTTTGATTCTACTAATTAGGAAAATAAAACTTTGAGAGTCTGTAATGTGGCATATTTCCCTTTTGGTTGTGGCTGGAAAACCATGTAGAAACTCACATCTGGGCACCAGCTGCCACTCTTGCAGCATGCTGACATCCTCACATCCACTCTCTGTGAAATATAACTCTGTGGTGATTTTCAGACTTGAATTTAGTCAGTAAAACATGTAGGAGTGAAGAATGCTAAAGTACATTGCAGCAATGTAACCTGATCTTCATGCCTCTCTCTAAGCACTTGCATGTTAGCTACTACAGACTTTATTGCTCATTAATCCTTCGTGATGTGGTTGCATGGACAGTTCTGACACAGTGACTATAACCTTTCCTGTTATCTAAAGTGGTTAATGATCCAGATTCCAATTATGCTGATGTGATGGGCAGCCGGAGACCCATTTCTTCCAGGAGCCCTGGCCTTGACTTCAGACACTAAAACAGATTCTGGCGTCATTTCTCTAGCGTGCCCTGACTTTGTTACCTGAGTATCAAATTTTAGTTTTGAAACAGATAAAAGTCATTCTTTGTTCAGTCTGGTGAAGAAAATGATGACCAAGAAGATCCAAATGTTCTGAGAATAAAATATCTCTGTCACTGGTAAGACTTCAAGCAAATAACAAATATGAAGCAGTTTATGTTTCTTCAAAATAACTTGTGTATACCTTAAAATATCTTGAAATAAATGTGTTATTCAGTGCCTTAGTGATGTTCCTATACCTTTATGCTCACAATTTTTATAATTCATTTTCTTCAGCTGTTACAAATTGTTTTAAAAACATACCAGCTATTATCAGAGATTGCTTTAGAGGAGAGAGAGAGAGAGAGAGAGAGAGAGAGAGAGAGAGAGAGAGAGAGAGAGAGAGGAGACACAGAGAGATGTTAAAGCAAGCTTTACATTTGAACAGTGGAAAAAGAATATAAATGTATGCTGGTTCTGTGTGGACTGTCCTGATAGGTGAGATTTGCTTGTAGTAAGACTCTGACTCAAAATAAATAAAATAAAGTAAAAACATGGCTGGAGATGCAGTTCAGTGTCAGAGCACTTGCTTACCATGCCTGAGCTGAGGCCAGTGACTGCACTCTGGGAAAATTCAGTCCATGGTTGTTTGACCCTTTTGTTTTTTAGAGTGAGGTCACACACTGTGATAGAAGCATATGCAGAGGGAAAGTGTTCACTTTACATTCAGGAAGTAAAGAAAAAGAGGAAGAAAAAGAAGACAAAGGATGAAAATAAAAGGGAGAAGGAGGAAAAGGAGTAGACAATGACAGGCTCCACAGCCTTTTCTGGGAGGAAGCCCCTGTAACCTACAGACCTCTCAGGAGGTCCCACCTTATGAATGTTCTATCACTTTCCAAAAGCACCACCCTGTGATCAAGATTTTAACAAACAGGCCTCTGTGCTATATTCCATATCTGAGCTGTCACCTGAGTTGTAAAATTGAAACATTTAACAGAGTTGAATCTAGAGAACTATGATGTTCATTGTGCTGGTCAAGCCTCTTCTTAAGGCATGTGAATGCTATAAACACACTGTTAAAAGCTAGCAGCACACTGTGTCATTCCTTCTGTCACATCTTTGCACATCAAACCTTGCTATCACAAGCTCTGTGTGGCCCATGCAGTGATTACACTTGTTGCAGAATTAAAATTGCTTCCAATATGCAAATTCATGCCAGGGTCCAGTTAGTGACATTTTCTTTTTCATTCTTTGAAAATTTCATATGTCCATATTCACTCCCTCTCTGTCAGATTGAGCCTACACTTCACACCTCCCTAATGCTATGTCTTTGTTATTTGTTGTTATTGTTGTTGGGTGTTTTGTTTGTTTGCTTTTCTATATCAAATAGATTTTAAGAGCCAGGAGCAGTGGATGGCTGCAAAGAAAGAGCATTTTCCTAACACAGTGGCATAGTTAAGCATATGAAGCCCTATTTACTGTAACAAGCACAAGACTGACACAAACTCAATCCAGCAAAACCCCAGAGTGGTTAGAGAAATGCACGTGAGAGTCTATTGGGTATTGGTATTCATCTAGATGGAAGATGGTGTGATCTATGCAAGGTCAATCACACACATGTGGAAGTCTATACACCCATAAGTATGCAGATAGCACTTAGTGACATTATGATGTGATTGTTTTTTGTGTAAGTCACACATTTTATGTATTTATGATCTGGGAGGTGTGCAGCTTCAAGCCTAAGAGCAGCACACCATGGAGCTTCTCAAGGTGTCCAAGGACAAGTGTGGCATGCTCAAGTTCACCAAGAAGAAGGTGGGCATGCACATCTGCCCCATGAGGGAGAAGGAAGAGTGAGAGAGTATGCGAGTGTGTGGGTGTACAGAGAGAGCTGAGGAGAGAGAGAAAGAGAGATTTTCAGAAAGAGATGTGAGATGTATGTCTGTGTAAAGAGTTGGGCAGAGGTGAAAGTGTATGTGCTCATGATGACAGAGCAGATGTTGATGGAGAGAGCTGAGTAGAAGATGAGTAGCTATGTAGAAGAGAGAGCTTGTGTAGCCATATAGGAAAGAGATATAGCAGAGAGATGTGTGCATAAATGATGTAGTAGTGTGTGAAAGAAGATAGCAGGGTAGAGAGAAGAAATGTATAAAAGAGATGATTTTCTAAGATGAAGTAAAAGAGAAAGTTACCATTAGAAAGTGTATGTTTATTTTTCCCCTCAGATAGAAAAAGTCCAGCCCTTGTCACTTTTGTGAATTTTTTTTGCATATTCTGGATATCTGGAGGCTGGCTCCCTAAGCTACCTGTATCTTGTGGTCAAAATCAAGAAACACTCATATAGAAAACCCTGTTCACTAACAGCCTTTCCTCTTTGATCTTGTCAGTGCTCTTCAGTATAGCATTCTTAATTAACAACTAACTATAATTAAAAATTTAATGAACATTTTGATGTCTAATTTATTGAATTCTTTATATATTCTAGATTTCAGCCCTCTGTCAGATGTGGGGTTGGTGAAGACCTTTTCCCATTCTGTAGGCTGTCACTTTTTCTTATTGACCATGTCCTTTGCTCTACAAAAGCTTCTCAATTTCAATAGGTCCCATTGATTGATTGTTTCTCTCAGTGTCTGTGCCATATTTAGGAAGTAATCTCCTGTGCCAATGCGTTCAAGACTACTTCCTACTTTCTCTTCTATCAGGTTCAGAGTAACTGGATTTATGTTGAGGTCTTTGATCCACTTGGACTTAAGTTTTATGCACGGTGACAGATATGGATCTATTTGCAGCCTTCTACATATTGACATCTAGTTATGCCAGCACCATTTATTGAAGATGCTTTCTTTTTTCCATTGAACATTTTTGGATTCTTTGTCAAAAAATTATATGTTTATAGGTGTGCGGGTTAATGTCAGGGTCTTCAATTCGATTCCATTGGTCTACCTGTTGGTTTTTATGCCAGTACCAAGCTGTTTTTTGTTACTGTAGCTCTATAGTAGAGCTTGATGTCAGGGATTGTGATGCCTCCAGAGGTTGTTTTATTGTACAGCATTCTTTTGGCTATCCTGGGTTTTTTGTTTTTCCATATGAAGTTGAGTATTATTCTTTCCAGATCTGTGAGGAATTGTGTTGGTAATTTGATGGGGATTGCACTGAATCTGTAGATTGCTTTTGGACCCTAAGAAAGACACAGGAATTGCCCAATGACAGAGAAATGGATGAGATCTACATGAACAAACTGGACGAGAGTGGGAGTAATGAAGGGCAAGGTTCGAGGGAAAGAGAGCTTAGGGGAGCAGGAGATCCCAGCTGGATCAAGAACAGAAAGGGAGAACAAGGAATAACAGACCATGATAAATGATGACCACATGAGAACAGGAAGAAGCAAAGTGCTAGAGAGGTCCCCAGGAATCCACAATGATACATCCACTTTAGACTACGGCAATGGTCAAGAGAAAGCCTGATCTGACCTAGTCTGGTGATCAGATGGCCAAACACCCTAACTGTTGTGCTAGAGCTCTCATCCAATAACTGATGAAAGTGGATGCAGAGATCCTCAGCCAGGCCCCAGGTGGAGCTCCAGGAGTCCAACTGTCAAGAAAGAGGAGGGACTGTAAGATTGTGAATTGTTGAGACCAAGATTGGAAAAAGCACAGGGACAAATAGCCAAACTAATGGAAACACATGGATTATGAACCAAAGGCTGTGGAGGCCCCAGCTGGATCAGGCCCTCTGGATAAGTGAGACAATTGAATAGCTTGAATTGTTTGGGAGGCACCCAGGCAGTGGGACCCTGACCTGTCCTTAGTGCATGAGCTGTGGCTGTTTGGAACCTTGGGCTTATGCAGGGACACTTTGCTCAGCCTGGGAGGAAGGGACTGGACCGACCTGGACTGAATCTACCAGGTTGAGCTGAATCCCCAGGGGAGTCTTGGCCCTGGAGGAGATGGGAATGGAGGGAAGGGGCTGGGGGGAAGGCAGGGGCGAGAGGGGGGAGAAGAGGGGAACCCATTGCTGATATGTAAAATTAAAACACAAATATAATTTTAAAAATTAATGTACAATATTTCATTATCAAGATCATGATCATTTAGGTGTTTATCAAGGATAGTAGCATTTAACTTCTTGTTAAAATGCAGAATGCATGTATTTAGGCTCTCAAAAAACTCTCATTGCATTGAAAATTATTTGCATTTTAGAAACTATTAGTTTAGAGTTCCAATGGATATTATCCATACTGGAATTGAATACTCCAGATAATTTGCTAAATCTTTCCCAGAAACAGGCATATTTTTCATAATTAAAATTAAAAGAATTTATCTATAACACATTCTTCATGCAAAACAAGGCTTAAAGCCAACTCTTCCCTCAGGTTAATTAAATCTCAGTTTTAACAAATGAGTCTCTAACAGTGAGCAACAAGGCTGAAATACCCACATTTGTGTGTTGTAATGTTGCGGCTATACATTTGAGAACTGACTTTGCCTTGGCAATCTGCTGGGAGTTTCTATTAATAATACAGGTTTTTAAGTATTTGTTCCTTTGTTAATTGTAAAAGAAGTAAAACTCATGAGAATTTTGAAGAGGGTTTTCAAGAAACACTGAAGAAAAAGAGGTCACTGTATTTCCTCTTGAGTTTTAAATGGTTTCCTAGCTTTCCCTGGACACATAGTAAGTAGAGAACCTTTATGTTCTATCATGGAAAGGCTTGTTAGAGGTATTTCAACACAGATAAAGTTAACAGGCCCTAATTAATAATTAGTCCCATACTTAATTATGAAAACACAGATATTTAAACATTTTAGTTTTTTTTTTTTCTTCTGTTTTTGCTTTTGAGACAGACTTTCATATTTTTCAGGCTGGCTTCAAACTGTGACATAGACTCAAATCATCTTCAATTCCTAATCCTTCTGCCTTCTCCCTCCTACCTCCACCTCCTAAATTCTGGAAATGGACATACCCCCATAGCAGGCTCAATAGAGCTTATGTCAACTTTACATTAGCTAAGTAATGAGAAATGGCCCTATCCAGCTGCAGGGGTGTAGCACATCACAGTCTTCTTCTAGTTGTTCATGGCTTGTTGTTGTCCCCGTCTCTTTTTTTTTTTTTATATACTTTTATTTATTTTTTACAATAATTATATATCATATATACAAGTAATAAATACCTAAACAATGTCTAGTCCATTTTCTTGACAAATACAGAGAAAATAATTCCATTATCTATCCTATTTTGGTAAGTCCAAAATGTACCTGATTGACTTTCTATCCTAGCTTATATTACTAACAGAACTATCTTATAACATCTTTCAAATTTATACAAATTTATGTTTACTCTTTAATGAGTTTCTTTTCTAAAATTCTTAACAAGGAAAACTATAACTATCTAAACTTTAACTGTAACTATCTAATCTTCAACTCCCTCAGAGACCCAAGAAGAAAATATTACCTAACAAAAATAAAAACAGGAAGTGCACACAAGCAGCTTCCAAAAAAAAAAAAAAAAATGAGTTGACAGAAACAGCCAGTTGCCTGGACAGTCACCTGAGGTTTCTCTGCAGTGTTGGGGCATCATCTTTATCCTATAGGCTTAGCATATCTGACAGACTCATTTGTGAACTAGGATGTACACAAGGTCAACAGTTGGACCTCATATTTGGTGAGAGCAGTCCATGTACCAGAAACTCCTGAATTCCACTAGTGTCATGTCATGATTCAGGATTTTAAATTCTGGAAATTGTTGATGTTTTTTGGTCCCTGTTTCTTAACCCCACTGATCCCTCAGGAATCATTTATTCAAAGCAGTGCTCTTCTGTCCAACACTCTTCTTTGCTTTTCACCTCCACATCCTCTTCTTGCTTCCTACCTTCTCTTAAAGTAAAAGGAAGAAAAGAGGAGGAAGCCTTCACAGAAGGAAAGACAGAAGATGGAGACAGAGACAGACGCAGAAAGTAAGAGAGAGACATCGAGACAAAGGGAGAGAAAAAGACAGATAAATATAAACAGAGAAACAGTGAGAGATAGGCCTATGGACAAAATTGAATTTAAAAGCAAAGACAATTTTGCTCACTGGAAAGAAAATTCTCAGGTCTAAATTCCCTTTCTTAAGGTGTGGTGGTGCTAGCATGCAGTTCTGTTTGGTGGGAGATGAGCACATCCTGCCTCAGGAAGTCAAGGCCACTTTTGCTGCACAGAGAGCTCAAGAGCAGCTTTTGTTAAATGAGTTCTGTCTCAACAACAAAACAAAACAAAGCAAATACCTCCCCATCCCAAAACCCAGTAGTGATAACAATATTACTTTATAAACTATTTATGTAACACGAGAAGTAAACAGAGAAGCAGATCATTTTCAGATGTATAGCCCTGTGAAACGATTTCAAAACAAAGTAGATTGGAGAAAGAACGTCTAGCAGCTATATCTGCTTACAGAAAGGAACATTGACAGAGAAAGTGATTGAGGCAGGAAGCCACCCAGGATCACATATTTGCTCTAATTATTGACAAAGTGGGGATGCTCCAAGTAATTAAAACTAAAACAATTCCTCTGGGGATACAATATTGCAAGATGGGTTTAGATGAGTGCCTCCACAGTCCAGGAGGCAGAGAGACTCATAAATTTCTTCTCATGCACTGTGTCTAAATAATAAATTTTAAATTAGAGTTCGAAATGACATTGTATGCAATCTTTTTTTTAATAAGCACAAATAATTCTACTTATATCATATATACACATAATGCTACTGTGTTTATTAGTGTTGCCCACATCAGGCTGGTAATGACCAGTGATCATTGGCAAGCACCATCAGAGAATCATTGAAATGATTGCCCAGCAAGTTTGTGATAAAAGTAATTTCTCATAGCCTAGTTCCTTCTCTCATGTGACTTGTCATTTTGAGTTATTTATCGTTCTCTTTTTGCCCCGGGGTAGACCACAGCCCATTGTAAGAAGTTCACGAAATAATTATTTAAACCATGAAGGAAAATGGGAAGTGACCAAAGACAGATTCATGACTTTCCAGAGATTAAGGCTTTCAGCAGGAGTGGCTGGAAACAGCCACCTGGGTGCTTAGGCCAGAGTCAGAACCAGCACCCACAATTTCTGATTCTTATTCTGAGCAAGAATAGTGATTAAAACACCCTAAAAATCACACAAAGATGTTACCATACATTTGAACTTTCTATGTGATATGAAACTCCATTCAATTATTTAATCTTAACCTTTGATCAATTAAGTAAGCCCCCATTTGTGATCATGCAGGAAACCTAATTAAATGCAGTGGGTCTCTCTTTATCTCTCTGTCTCTCTGCATCCATCTGGCTGGCTGGCTCTGTCTCTCTCTCTCTGTCTGTCTCTGTCTCTCTCTCTCACACATACACACTCACACACATCTGTCTGTCTGTTGTCTATCTGTCTCTCTAACACATACACACACACACACACACACACACACACACACACACACTCTCACACACGAATGCACATATGAAATATTGAAAAAGAAACAGTTTCTTCTACTGAGGTAGCTGCATCTTAAGGTTTGTGGTGCAGAAACTTTGGTAGACATTTAACTTCAGTGGAATGAGAGCTTGTCTGTTACTAAAACACATACGAAAGGCACTTAAAAAACCCCGACTCAGCATGGTGGATATTTATTTGATACCTGCATCCATCACTGCTTGAAGCTCTTCATGCTTAAATCCACACATGAGTCCCTTAGTCAAGCTAATGTCCACTGGTTTTTTGTTTTGCTTTTGATGTGGTTTTACTTATACTAGTTTGCTGCTGTAGCTTAGAGATCACTACCAAGTCCAGGCTGAAAGCGGTTTAAGGATCCAAAGAGCCCTAGTACCTTTCATTTCATAATATAATCATTTAATCACTACGAGTAACATTATATAGACTGAGCCAGCTGTGTTTAGAAGAATGCCTATATCTATATCTCTACCCATCTTTCTCTCTTTCTATGTGTATATGTGTGTGTATGTGTTTACATATATATGTATGTAATATGTATGTTTTACATATATGTGTAAATGAAGAGAAATATGTATATGTAATATATATATATATATCACACACAAATAAATACAAACAGTTAAAGAAATAGAATGAATGAATTTTAATCTGAGAGAGAGTAAGCAGGCACACAGAAGAGTTGGGAGGAAGGAAAGAGAAGAGAAAACTGGTGTAACTATATTTTAATTTCAAAATATAGAATTATAATGTCTATCAAAAATAATGCAATCAAATGTGCATTGTAAGTATCTTAAAGGGAACATTTAGTAATCACTGAGAATTTGTAGCACAAAGAGCAGTCCTTTACAGATATGCCAGCTGCTGTGTGTGATCCTGATGACTTCCTTAGGAATCCTTCCTCTTGAATGCCTGGCCCCATCACCTCTGATTTGACAGGGACAAGGACACCTCTAATATGGGCTTGCAGTTTTTCTTTTGCTTGAAATTTCACATCTTTTCTTCCTAGTGTTTTATAGAAGTATTTAGTTTTCAAATACTTGGGAAGCAGTCAGAGTTTTCAACTTTTCTGATAGTTGAGATACTTCTGAGGACATTTAGAAATGTCCATAAACTTCATCACACTCACCTGCTGTACTGAATATTTTTTATTGTTTTTTAAAACTTATGTAAGATAGTGATATATATCTGTGTCAACTGGTTAAATATTTGATATATATCTATCTATATGAGAGAGAAAAATGTTCTAATCAGGATATTTATTACAGTCCTCATGCCATGAATTTAGAATGTTTCATAGTGAGGGCCTATAATATCCTCTTTTCCTGGCTATTCTGAAGTGCTTGGTGGAATGCTATAATCATCCCATTGTGCCACTGACTAACATAACTGTGACCTGCTGTCTAAATGTAGCATTGATTTATTAATTGCTCTTCCTTCTTCCCGCATGACCCTCTCCAGTCTCTAGGGATCTCTATTCTACTCTTTACTTTTATAAGATAAGTATCTTAATATCCTTTTGATGAGGGAGATCATATACTACTTCCTTTTCTGTGCCTGTCTTATTTCACCCAGGTTCATCAGTGTTATGACAAATGACATCTCACTATTTATCATGGTATGCCTGTGTATCATTTCTGCCTTTATTCATAAATTTGTGGATTCCTAGACTGCTTCCATTTCTTGGATATTTTAATCCATAGTGAAATAATTATTTTTAGACACATTGATTTCATTTTCTTTAGAAAATATCCAATTGTTATTATTAGATCACATTGTTATTCTCTTTTCTGTTTTTTGAGAAAATGTTCTCCACAGTAGCTGAACCAATTTTTATTCCCAACACCAGTATAAGGAGAGATTTTTTTTCTTTAATTCATCCTCATGAGCATTCTTTTTTTAAATTTTTTCACAATAGTCATTCTAACTTACAGAAGAATATATTGTATGCATGTACTACATATATAAGAATATATGTATATAAAATTCTTTTCAATAAAAATAATTTAAGAGACTATATCTTGTTTTGATTTGTTTTTAAATTTGTTAAGGTATCAACGGATCATTTATGACTTAGTTTCAAAAATGTTTCTTTAGGTTCCTTGGCTATTTTTAAATCATTTTGTGCTATGTGATATTTTGTTATTGAATATTGTGGAATATTCCTTTACATTGTGTGTATATATGTCACTGTGATTGGGTTAATAAAGAAGCTGACTGGCCAATAGCTGGACAGGTAGAGGTTAGGTGGGATATACAAACAAAAAGAGAGTGTAAAGAAGAGGAGGAGTCATAGCATCAGGAGGAGACACAGAGAGAAGAAGATGATCTTTTACTAAGAAAAGTTATCAAGCCAGGTAACAGATCATAGATAAGAAATATGCGTTGATTTAAAATGTAAGAGTTAGCTAGTAACAATCCTGAGGTATTAGCTGATCATTCATATTTGATATTAATTCTCTGAGTGGTTATTTGTGAAGTGGCTGGCAGAACAGAGCTGATCATGGTCTGGAAAAAAAGAACTCTGCCTATAGAATATTGTCTTAGGGTTTTTAAATTGCTGTGAAGAGACAGCATGACCAGAGGAACTATTATAAAGGAAAACATTTAATTGGGGTGGCTCATTTACAGTTCAGAGGTTTAGTCCATTATCATCATGGCCAGAAGCAAAGCAGCTTACCTGAAGACACAGTGCTAGAGAAGAAGTAGAGATTCTTACATATTGACTCATAGGCCACAGGAAGTGGTCTGCCTCACTGGGCACGGCTTGAGCACATAGGAGACCTCAAAATCTGCCTCTACAGTGGTACTTTTCCTCCAAAAAGATCACACATACTCAACAAGGACACACCTACTAATAGTGCCCCTCCTTTTGGGGCCTATTTTCTCTCAAACCACCACATTCCATGCCCTGACCCCCAAAGGCTGGTGACCATATCATAATGCAAAAATGAATTCAGTCCAAGTTTAAAAGTCCTCATAGTCTATCATGGTCTCAACAATTGTTTAAAATTCCAAAGCTCAAAGTCTCTTCTTAGCTTTATTCAATCTTTTTACTACACCCCCCTATAAAATCAAACTCATAAACAGATCACATGCTTCCAACATATAATGGAACAGGCTATATATTGCTGGAGTCATAACTTTTCTCAGGTCCTGCCTTGCCCCACGGTCCCACCTGGCCCCACAGTCCCACAGCTGCTTATAAAATAATTGCTCAGAGGCTAAAAATTATTTACAAACTGTATAGCCTATTGTAGGTCTCTTACTAGCTAGCTCTTATATCTTAAATCAAACCATTTCTATTAATCTATGTTTTGCCACATGTTCTGTGGCTTTACCAGTCTGCTGGCATGTTGTTCCTTGGGAGACAGGCTGGTGTCTCTGCCTCTTCCTTTCTTCTTTCTGTCTCTCTCTTTGGATTTCCTGCCTGCCTATATGCTGCCTTGCCATAGGCCAAAGCAGCTTTTTTATTAACCAGTGGGAACAACATATATTCACAGTATACAGAAAGACACCCTCCTGCACATTACCATTCCAAAACATAGGAAAGGGAGCATTGTGAGGCCAAAGCAAGACAGAAAACCCATAGCCAAAGGCTTTACCATCACAACTTCATGCAATGGACTCTCTACCCCTCTATTCAGGGATACCCCTGAAGCATGCCTGGCCTCAGTAGCTTTCTCTATTTGAGGAGGCAAATTCCCTAATACCTTTATTCTAGTCTTGGCTCTAAAGCCAAAACAACCTGGGGCTGGAACATGGTCCCCCTGTTCAACTATATCTTCACCAGCTTTCTGTTTTCTGCTCTCACTGCCTAAGCTTGGCTGTCCTGAAACTGGATCTGTATACCAGACGCAACCTCAAAGATATGCCTGCATTTGGTTCTGGAATGCTGGAACTAAAGGCATGTACCACTACACCTTGCTCTAAACTTTTATTTGATTTCTTTTCACAAATTGGAAAGTTAACTGGGTCAGATCTTGCCCTAAGGTCACCACTCCATTTATTTGATTTCCTAATCTATTTATCTCCTATAACACAAGATTTAGCTCAAATCTACATCCTGGTAATCTTTTTCTCCTCAAAGTTTATATTTTGTGATTTGTCCTGCTCAGTTTGTTCCATTTCATTGTAAATCTTCATTAGAGTTACCATTAATAACCATTTGACAGAGTCTATTCTAGGCTGTTTTTCCTCTGTCAATGTAATTAATCCAAAACAATTCACTTTAGCCTCAGGCAGACTCTTAGGATAAGGTCAAAAGGTAGCCACATTCTTCACCAAAATATCCCAAGACTGGTCTCTAGGCTACGTACTAACATTCTTTCCCTCTGAAACCCCTTGATCTAGGCACCCAGACTTCAACTTACACTCAATACCACTGTCCTCCAGGATCCTACTTGTATAGCCTATAAAGCAGCACTTAAAGCATTTAACTTCTTTTCTAAGCCACAGTCCCAAGGAGCCTATTCCTTCAAACATAAACATGGACAGGCCTATCACAGCAATACCCTAGTCACTGGTACCAACTTCTGTCTTCGTTTGGCTTTTTATTGCTCTGAAATGACACCTTGACCAGGGTAACTCTCATAAAGGAAAGTATTTTATTGGGCTTCGCTTGCTTACACTTCAGAGGTTAGGCCATTATCATCATGGCTGGAAGCAAGGCAGCATGCAGGCAGCCATGGTGCTAGAGATGGAGTTGAGATTCTTACATTTTGACTCACATTAAACAGGAAGATGTCTTTCCTACTGGGCATGGCTTGAGCATATATAAGAACTAAAACCCATCTCCACAGTAACATACTTCCTCCAATAAAACCACAACTACTCCAACAAGATCATACCTACTAATAGGGACACTCTCTTTGGGGACCATTTTCTTTCAAACTGCCCCCAAAATTTTCTGTTCCACACATATTTTGGATAACAATTCTTATCTGCAATTTACCTCTACACTCTGGTGATTGTTTCCTTTGCTGTATAGAAGGACTGAGTTTAATATACTTTCTTATCTTTTGCTTATATTCCCTACTTATTTGAAATCTTGTACAGAAAGCACTGCCTTTCTTCTGTTTTATTATGCTGTTTTTATCATTTGAGATCTTCAAAGATCTGTCCATCCTGACGTTACTTTGTAAATGGTATGACATAGCAGCCTAGCCTCATTCTTCTACATGTGATGTTACCACTGGGTCCCAGCACCACTTCCTCATCTTCATGTGTCTATGGGTTGCAGTTTCAATATGAAATGTTCCCTGCAGGCTGTTTTGAGCCATATTCTAGATTTTAATATCTTCTAATTATTTCGTGAATCTTTATAAGTTTTGGCACAGAGATGAGATCCAATGTTACTAGCTGCTTCAAGTCCCCGCTGCTGTCACTTTCCCACTATGGTAGGCTATAACTTGTAAACCCTTAATTTGCTTCTGTCACAGAAATGGGAAAAGAAAATATGAAACTCAGGACACCTACATGGGTATTCTTTAAGTTGTTTAGATTTGGAAATATTCTTTTTTAAGTAACTTGGTGCATCATTCTCTCTGAAATATTTTCTTATGCTCCTTAACACTTTTCATGAGAATTTTCTTGCTGTTATTAAAAAAAGAAAACTAAATCTAGTGGTAATATGATGTAATCCTAGCAGCCTGAGCTTCCACAAAGAGACAGTTTCAGGGCATTTTCTGTCTCCATTTTAGGCTGTTCCCAACCACAAAGTCAATCAGTTTTATATTCATGAACTTTGGAGAAGGAGTTGGTTCTTAAACTCAGGAGCGCAAATCAACTCTTTGAAGGCTGTGCTCTGTGAAGCCTGCCCACCCCTCCACATGTTAATCATCTTAATAAAACCCTACTAAAGAGCTTCAATGTGGAATAATTTCATAATATTTGTATATCAGAATATAAAATAGTATAAATACTATAAAATAATATGTGAGATTATACTTATGACTTATGGGCACATGTTAAAAAAGTATTTTAACTCAGGAAACCTGTAAGCAACTCAGGCCAAGGAAGCAGGTAGACTTAATGAAGACCTTCACCTCTCCTTCTGCTCCTCCAAGCCCAACGACCCCATCTCATCTCAAACCCTGTAGCAGCCCACATGCTTCCATATCCCTCTCCTCTCTACTATCATCTCCAGTGGTTCTCCCCCAGATCATTTCCTCCCCCAACTCACTGTTATCAGTAAGTAGGCTAATTCTTACCTCTCCCTGCTTCTCAAATGAGATCGCCCAGTCTCATTGCCAGCTCTGCAGCAGACAACCTGCTGTGGCCTTTCCATACTCTATATTCCCATTATCAGGGGACTAAGTAGATTCTGAAGGAACACCCTGCATTCT
The DNA here is from genome assembly GCF_903995425.1 of Onychomys torridus. Taxonomy (NCBI): domain Eukaryota; kingdom Metazoa; phylum Chordata; class Mammalia; order Rodentia; family Cricetidae; genus Onychomys; species Onychomys torridus. The sequence goes on from NC_050443.1 coordinate 37,790,921, forward strand.
TCCCTCCAGTGGACCCCCCAAGGTACCTTCTAGTTTATCCCCATTCATAAGTGTCAGGTCTCAATATCTAGAAACATTTACCTGGAATCTCCAGTGTCCACACCTATCAGGATCCAAGAAGAATTTCTTCCTAGGTCATACACATTTTCCTAAGAACAAGAGAGAAAATAGAGACAAGGGAACAAAATACACACCTAACAAAAACAAGACTAAATATGAGCACCTAGATTAACAATCTCCCCAAATTTAGATGCATAGATTCCTGTATATCTCTATGAGAGCCCAAAAAAACCCTACTACAGTATTTCCTGGGTAATGAAACATAGCTGAAGCACAAGATAAAGACCATAAAGTAACCTATTTAAATATGACCAGAGGTCCTTAGAGAAAAAATGAATAAATCTCTTAGTAATCTAGTAAAACACAAACAGTGGAAGGTAATGCATAAAACAGTTCAAGACATGAAAGTGGGTAAAAAATCAGTAAAGTAAACACAAACTAAGGGAAGTCTGGTAAGTTAAAACAATCCTGACTAATAAAAGAAATGTTGGAGATTACAAAACCACCAATTCAAATTGTATGACAGAGTTATAGTAACAGCAACTCCATGATATTGGCACAAAAATAGACATGTTGATTAATGTAATCAAACTTAAGACCCAGCCATAAATTCAAACACCTATAGACACCTTATTTTTGATAAGGAAGACAGAAGTACAAACTGGAAAAGAGAAAGCATCTTTAACAAATGGTGCTGGTCACAATGGATGTCTCCATACAGGAGAATCCAAATAGACCTGTATTTCTCAATATGCATAAAACTCAACTCCGAATGAGTCAAAGATGTCAACATAAAACCTCATAGAAAAGAAAGTGGAGAATAGCATTAAATACTTTAGCACAATAAACACTCTGAAGAGAACACTGTTATGCAGACACTAAGATCAACAATTAATAAATAAAAACTCATGAAACTGAAAAGCTTCTGCTAGGCAAAGGACACCATCATTTGGACAAAGCAGCAGCCTACAGAGTAGAAAAGATTTTTACCAACTTCACCTCCAATAGAGGGCTAATATCCAAAATATATAATGAACTCACAAACCTAGATATCAAGAAAACTACTTAATTTAATAAATGGAGTACAAATATTTTGTTGTTGTTTTTCCCATGGCTGTCCTGGAACTCACTCTGTAGACCAGGCTGGCCTCTAACTCAGCCCTCCACCTGCCTCTACCTCCCAAGTAGTGCTGGAGTACTGGGATTAAAGGTATGAGCCTCCACACCAGGCTTGGATTTAAACACAGAATTCTGAAAAGAGGAAACTCAAATGGCTGAGAAATACTTTAAGAAATGTTCTATATCTCCAGTCATCCGGGAAATGCAAATTAAAACTACTTTGAGATTTCATCTTATACCTTTTAGAATAGCTAAAATCAATAAATGACAACTCTTGCTGGCAAGAATGTGAAGTATGGGAATATTTATCTACTTCAGGTGGGAGTGCATGATGTGGAGCCATGATGGAAATCACTGTGGTGGTTCCTGAGGAGATGGGAATTGATCTACCTCAATATCCAACTATACCAGTCTTTGGCATATACCCAGTGATGCTCCATTCTACCACAAAGACACTTGCTCAACCATGTTAATTGATGATTTATTTATAATATACAGATATTGGAAACAACCAAGAAGTTTCTCAACAGAAGATTGGATAATGAAAATGTGGTATATTTACAGAATGTAATATTAGCTATATAAAACAATGAAATTACGAAATTCACAGATAAACAGATGGAAGTAAAAAAAAAAAAATCATTGTGAGTGAGGTAACTCAGACCCAGAAAGAGAAATATGTTATCTATTTGCTTATATGTGGATATTAGCTGTTAAATCAATGATATCCAAGGTACAATCCAATCACAATGGATAGGTATAAAATAAGGTAATAGTGGGTACAGGTAGATATCAATAGGAAAAGAAAATAGAATAGATAGTTATGGATGGATTGGGTTGCTGGAACTTTATCCATGAAGTGAGGAGTGGGAGAGAGGTGGATGAGGAAGGGAACATAGGGAAAAACAGGTAAAATTATAGGCTATTTGGGGGCTAATATGGAAACCTAATACAATAGAAGATTTTTTAAATATATTCATCTATGAAGGTGATATAAATTAAAATCACAAAATAATGGGAATACACAGCCCCAACTGGCCATCTCTTGCTACAAAATGAAGCTTCTGTACTAGGAATGGGTTACCTCTAATTGAGTTGATAGCCAAAGTGGTCCCATTGGAACCCCCCCCCACACACACACACAAAATCCAGGCTATTGCCAAGACTATAGTGTGCTCTCCACAAAATGACAGCAAGGCCCCATTGATGAAAACAATGCCTAAATATTCATTAAATATGGAGAATTTGAGCTGGTGCCTACATAGAGCCTTCACCCATAATGCAGTGTCTTTGTTACAGGAAGGTACTCTTTACAGTACCAAAAGAGAAATATAAACCCTAACTCAGACACAAGCATTTTGATCTACCATGGTTCCAGTCTGCAAGATATGCTAACGCAATGGTGGTACAAAGATCATGGGAATAACCAATCAATATCTGATTTGATTTGAGGCCTGCACCATGAGATGGAACCCTTATGTGACACTTCTTGGGTGACCAAGCACTGGAGACTTGATAGCCCATGGACTTCACACTAAAAACTACTGTTCTAGAAAAAAAAATGTAGCTATAAAACAACTCCTAATGACAATCTGCTATATTCATTGATCCATGGATCCATGCCTCTCTCAGCCGTCATCAGAGAGGCTTCCTCCTGAAGCAAATGGGAACAAATACAGAGACCAACAACCAGACATTAGGCAAAGAATGAGAGACTTTGAAACACTCAGCCCTAAATGAAATGTCTCTGCTACACTCATTCCCTCAAGGTTCAAGGAACCCTTAGGGAATGTGAGAAAAAAGAGTGTAAGAGCCAGAGAGGATGGAAAACACCAAGAAAAGAAGGCCATCTAAATCAAAAGAATGAAGAGACTGAGGCAGCATGCACAGGATCTACACAGGTCTGCAACAGATGGGGTCCTAGAGCTGAAAGGAGAAGTGGACACATGACTCAGTCCCTAGCCCAGAAGCAATCTCTAATTGATGGCCACTTGCAAATATAAATTTAGTTTCCTCCAAAAGAGTCTCAGTTGGGAAACAAACTACTTTTAAGGATAGGCTGCAGTGCCAGCAGTAGATGTCTAACAGAGAATGATCTCAATGGCATCTTTTAAGGTTTATTGACTCTTAATGTGTTAGGGCTTTTCTTTTTTTAAAGCCATTTTTAAAATTTTTTTATTTAATTCATATATTTTATCTTCCTTCTTTAACCCTACAGGTTAGTTTTAGTGTTTTTATAAGGATTCCTGGAGTGTGTTTCTTGTGCATTCCATTGGGCTCTTTTCCTTATTTGTTGTTTGTTTTGTCTAATTTTGATGTGTTTTTATTTTATTATATATATATTATTAATATTACATTATATTTTATTTTATTATTATCCCACAGAGGCCTGTTTGTTTTCTAATGAGAAGCAGATAGGGCTTGGATCCAGATAAGCAGGATGATGTGGAGGAACTAGCAGTAGTAGAGAAAGGAGAAACCCTTATCAGGCACATTATGTGATAAAGCAAAGCAGTGTTCAATAAAAAGGAAAGAAGTATTATCACAACTCTGGCAGTCTCTTAGCGCTGATATTATTTTATAATTTTCGCCTGGAACATGTCCAAGCTATTTCAGGCTTGATATTAGAACTAAGAGAAAAACAATAATCATAAGTCCTAAGAATTCCACTGTCCCCTGGATCATTTCATGTTTAAATATGCTATACTCTCTTACTTGTGCAGTGGCCTTATGTGTTAAAATGGTTTGGTGTGATTTAAGTCAAAGTGTTCTCTAGAGACTCTAATGGTATCCTCAGCTTTCAGCACAGGGTGAGCTTTGTCCTGGTCAAAGGTGTGGCCTCGGTGCTGATGGATGGTGACTGGTTAGCGAAGGCGGCTACCTTAGCAAGAGGAACAAAGGTTGAGGCGGCCTGGATGAAAGGCATAGCAGCAGCATTGTTTGCAGCACTGTCTAAGTCTGGCCTTCCTGGTTATCTCCCTTTAACATGCTGTGCTCCTTGACAGCCTCTCCCTCAATGTCACTCTTCTGGAAATTGGTTCAACCCTCTGGGATTCTTTCAAGGTTTTAGTAACTAAGATCAAATGGTGTTCTCTATCCTTTGTTGTCAGTTTTATAGTGTCCAGGGCCTCCTCAGCAAGTCTGCACTCTGTTAATGGTAACACTTTTTTTGTTTATCAAGGAGTAATACAACAGTTTCTCTTTTACTAAAATTTATCAGATCAAAAGCATTACAGTTCCACCTCTGTTTCTAGTTATCTTGTGATTCCGACAAATCCATAGTTGCTTCTGCCATGCGTATTTTTAGTCCCTAAGATCATGCATCAAGACTAGAATCATCTTCCTTCAAGGTCTTCTTGAGGTTATTGCTTTGACCTCCTACCACAAGTCATGCTAATCCTGAATTGCCTTTGGAGGGCAAATTCTTTCCAGAAAACTTTCAGCAGAATCACTATGGTAGCTCCAGACTTATGAAATGCATTTATTAAATACTAAGGCATGAGCATCAAAATAATTCCTTGATCCATGGGCTATAGAATAAAGCAGTGAGAGGGCATGAAGGTTTTAAACATGTTCTGCATCTCAATAACAGTTCGTATAAGATATTGTCAATAAGCTGACATTTGTTTAAAACAACTGCATTTCTCAGCAGTGGGTGTCAAAGATGGGCTTAACATATCCAGTAGTCTGTTATATACAAATGCTCTGTCATCTAGGCTTTATTGCTAAACAAGCAGAGTGGGTCTAGAATAATTTTTCAATCTCATGTGGTATGGTTTTAAGTGCTGGCTTTGACATAAAGTCATCAGTTCCACCATACCACAAGAAAGACCGCCTACCTACTGGAGCTTCATGACTAAGCAATGACTTCTCATCACTGTCTACACCGGTTCTTAGAGTCCTTCTTAGGGAGCATCTTCAAACACAAAGCTGTTTTCTATATGACAAGTCTGTCTCTCATAGACACCTCCATTCAGTATCTTTCCTTAATCTTTTGTGCTACTTACTGCAGGTTCTACATCAGAGCTCACTATGTCACCCTGAACTTGAGTGCTGTTGGGGTGGCTTAACTCCTAAACCCAATATCACTTAGTTTTGAAAGCTGTTGACATGACTCTGTTCCTTAACTCACTATGTCACCCTGTACTTGAAAGCTGTGGAGGTGGCTGCTTTTCTTAAGTCTCACAGCACAATCTCCTCTGTACATCTTCCTTTCACATCTCCTTTGTCTTTGTCAACTTTCCAAGACAAGAAATGAGCCACACTCCTGATAGTCATTCTTAGTAAGAGATGATAAGGCAGCTTTTATCTATCTACATGAGAAGATGTTTTCCCAGACTAACAATGAGGATATACTGCTTTATACCCCTCTTGCTTCAATGATTTGCATATTTGGTTTCCTTTATTTTAAAACTCACAACTTAACCAACTATTTATTAAGAGCCCTAATTAGAGCTCAGTTTGTGACATGCCCATGTCAAGATATATTATGTACCCTAATAAACTTGCCTGAGGATCAGAGGACAGAGCCAGCCACGAAATTAGACATAGAGCCAGTCAGTGATGGTACACAACTTTAATCCCAGGAAGTAATATGGCAGGGAAGAGAAAGGTATATAAGGTGTAAGAAAACAGGAACTCACTCTCTTTAGGGTGAGGATTTCATAGAGATAAGAACTACTGACTGGCTGTTCTGCTTCTCTGATCTTTCAGCTTTTACCCTGATATCTGGCTCTAGGTAGTTTATTAAAAGACCATCAAAGATTCCAACAACACATGCCTTCTTCATTGAGCTTAGATATTTCTTTTTTATTTAAATCAAGATTCAGAACATATTATGCTTACCCACAGTGAGATCCTGGGGACCCATAAGAAGACTGCTTCACCTTGATCAGCTTTTAGATAAATTCTATTGTCTGCTCTCTCCTAATTAGGTCCTATGTCAACAACAAGCATCTCAATGCCGTATCTTCCTCCTGCTTCCACTATGAGCCACTATGAAAAAATTGTTTAGATTAAATATTTTATTATGGAAGAGACAAAGTAAAGCTTGGGGTATTGGAGGAACCCATCTAAAATACTAATTTAGAAATGCAATCACTTTCTGGAAAAAATTTGAGAGTTACTAGAAAACTAAATCCAGGATTATTTACAAGTCCTGAGTTAAGGTAGTTTGAAGTTTAATACAGTAGAATCAACAATAATGATGACTAATTCTTCCTTATTTTCCTTTTGGAATTGAACACACACACACACACACACACACACACACACACACACACACATGTGCACAGAGTCACTGTGTGTCGAATTAGAAAAATAAAGAAAAAACACCAACTGAACCAGAGGGTATGGAATCATATAAGGACCAAGACTTGAATTTTATATAAAAAATAAAATAATACAATTCTTGCTGCTTTCAAGTTGTATGGGCTGTTTTATGAAGGCAGTTACCAAGATAGAATCATAAATTGGAATTGATCATGGGAGGGCTCAGACCAAGGTAACATGATGGTAAGACAAATTTTCATTCAGGTATGAGGAATGGTGGTTTATTTTGTTCACAGGAGAAAAATCTAATCCTCCAGAGGTTCAACTCTTAATTTGCGTAATGGGATTACATTTTAACTGGAGGAAGAGTTAGAAATTATAGCTGATACCACAGTGAAAAGAATAGAATATCCATTAATAATAAATAGACACACAGAAAACATTATTTCCTAATCCTGCCTCACAGTTTTGCAAAGGAGCATATGAAAATATCTCTAAAGTGTCACAATTCAAGCAGTTTTTAGATGCACCAACTGGAGCTGACAGTGCTAGACATTACAGTCCAAGCATTGGATTTACGGCCTCCAGCACTTCAGAACATGCAAATGTTTCCTCTTCAAATTCCCCAGCAGGCATATAAGCTCACCTCACTAGGCATGTGTTTCCTGTGATTTATGCCTTTAAGGGCAGTATTTCAGCTTCTAATCTACATATTTTCCTGTTGTGACCTTTTACTGCACTCTGTCAAGTGCTCTGCTCTAAAGAGATTAGGATCGCAGAATCCAAATATTCACCACTGTTTAGCAGCCACCATACTCATGTCACTCCCCAGACATCCAGAGTCATCATACCTCTCTGTCTGTCTCTGTCAGTCTGTCTGTCTGTCTCTCTCTGTGTCTCTGCCTCTCTCTATATATATATGTGTGTGTGTGTGTGTGTGTGTGTGTGTGTGTGTGAATATATGTGTGTGTGTGTGTGAATATATATATATATGAGCTTACATTTACTATTGGCATCACAGCATTACATTAGTATTTCCATATAACACTGCTGGTCAGTCTTTTCAGTTTTTGCAGGTTCTGGAGTTATTGATACCATGTACAGTCCAGAGTCCATCTGTTTGCAAAGATTACAATGGCTTACCTACTCACAAAGTTCTCTGGTTTTGCAAATAATGTCAAAAACTCATATGAGATGTGGTGAAATAGAAAAAGAAGTCAAACTACAAGCCCATAGTCTTTGATTATGGTTTTATTATGCTGTAATTGATAATGAGATGGAGTATTAACCAATTCTTTCTTAGTCTACATATTTGACCTCAAGATTTACACAAGTTACATAGAATAAGGTAATATACAAGTGATTTTGATTTTCCATTTTTATCTTCATAGGATTGTATAAAATGAAAGAAAATGCCAGAGTATTGGGGAACAGCTTTTTCTCTTAGGTACTATGGATGCTGAGGTAGGAAGATCTCTGTAGCTCATGAGTTCAAGACTTCAAAATATTCCTGTGCCATAGTGATGCCATTCTCTCTCTCTCTCTCTCTCTCTCTCTCTCTCTCTCTCTCTCTCTCTCTCTCTCTCTCACACACACACACACACACACACACACACACACACACACACACACGCAAAGAGAGAGAAAGACAAAGATAGACAGAGACAGAATGACAGGGAGGGGTCACCCATTCACCCATGCAGCATCTCTGACACTGGATCACTAGAGCTGCAGTTTCAATTTTCAGGAAAAGAAGCTCCAGGAATTTCTTCAAGTACTCCATTCAGAAACCTGTGAAATTGCTAAAGTGGTTGCAGAAATAAGCCTTTAGTCACATTGACCATTGACTGTAAGGAAGCTTGGAATGGACACTTTTAGTGAGATTTAAATCTATGTCATTTTTGTCTTTAACTTGGATACTTATTGGGAGTTCAGTAAATGCATACATTTTATCACATCCATAATTTGCACATTTCCTCCTGAAATGAGAAAATATTCAGGTAAAGAATATATTAGAAATCTCTGGATGCAGTATTTTATTGATGGTTAATAAAAGAAATTAGTTAGAATTCAGAAACAAAGACGCATTTGAAAATTTCTTCGAACAGAATTCAGTTTGTCACTTAAATGCTTGAGGACTGCTTTCCAATCTAATCCTTGATCTCCACGACTCCATCCCACTGCACACTGCTGTCAGACATCACTTCCCCCAAGAACACTCTGTAGCCTCATCTCTGCTCTTTGTGTCCTTGCTTCGTATATTTCACTGTCTGTTCTACAGAGTCTACTCTCCACAGCTGGCATACTCCTTGTGGAATTTCTAACACAGCACATGTACCTGTTATCAAAGTTCTCACTGGATCATCTTTTAAAGACAAGCACCTTAATTTTCTACTGACCACCATCTAATCTCCTTTACATCTCTGCCTCCCTGATTTACTTCCAGACATCATCCCTGACTAAATCATAAATGACGTAGTAAATATGCACTATCCTATTACAGAGAGGAGCAATCCTAAAATGTTATTTATGATAAAATTTCAGTAATTTATTATTTTAAAATCGAGTGGCACAAACTAATTACTATCTGATAAAACACTATTTGCTACTCAGAAGAAAGCATCAGACAGGAAAATAGTAACATAAACTATTTAAGGCATCGACTGAAATGATTTTAAATTAGTACTTTACATCTAGAATTTTCTAGTATATCTAGTACATGTCACATTAACAACTTTAAAATGTATTTCTATTTACACATGGATGAAAAAACACTAACCCTTTTTTAATGTTTATTTTATTTTTCAAGAATTTCACATATGAGTAATACAAGTACACACACAAACACACACAAAAGGAGAGGGAGTGTGCGAAAGGAGGTGTGACTCTTGTGGAATTTCAAACACATCACAGGTACCCTTTATCAACTTTAATAATCTTTATTATTTTCCCTTCTATCTGTAGAAAGCTTAATAATCTGTGGAGGTCTGCTTGTAAAATTACTTTTTTATGTTTTCTCCCTTAAATTTGTTTATCCCTTCTTTCAATTTTACCATTTATTACAGAGAAATTTCTCTTTAAATAGTTACATAGTTGTTTTTCAATTCATTCATGCAATCATTTAAAAATTATTTTAAAAAGTCAGTAAGAGAAGGATTTGATTTCAAGTGTTCCTAGTTCAAATCTCTCAGACAAAATGATATGTTTGAACAACATTATTTCACATGATTGATTTGAAAATTTTACTAGCAGTTACAAGAACTTTGACATAACTTTGGGGACTTTGAGCTTTCCATGGTGTCCTAGAATGGTCTGCACAACATGTCACTGTAGTGGGTAGCCATCCCAGCATTTGCCTGGAAGTTCTAATCCCCATTGAGGCTTCGGTAATGGTCATGCCCACAAGGCGGGGCAGAGGAAGGAAGCGGAAGACCCAGGATCGAGAGGAGGTCTCTCTTGGTTCCCAGACCCTGGACGCTGGAGGTAGACCAAGCAGAGTTCTCCAGAGAACACCGCCCGCTGGACTGTGCCATACCTTTGCCAGACCCTACAACCTATCCCTTCATTTGTAAGTTACCCCACAAAATAAACCTCCCTTTTAACTATGTAGAGTGGCCTTAATAATTTCACCAATATGTCACATGACCTGAATTGAGGCAATACATTAAGGGATTTCCATACAAATTGAAAACTGCTTTTCCCTGATTCCCACCACCCATTATTACCTACCTGATGCTAGCAGCTGTAGACATTGGAGATTTCTTGGTGAGCACACTGTCACTTATGTAAGGGTTGTTTTCTTCTGTGCTCAAATCTCCAAAGCATGAAAGATAACCTCACTGAGCTGTGTCCTTTTTCATTCGTGTGCTCATCACCATCCTGTAGTGGTAAGCTACACAGTCTTAGAATGGAGGAATGTTAGTGGACTAGAACAGTATCTACTATGCATATTTTATTAAACGTGTTGTGATAACCTTGCTTTTATGTATCTACTAATCAGTAAAACACTACTTGTCCCCATTGAATTAATACTCGAGTGTTCTCATACTGAATCTAACAATACAGAAAACATGATAGGGGACAATACTCAGGAGGAATTAAATAAACACACAAAACCATTGCTGCTCACTGTAGTGGTTTTAAACTTTACATGTTTGTTTTTATTCTTTAAAAAATCATCAAAACCAAAATTTGAATGATAATTATATGCAATTACAGGTTTCATTTCTGTGAATGAAGAGTCTCAAAGATATGTTAGGTCACAATATCCATACCATCCGGAAGCTTTTCATCTCACTTTATATTTTTTGGTATGAAACCTGAAAATAACTTACATGATGTGGGTTTGAGTGTTTCATTTGCATGTATATCTGTGTACCATGGGTGTGTCTGGCACCATGGAAGTTATAAGAGGGCATTGGATATCCTGCAACCAGAATGACAGATGAGCTACCATGCAGGACATGAGAATCAAACCTGGATCCTATAATAGAACAACTAGTGTTCTTAAATGTTCATCCCTGTCTCTAATTCCCCCCAAACCGTAATTTTCAAAATAACTAACATTATTATAAAATGCTTTAAGAGGCTTGTTTCCATGTGATTTACTTAAATGGGACAGTACAGTAAACATCAGTCTAGATTGAATTGTTAGAGGTATGGGCATTAAACTAATCACAGAAAACAGCTTGTCTATGGCAGCATTGCCTGTGACCAAGCAGTTTGGAAGCTGATGCAGGAAGATCATGTATTCTGTGGCAGCCAGGGTTACAGAGAAAAGTTCCAGAAAAACCCATGATATATGTTGAAACTTATCTAAATTTTTTTTAAAAAATACCTAAATAATAATGACTAGCCATGCCATTTTTAATATATTTCTAGACAAATTTGGTATATGTTAGATAACTTAAATTTAAACTAAATATAATGAACTTTTGGTTCCGTATTTCAAAGTAAATTATTTAATGTTCAGTTGCCATATCTGAAGTAATACAAAAAACGTAATATTTTATAAACCCAACAAAATATTATAACAATACTCACTTTAAATAGAAAGCAGAAGTTCATCAAAACAACTAATAACTTAAGAAAGAACCATCGTTAGAGACAGTGGAACCCAAAACCTCCTCCAGGGATATAAAGTACACAAGGCTCATGATCAGACTTAATGCCCACTTTTAGCAGTATCATGATAGGCCACCTGGTGAGAGGAAGGCGTCCTTTTAGCCACATAAAACTTGCAATGTGTAATTGTATGCAACAATTTTCCTCTGAATTTAAACATCGTATAATCTGGAGGGACTGATAAAGACTCTGGAAGTCAACAAAACTGACAAGGCCTATGAAATAATTCATAAATCTCAGGATATCTTGGAACTTAAAAGACTCAAACATCCCATCCCCAAGGTAAGAATTCCTGGGAATGAAAGGCTCTGACTTGTTGACCTGCCTGAACATTGTGTGGGGAGCTCCAGGGATGCAGCTGTCATGTGTCACCCATGCTGGGATGGGGTTTGGGTTATGTCACTGCATTTAAGCCATTCATGCTCCTCCAGGCAAACTCTCACCCATCCTGTAAGCAAGCCTAGTAAACTGTTGCATGGAACTGTTTCTTTGATCTCTGTGTTCTTCACACTATCTGGATTGAAAAGGTATCTCTTCATATTTTCCAAGGAAAACAATAAAAGTTCTATTTTTCCTCTTATATTTTGTTAGCTCTCCAGTCAAACATTAATTACCTAATGATTTTGCAAGTGTCCTCTTTGGAGGGCTGGTCTTATGTTTTGGATCCTTTCAGACCTCCTGGTTCGAGGAAGAGACAAGTCATCTTACTAAACACTTTTCCTACTTTCTTTTGGTATTGCGCACACAATGTAATGTAGTAGAATGTAGTTATCAGAAGATAAAAAGAATAATAAATATTATTCATCTGTATTTAACTATTATTTCCAGTAAGTATTTCCTAGTCCTTATGATCAAATTTTAAAACAATATTCTGGTTTTTTAAAGATTTATTTTTTCCCTTTTTTTAAATTATATTTGTGTTTTAATTTTATACATAAGCCATGGGTTCCCCTGTCCTTCCCCCTCCTGCCACCGGCCCCAACTTTCTCCCAGCCCCTCCCCTCCATTCCCATCTCCTCCAGGGCCAAGATTCCCCTGGGGATCCATTTAAACCTGGTAGATTCAGTACAGGCAGGTCCAGTCCCCTCCTTCCAGGCTGAGCAAAGTGTCCCTGTGTAAGCCCCAGGTTCCAAACAGCCAGCTCATGCACTAAGGACAGGTCCAGGTCCCACAGCCTGGATGCCTTCCAAACAGTCCATGCCACTCAACTGTCTCACTTATCCAGAGGGCCTGATCCAGCTGGGGGCTCCACAGCCTTTGGTTCACAATTCATGTGCTTCCATTCGTCTGGTCTTTCATCCCTGTGGGTTTTCCAATCCTGGGCTCAACAATTCATGCTCCCACAGTCCCTCCTCCTTCTCGACAACTGGACACATGGAGCTTCACCTGGGGCCTGGATGAGGATCTCTGCATACACTTCCATCAGTGACTGGATGAGAGTTCCAGCCTGATCGTCAGGGTGTTTGGCCATCTGATCACCAGACTAGGTCAGATCAGGCTTTCTCTCAACCACTGCAAGCAGTCTACAGTGGATGCATCACTGAAGACCTCAGGGAACCTCTCCAGCACTCTTCCCACTCCTGTTCTCATGTGGTCCTCATCCATCATGGTCTACCATTCCTTGTTCTCTCTTTCTGTTCCTGATCCAGCTGGGATCTTCTGCTCCCCCAAACCTCCCTTTGCTCAAACCTTGCCATTCATTTCTCCCACTGTTGTCCAGGTTGTTCATGTAGATCTCATCCACTTCTCTGTCATTGGGTGATCCCTGGGTCTTTCCTAGGGTCCCGTTTTCTAGGTAGCCTCCCTGGAGTTGAGTAGCTGTCTAGTCATCTTTGTTTTACATCTAGTATCCTCCTATGAGTGAGTACATACCATGTTTGTCCTTCTGAGTATGGGTCACCTCACTCAGGATGATTTTTTCTAGATCCATCCATTTGCCTGCAAACCTCATGATATCATTGTTTTTCTCTGCTGAGTAGTACTCCATTGTGTATATGTACCATATTTTCTTTATCCATTCATCAGTTGAAGGGCATCTAGGTTGTTTCCAGGTTCTGGATATTACAAACAATGCTGCTATGAACAAGGCTGAGCAAATACCCTTGTGGTATGATTGAGCATTCCTTGGGTATATGCCCAAGAGTGCTACGGCAGGGTCTTGGGGGAGATGGATTTCCAATTTTCTAAGGAAGCGCCATATTGATTTCCAAAGTGGCTGTACAAGCTTGCATTCCCACCAGCAGTGGAGGAGAGTTCCCCTTGCTCCACATCCTCTCCAGCATAGGCTGTCTTCTTTGTTTTTGATCTTAGCCACTCTGACAGGTGTAAGGTGGTATCTCAGAGTCGTTTTGATTTGCATTTCCCAGATAATTAGTGATGCTGAGCAATTCCTTAAATGTCTTTCAGTATTTTGAACTTCCTCTGTTGAGAATTCTCTGTTTAGTTCTATAGCCCATTTCTTAATTGGACTGTTGGACATTTTGATGTCTAATTTCTTGAGTTCTTTATATATTCTGGATATCAGCCCTCTGTCAGATGTGGGGTTGGTGAAGACCTTTTCCCATTCTGTAGGATGTTGCTTTGTCTTGTTGACCATGTCCTTTGCTCTACAAAAGCTTCTCAGTTTCAACAGGTCCCATTGATTGATTGTTTCTCTCAGTGTCTGTGCTATTGGAGTTATATTTAGAAAGAGATTTCTGGTGCCAATGCATTCAAGAGTACTTCCTACTTTCTCTTCTATCAGGTTCAGAGTAACTGCATTGAAGTTGAGATCTTTGATCCACTTGTACGTAAGTTTTGTGCACGGTGACAGATATGGATCTATTTGCAGCCTTCTACACATTGACATCCAGTTATGCCAGCACCATTTGTTGAAGATGGTTTCTTTTTTCCATTGTACATTTTTGGATTCTTTGTCAAAAATTATATGTTCATAGGTGTGTGGGTTAATGTCATGGTCTTCAATTTGATTCCATTGGTCCACATGTCACTTTTTATGCCAGAACCAAGCTGTTTTTATTACAGTAGCTCTAAAGTACAGCTTAAGGTCGGGGATTGTGATGCATCCAGAGGTTGTTTTATTGTACAGCATTCTTTTGGCTATCCTGGGTTTTTTGTTTTTCCATATGAAATTGAGTATTATTCTTTCCATATGAAGTTGAGTATTATTCTTGTGAAGAATTGTGGTGGTTATTTGATGGGGATTCTGTTGAATCTATAGACTGCTTTTGGTAAGAGAGTCATTTTTCCTATGTTAATCCTGCCTATCCATGAGCATGGGAGATCTTTGCATTTTCTGACATCTTCTTCAATTTCTTTTTTCAAGGACTTAAAGTTCTTGTCATATAGGTGCTTCACGTGCTTAGTTAGCATAACCACAAGGTATTTTATATCATTTGTGGCTATTGTAAAGGGTGATGTATCTCTGATTTCCTTTTCAGCCTGTTTGTCTATTGTATATAGAAGGGCTACTGATTTTTTTGAGTTGACCTTATATCCTGCTATGTTGCTGAAGGTTTTTATTAACTGTATCACTTCCTTGGTTGAATTTTTGGGGTCACTCATATATACTATCATGTCATCTGCAAATAGGGAAAGCTTGATTTCTTCCTTTCCAATTTGTATCCCCTTAATCTCCTTATGTTGTCTTATAGCTCTGGCTAGAACTTCAAGTACTATATTGAATAAGTATGGGGAGAGGGGAGAGCCTTGCCTTGTTCCTGATTTTAGTGGTATTGCTTTGAGTTTCTCTCCATTTAATTTGATGTTGGCTGTTGGCTTGCTGTAGATTGCCTTTATTACGTTTAGGTATGTTCCCTGTATTCCTGCTCGGTCCAAGACCTTTATCATGAAGGGGTGTTGGATTTTGTCAAATGCCTTTTCTGCATCTAGTGAGATGATGATGTGGTTTTTTTCTTTGACTTTGTTTATATGGTGTATTACATTGACAGACTTCCGTATTTTGAACCACCCTTGCATCCCTGGGATGAAGCCTACTTGATCATGGTGGATAATTGTTTACATGTGTCTGTTTGCCAGTATTTTATTGAGGATTTTTGTGTTAATGTTCATGAGGGAGATCAGTCTGTAGTTCTCTTTCTTTGTTGCATCTTTCTTTGCTTTAGGAATCAGGGTAATTGTAGCCTCATAGAAGGAGTTTGGTAATATTTCCTTCTACTTCTATTGTGTGGAACAATTTAAAGAGTATTGGTATTAAGTCTTCTTTGAAGATCTGGTAGAATTCTGCAGTGATACCATCTGGTCCTGAGCTTTTTTTGGTTGGGAGACTTTTAATGACTGATTCTATTTCCTTAGGGGTTATTGGACTATTTAAATGGTTTATCTGGTCTTGATTTAACTTAGGTATGTGGTACCTATCCAGAAAATTATCCATTTCTTTGAGATTTTCCAGTTTAGTGCAGTAGAGGTTTTTGAAGTATGACCTGATGATTCTCTGGATTTCCTCATTGTCTGTTGTTATGTCCCCCTTTTCATTTCTGATTTTGTTAATTTGCATGGTCTCTCTCTGTCTTTTGGTTAGGTTGGATAAGGGCTTATCTATCTTGTTGATCTTCTCAAAGAACCAACTCTTTGTTTCATTAATCCTATGTATTGTTCTCTTTATTTCTGTTGTACTGATTTCAGCTCTCAATTTGATAATTTCCTGGCATCTGTTCCTCCTGGGAGACTTTGCTTCTTCCTGTTTAAGAGCTTTCAGGTGTGCTGTCAAGTCACTAGTGTGAGATTTCTCCAGCTTCTTTCTGTAGGCATTTAGTGCTATGAATTTCCCTCTTAGCACTGCTTTCATGGTATCCCATAAGTTTGGGTATGTGGTGTATTCATTTACATTGATCTCTGAGAAGTCTTTAATTTCTTTCTTATTTCTTTCTTAACCCACTGGTGATTCAGTTGAGCATTATTCAGTTTCCATGAGATTGTAGGATTTCTGTAGTTTTCTCTGTTGTTGAAATCTAACTTTAAACCATGGTGGTCCAACAGAACAGAGTAGGTTATTCCAATTGTTTTGTATCTGTTGAGATTTGCTTTATGGCCAAGAATGTAGTCGATTTTAGAGAAAGTTCCATGGGGTGCTGAGAAGAAGGTATATTCTTTTTTGTTTTGGTGGAATGATCTGTAGATATCGATTAAGTCCATTTGAGCCATAACATCAGTTAAGTCCATTATGTCTCTGTTAAGTTTCAATTTGGCTGATCTGTCCAGAGGTGAAAGTAGGGTGTTGAAGTCTCCCACTATTAATGTGTGGGGTTTTATATGTGATTTAAGTTTTAGTAATGTTTCTTTTACATATGTGGGTGCCCTTGTGCTTGGGTTGTAAATATTCAGAATTGAGACTTCATCTTGGTGGATCTTCATCATCTCTTTTGATTGATTTTAGTTTGAAGTCTATTTTGATGGATAT
Source organism: Onychomys torridus (assembly GCF_903995425.1). Taxonomy (NCBI): domain Eukaryota; kingdom Metazoa; phylum Chordata; class Mammalia; order Rodentia; family Cricetidae; genus Onychomys; species Onychomys torridus. The sequence continues at coordinate 37,807,914 of NC_050443.1, forward strand.
TAAGCTTGTTTCTTAAGACCATTTGATTGGAGAGTCTTTTCCCAGCCTTTTCTTCTTAGGAGGTGTCTGTCTTTGAATTTGAGGTGTGTTACTTGTATGCAGCAGAAAGATGGATCCTGTTTTCATATCCATTCTGTTTGTCTGTGTCTTTTTATCGGTGAATTAAGTCCACTGATATTAAGGGATATTAATGATATTAATTTGTTCCTGTTATTATTTTTATTATTTGGTGGTAGTGTATGTGTACGTCTCTTCTTTGGGGTTTATTGCTGTGGTGCTATCTATTGCCTGTGTTTTCATGGGTGTATCTGCCTTCTTTAGGTTGGAATTTTCCTTCTAGTGCTTTCTGTAGGGCTGGGTTTATGGATAAATGTTGTTTAAATCTGGTTTTGTCTTGGAAGGGCTTTTTCACTCTGTCTATGATGATTGAGAGTTTTGCTGGGTATATTAGTCTAGGCTGGCATCCATGGTCTCTTAGTGTCTGCATTATATCTGTCCAGGTCCTTCTGGCTTTCAAAGTCTCCATTGAGAAATCAGGTATTATTCTGATGGATTTGCCTTTATTAGTCACTTGGCCTTTTTCCTTTGCTGCCCTTAATATTCTTTCTTTATTCTGTACGTTTATTTGTTTAATTATAATGTGTGGAGGGGACATTTTTGGGGGTCTTGTCTGTTTGGTGTTCTATAGGCTTCTTGTATCTTCATAGGCATTTCTTTAAGGTGGGAAAGTTTTCTTCTATGATTCTTGTTAAGTATATTTTCTGTGCCTTTGAGTTGGTATTCTCCTTCCTCTATCCCTATTATTCATAGGTCTGGTCTTTTTATGGTGTCCCAAATTTCTTGGACATTTTGGGTCATGACTTTGTTGGTTTTAGTGTTTTCTTTGACTGATGAATCTATTTCTTCTATTGTATCTTCAACAAGAGAGATCCTCTCTTCCATCTCTTGCATTCTGTTGGTTATACTTGCATCTGAAGTTCCTGTTTGTTTACTCATATTTTCTATTTCCAGCATTCCTTCTGCTAGTGTCTTCTTCAGTTTTTCTATTTCCCTCTTCAGGTCTTAGACTGTTTCCCTTGTTTTTTCCTGATTTTCTTTCAGGGATTTATTGCTTTCTTCTGCTTTATTTGTCCTTTCCTCTAGTTTTTTATAACATTCTTCCTATTTTTTTGTTGGTCTGTTCCTCCACTTTATTTTTGATTTCTTGTATATAAGGCTCTAGCCTCTTCATGATGTTACTTATAAGGTTGTTTTCTTCTTCTTCTTCCCTTCCATGATGTTCAGGTCTAGCTGTTGGAGAAGGGCTAGGTTCTAGTGATGTTGTATTGTTCTTTATTTTGTTGTATGTACTTCTGCCTTGGCATCTGCCCATCTCCTCGTGGTTTTATTCTTGGTCTTATCAGTGTACTTGGTCCAGACAGAGCTGACAGATTTAGGGAGCCTCTCTCTGGTCCAGATGGAAGCTCTGGGCCAGATGGGAGCTTTGGTCCAGGTGAGAGTGTTGGCCGGATAGGAGCTATTGACCTGGACTCTGAGTCTCAGGAAGTCCCTGGGATCTCCTTATCTTGTCCAGATAGGAGCTCCTCTTGTCCAGATGGGAGTTCCGGGACAGGATGGAAGCTCTGGTCCAGTTGGGAGTTCCAGGGCAGATGGGAGCTGGGGCATCTCTGGTCCAGATGGGAGATCCAGGACAGGATGGAATACTGGACACTGGTCTCTAAGTCTCCGGAAGTGGTTGGGGTCTCCAGCAGATGGGTGTGGGGGCAAGGCATTGAGGTTGTAGTGTCCACCGGAGGGTCTCTCTGGTCTCTGGTCCAGATGGGAGTTCCAGGGAAGATGGGAGCTGGGTGCTGGTCTCCTAAAGATTTATTTATTTATTATGTATACAGTATTTTGTCTACATGTATGCCTGTGTGCCAGAAGAGGGCCACCAGGTTGAATTGAATTCCCAGGAGAGTCTTTGGCCCTGGAGGAGATGGGAATGGGGGAGAGGGGCTGGGAGGAAAGTGGGGTCAACGACAGGGGGGGGAACAGGTGAACCCATGGCTGATGTGCAAAATTAAAACACAAATATAATAAATAAAAAATGAGAAAAAAAACAATATTCTGTATTGTAATTATATAGTCACCTATCAGTCACATAATGCTGGGATCAAACATAATAACCAGGATATACTTACTTCAATGTACAACCAATAAATTTGTATTTTCAAAATAACTATAAAAAGCATCAAATTTGACATTTAAATGTGATTTTCTTACTGTCCAGGTTAAACTGTGAAATCACAGTGGAGGAAGAAAGGAATGCAATTAGGTGGTGAAATTAATCACATCTAGCACTGCCCACAGTTCACAAGAATGTAGATGAGTCATCCATTATGCATTTGCTATGGCTTTCACTGGGCAGGATTTCAGTTCACAAAGAATTCAGAACTATGCATTTATTAGTTAGATCACTGTGCATCCTATGAGCATCTAGAAAGACTAGCCAGCACTCAAGGTGTTAAATATGCAAGAGTGTCTAAGAGATACTTCCATTCTAAAAGATATAAATATGAAAATAAATCCACATAGAACACTTTAGTTTCACTGGAGAGACTAGAAGATAAAGGGAGGGTAGCTGTATTAGTTACTTTTTTATCTCTGTGATAAAACATCCTGATGAAGGCAATTTATAGAAGGAAGAAATTATCTGGGGTAGCAGCTGAGAACTCACATCTTGAGCCACAAACAAGAAGCAGAGAATACGAATAAAAAATGGTATAAACCTTTTGAAACCTCAAATGCAACCCCCAGTGACATGCTTCCTCCAGCCAGGCCACAACTAATCCTTCCCAAACAGCTACCAACTGGGAACTGAATGTTCAAATGCTAGATACTGTGACAACATTCATCATTTATCCACCTCAGTAGACATTTGAGTCATGATACCATTCTATATAATTATAGGATACAAAGGAAGTCTTCTGACAAAAATGCATCAACAAGCTAAAAGAAATTGGATGTGTATTTCACATAATTTATGAATTGATTTACATGCTTACATTGTGTGGAATCTATTCAGTTTATTTAGATAAAACAATATATACTATGTATATTCTCCAGGTTATATATTATATGCGTATATTATATATGATACATATTATAATGTATAAAATATAATATTTCTAATATGTGATTTTGCATTTATTTGTTAATATAGCAACAAAATGGTAAAATATGTATTGATATTTAACAATGATGTCAAATCAGTAAGAAGAAACCCTGCTGACAAGAACATCATTATTATATGCATTTACAAACTCATGGGATGTCACATGACGACAATTAGTGATTAAGGGAATATCAGCATTTAACTAAGTCATAGAAAAGCACATAAAATGTGAGGTGTTGCTCATCAAAGTAGTGTGATCACTTACTTACCTGTTTCAAGTCCTTTTACTATGAAATCTGTTCCCTGCATCCTCAAGGCCTTGAACTGACAGACTGCAGCTGCTTGCATTCTCTAATGAGGGTTGCTGGGAGTTTCTTCCATCAGCAGGACACTGAATCTCTGTCATAATGGTGGATGGGGGCCACCCACTCAAGAACAGCATTTGACAGCTGCAGAGGCTGTGTCCAAATGTTTGCACAGCTTCCAGTTTCCAAAACAAACAGAAACACACTGTGTTCAATAAATTTAATTAGCAGGTTGTCCTTTAATTTGGTCTCTTAACAATCTGTCACTGTTTTCCTTAAAACCGAGTTCTAAAAGAATAAGAATTGTGTCACTTAGCTATTTTCCATTCCAGTGATTCTAGAGGAAATATTTTATCAATAATATTATGATATTTTCCCAACAGTGTATCAATCAATATTGACTATTCATTCAAAAGATAATAATAGAAATGTATGCGTATTGAACATGAATGAATGTAATACACATATGCTCATGTAAATATATGTGGCATACTTTATACACATACATAAATATAATATATAACATAGAAAAATGTATACATATTATACATACAGCCTTGGGGAACATAACCCCACATTAACTCATTTTTACATCAACTATTTAGGATTCATAGTTAATACATAAAATCCTAGTTTTGTTGTTGTTGTTGTTGTTGTTGTTGTTGTTGTTGTTGTTGAACAATCAAATAGCTCATTAGGTATACAACATGGGCCAAATAGTGATTACAGGCAGTCTCTGTAGCCCTCTTCTGTTTCTTTTGACTTATCTGGTCATGGATTCCTATTTGAATTCTCGTATATCTCAAAAACCTCTTCTATACAATGAAAACGGGAACCACAGTGGCCTCAGCACATTCCTTATATGATTACCAGGGTTTTGCCTGGTCCCATTAGAGTCCAATAAACATCGCCTCCTTCTGTGCCTATTGCCTATTCATTGAGCTCAGAGCAATTGTATTAGCAACAAGAACATTCTAAAATACCCTTTAGAAGAAGTAAATGAGGCTGTACTTGGCATTTCATTTAACAAACACAATTAGTTGTAGCAATTAAGGTTGTATCTGTTAATCTTGAAGCCATAGAACTGCATTTCTCTCCTACTGTAATTGGGAAGATGTGCAGTTTCTAGCCTGTGTTTAGCTGCATGGTTGTCAGAGAAGACAGTTTGAACTCTAGCAGTTTCAAGACAGCTGGTGCATAGTTACACATCACAAAAGCATTCAAGGTGGGATGGAGTTGGGGTGGGGCGATGCCTGTGCTTCTTGCCTTTCCATTGGGAAGCCAATATTTCCCTGACTTCCTATTGGAATATTGCTGATGTCTCAGTAGTATTGTCTCTGTCAGGAGGTTATTCCTGGCTGCAAGATGTTCTAAAATAGCAAATGAATTCAAGATTATATTAACAGGTAAGAATACAGAAAAGAGATATGAGGTAATATTTTATTGCCTTTTGTAATAGTTATCAGGGGAAGCATTATAATTTGGTTAGAAGTTTCCTATACTCATTTTTACAGCTTAGCATTTGTTGTTTTAATATTGAATTGCCTATGGGAATGTAGTACTAGAAACTTTTCATTGCTTAGTTCCTCTGAAGCTTAACGAGGAGCTGATGTAAGGAGATTTTATTTTGTACCCAAAATTTTTGTGTTTTTTTTTCTTTGTTTTTATTCTTGAAACAGAAATAGGAGTCGAACAACTTGAGAGGTTGGCCATCACTGCTTATTATTTTTCAGGTCCTCTAACTTGACTGGCTTTCCATATTTTTCTCGAATGTACACAACGCATGTCTTCCTCACAACCTTTGCCACCATTTCCCTTTAGTTTTAGGAGTCTCTGCAAACTAAGATCTCCATCATCACTGCCACTTTCTCAGGCACGGTCCTCTATTAGGTCACTGACACTTTCTCAAGCCTGGTCCTCTATTAGGTCTTGTCCAAGCTTCCCCTTCTTGGGGCAGCTTGTCAATGTTTTTTCAAATACTCTGCTATCTCATTAATCCTGTCATTTGTTGATTTTTTCATTTTTAACATTCTATGTGTGAGCCTGCTGCACATGTTAGTATATAATCAGACATGCCCAACATCAAAGCAGTTCCTCTTGATATTTGCCTGACTCATTCAGCAGTGTTCTGAACCTAAAACAGAGTCAACCACAATCATTTAATATATGTTAAACAAGTGGAAGTATCATCCCCTTCTCCTCTCCCTCCCCACTCTCTACTTCCTCACAGTGGAGAGAAATAATAATGAGAAAACATTATTTAAGATAGAGTTCTTGGTCAGGAGTTTCTTAGAACAAAATGAATTACATATGTACTAAATTGAAATGTCTTATCATAGCTAGATAAAGTGGATTGACCATTCCATCTGATTAATTGGGAAATTATTCAGAGCATGCATTCTGATACTACACATTGCTTGAATGGGCATCACAACTCAAGATTTGGAATGAGAAAATGTCACAAACTTCAATGTTTAGGGTAATCTTCATGATCAGATCTTAGTGTTTCTACATCATGAGACTTGCTTTCTTATGGCTTGTCTAAGATATTACACATTAATTTTAAAGATTTATTTAGAATATTTAATTATATGTATGTCTGTGTATATGTGTATGAATATGTGAATTTGATTGCAGTACCTACAGAGGCTGGAAGAGGGAATATGATCCCCTGAACCTGGCATGACAAGTGCTTGTGAGTCACTTGATATGGGTGCTGAGAAATGAACTAAGATTCTCAACAAGAATAGTATACACTCTTAATCACTAAGTCATCTCTCCAGGCCCTAAATATTAATTATGAAAGGTAATTTTTTCTCAGTTTAAAAAAAATAGGTAAAAGATTAGAAGAGGCACCTCACCAAAGAAGACACACAGATGAGAAATCAGTGTATAGAATGGTGTTCAGCATTGTGTCTCCTGGGGAAAACACTAAAAGAACATTCATGCCGGCTCAAGAGCATTCCTTTACCAAAGATGAATGAAGATTCCCCAGGGCAACAAATACTGCAGAGGATGGAGGCTGAAGAGCCACACCCATTGTTAATGGACTACAATTTGGTAAAGCTGCTTTGATGGGGCTTGGCCATTCTAAGCATTTTTTTTTTTTTTTTTTTTTTTTTTTACTGTTTCACCTAGAACTGAGGTACAATGGTATTTATCCAGATGCTTTGAAAATGTATGCATTCAAAGAACTGTATATAGAAGTTTATTCATATTTGTCAAAACTACAAGCAATCAAAATGACCTTCAGTATGTATGTGGATATAGAAATTGTTTATGTTTAAGATAGAATATCAATTACCAAAAAATTTCATCAAACCATGAAAGACATAAAAATGATAATTTCATGTGGATAAGTGAAAGATCAATCTAAAAAGATTAAGTAATGTAAGATTTTAAATTGACATTTTCAAAATGGTGTAACTATGACAAAATCTAATGGGATCAGAGCCTTGTAGGGCCTGAGCATGGAAGAGGGACAAACATGTGATACCAAGAGGATTCACTTAAAAAAGCTGTCCTATGTGTTATTGTCATAATCGATGCACATTACTAGTTTAACAAGTGTTGCCTTTATTACTGACAGTTCCTCTTCACAATTTACCTCCAGTGATCTTCCTTTTGGATTGTGGTTATGCATTCCCCCCCCAAGGCCCCCCAACCCCCCAAGTCCCCCCCCCCTGCACCATGTTGCATACAAGATCTTGACTCCCTACACAACACACTGATGCCATCCTTATAAACATCAGGAAAGACCTACTGAATGGAGCCTTCCTTAAACCCCAAAAAAAGGAAAGGATGATTCTCTTTTGCATCCATATGTAGATTTATGCTCTTCCCTAATTAGCATATTTAAATAACTAAGAGTCAAAAATATCTTCAAATCTGTTTAACTCATAAGAATCAGTATTTTTTTAATCAAAATTCTGTTTATAATAATTCATGATTGTTAACCAAACAAAGCATCAATCTTTGCAGGGACAAATTTGGTTTTGAAAACTTGATGAAAAGGCAACTGTAACACTAATTGACCATAGCTAAACTGAAAAGTATTCAGCTTTTTGCCCATGCCTTCCACTTTGCAAAGCTACCTGCTTTTCTGTGCCCTCTTCATCCTCAGAGCAGCCATGTTGAGCTTTCTCACTGTTACATACCCAAATTCTGACCAAAAAAAGCCTCTGCCTACATCCTTCCCACATGAGAATCCTGTGACCATGGTGGAACTACCCACATCATACCAGAGAGTTCCCTTCTGTGGAGTCAGCTGATAACCAGCCTTAGTTCCACACACAGTCTAACTGCTTTCCATATAAGACACATTTTCACAGATATCAGAGAATTAGAGGTGGGATGTTTTTTGAAACACTCGTCTACCTGCCACTGTTTCAATAGATATTGGTTATGTTTTTGCTTTCGATTTTTCCCTATGAGTTTGTGTAATACACTATACTGACCATGTGACAAAAGCATAAACTAAGTTGAACTAAAGTCATTAATCACTATGTGACTATAAGCCCTCATTTATTAGCCATTCAGTCTTGGATAACCTTTAATAATAATTTTTAACTACTGAAAATTTCCCCTAAGTTGCTTATAGTTACATTTTGTTGTGCGTCAGAAACCAGTTTTTGTACATTTTTATTTTCTGAACAAATGAATAGTGAAGAACCTGGGGGTCATTTTTACTGTGATCAAACATGTGAAAATATAATCTAATAACATTTCAGAGAATTTCCAAAACATCTATTTTGGAGTCAGCAAGATGGATCAGGATCATCAGGTAAAGGCCTTGCTGTGAAGCCTGAAGACCTTAGTTTGATCCCTGGGACAACATAATGGGAAGAGAGAATGGATTCCCAAAAGTGTAGCCAACACACACACACACACTCACACACACACACACACACACACACACACACACACACATAATTAAAAACCTATTTTTATAATTCATGTTTAGAAGCTGAGATCTGTTTAGTTTAGAATATTACATATATATACATATATCTGTGAATATATATGTATATATATATATTACATGAAAAATATTTTTCTAAAATTCCTTTAGACCTAGAAAAAGCAATTATGTCTGTATAAATCAATTAGAGTGCTTATTACTTCTATTTCTTCATGAACTGTGGGCAATCTGATGCTGAAATTCTTTTAATTTACACAGAAAACTTGTTAGATTTCAGGGGTTAGGACCCAAACACATCAGGCTTTTTTCTGGTTCCTATTGATCACAAAAGTAGAAAGGTAGACCCATCTGACCTAAACTGCTTACATATATGATTTTTTTTTTAAAAAAATAAATTGCAATTAAAAAAATCCTTGCTATTTTGAAACAGCAAAATACCAGCTTAACTAAAGAAATTATGAGTCACAGCAGCATGAGTTAACTTTTAACATTCTGTAATTTAATTAAGGTCTTTGCAAGAGAGGGAGGTGTGAAAAAGTGTTCCCTGTGGTATATTACTAGATAATGACACACTTGTGCAAACCATGGGGCTGACAAAATGTTTTCAAAGTACAAAACGCTGAGAAAAACTCACGTATCAAAAGAAAAAGCAGTAAATTAAGAGAGCATGGGGGCATAAAAGCACATGGAAGTAAGAGTCTATTTAACTAATGATACAGGAAATTCTAAACCTCAGTGGAGTTTGAGCTTAACAACCATGTACAGAACCAAATCTAAGTGCTGAGGATTCACATGGAATAAACCTTTTTGGAAGCAATTTTGAAAACTCTCTGATCCCAGAGAGAGGACACTTGACCCATGTGAAAGAAGAGTAGCTTGGTAAACTGCAAAACCCTAGGCTGATAAGGCTTGATGAAGAGGGAAGATTAATTCATGGCACACAACCTGGTATCAAGACCAGGCAAGGATTTGGTGCTGGATGCACTCTAAACAATTTCAAACTTCATGTAATTTTTAGCAGATCAGAGCCTCTCTGTGTTCTTTTATCTAAAAGAAGAATTAGCCAAGAGAGATTCATGAGATGTTTAGCACATGATTTGTTAAGCACTAAATCACAATTCTTTCATTTGGAATCTGCATCCTAAGAACTGGAGAATGGAATTCTTATCTTAAAGAATGAAAAGCAAAGAGCTAGGATTAAATGCTGTGACTGAAGAAGAACATGACCCTCACAGTAAACAAAGGAAAAGCACCTAGTCCCACCAGAGGACAAATACAGGCTTATGAAATGGCAACCTCTCACCTGAGATGCCAAAGATGATACCATGTCATGTGTGAAGTCAAGACGATATTGCAGATGAAAAGCATATGTGTAGGCACAAATGACAGCCCCTGGAGTTGATGTAGAGATAGGAGGTAGAGGGAAGCCAGGTGGTGGTGGTGCATGCCCTTAATCCCAGCACTCAGGAGGTAGAGGCATGCAGAGCTCTATGAGTTCGAGGCCAGCCTGGGCTACAGAGTGAGTTCCAGGAAAGGCTTCAAAGCTACACAGAGAAACCCTGTCTTGAAAAACCAATAATAATAATAATAATAATAATAAGAAGAAGAAGAAGAGGAGGAGACTGCATAAGAATTTTACACACCTGCAGCTCTGTTCCTGTAGAGATTAAGTAAGTTCATGTGCAAGTCATATCTCATTTAGATGGGTAGAGTTACACAATGTTAAGAATTGGTGTATTCATCAAAACATCAATAGCTCAACAGCTCAGAGTATTGTGACCATGATGGAGCATAGCTAGGGAGAAGGGACTGGGGCAGTTGGAGTTATTGAGATGTAGCATGCACTACTCAGTGACTAACACGTCACTTCCACAAGTGACTGGTATGAGTTGTCATAAATTGCATTGACTTCTGCCTGTCCAAACATCCTCTTTCACTAGGTATGTATGTACTCACTCACCTACAGAGGAGCTTGCAAACACCACTTCTCCCAGTTTTATTTGTTGGGTCACAGGTTCAAGGACAAGCATTCCAGAAAAACAGATAAAGTTGTTGGTGATTCTGAAACCAGTAATGGCTGGCATAAATTTAAAATGAGGAAATACGATGAGCAAAGGACCCTGCCGCTTCAAAGCAATTTTCTATGTTGTAGTTGAAGTTTTCCTGGTCCTGCCTGGCCCATAGTCAGGACAAATCTTTCTCATCCACCAGTCCTGCAGCCACTCAGACTCAATCAAATACACAGAGACTTATATTATTTATAAACTGTATGGCCCTGTGTCTCAGGGTTCTTGCTATCTAGTTCTTATATCTTAAATTAACCCATTTCTATAAATCTGTACCTTGCCCCGTGGCTTGTGGCTTACCGGTACTTTACATCTTGCTCTGTATGGTGACAGCTGGCAGCGTCTCCTTCTCAGCCCTGCTGTTCCCAGAATTCTCTCTCCTGTCCTGCTATACTTCCTGCCTGGCTACTGGCCAATCAGCACTTTATTTATCAATCAATCATCCACAGCACTGTGTTGCTCAAAAAAACACAATATAATGTGCTGTGGCCTCTAGCTGCAGTATCACCAGGAGCCAAGCAGGGGAATATTACCTAAACTCTGAAAATGGAGGAAGACAGAATGAAAGAATAAAGAAATGTCATCTCCACCTGTCACAACACCTTCAAATATTTCATATTTTTGAACATAGAAAAATGGGAACACATTCAAACTGAAGATGGAGTGATGAGAAAATGCAATGTCATGAGACACTACAGCAGGACTCATTGCTACCTAGTGAGGACCACAGAGGACATGCAGGCCAGTTGGCCATATTTGATGACAAAAAACACAGAAGGTAAAGTTAATTGTTGAGTGAGTCTTTCAGTAGATTCAACAAATGGAGAGGAAATGTTTTCCTAATAATCAAAATGGCCTGAAAATGGGATGGGCTCCCACACAGAAGGGGACTAAGCTGTTAAGACAGGTGAGGTGACCTGCTGATTGAAATGCAAAAGGAATTTATTGGTGTGCTGTGAACCAAAGTGATCATCCTTTTGCTTCACTGTACTGTTGAATTTATGCCAGTAGAGAATCATCTTTCCTTTATCCCTTAGGAGCCCAGGGAAATGAGTGTGAGTTGACTGAGCATCGTCCTTGCTTTGGGGTGGAGACTCTAAATCATTTCCACTGTCTGACAGCAAAGTGATCAGAGGGAGTTTCAATTCTTCAAAGACATTAGTTCATTGCCAATTCAGAACACTAGCTGTGCCCTTTCCAAAGCTATCTGAAGCTGAATTATCATCCCTCAGGCTTCAGCAGCCATCTTGCAAAAGAAAGTTTCAGCTTCTTACAGGAAGCTTCTCTCTCCCCTTCTGTTCCTAGGCTATAATTCACCTTGGCCATTTTAAGATGAAATTTAATAAAATGAAGGATAAATTAACCAATCAGTAAAGACTTTTGGGTGGGTATGTTCTCAAGACTTATCCAGTGCTCTTTGACTACAATATACTCTGGCTTCAAGAAAACACATGTTATGAAGTAACAGGCTTAATGGATAATAAACTGTTTATAAATATGAGTTGATTATACATTATATTAAGTAATGAATTGAAATATGAAGAGTGAACAATGAGTAAATAGTGAAAATTATTTTTTTCTTAAATTCAAGTGGGAGAAGTAGAGCTAAAATAAGATTTAGATACCCACAAGTGGAAAAAGGTAAATTAATGCAGTACAGTGTATTATCAAGGCTGAAGAGATGGCTCAGTAGTTAAGATCCATCTTCCAGACAACTTCCTAGAATTTGAAATCTAGGCCCCATGTGGTGGTTCACAACTTTCTGTATCTCCAGTTTCAGGGGATCCCACACCCTCTTCTGGTACACAAGTGTTCACTCAGAGAAAACATTAATAAGCATAAGATAAACCAAATCTTAACAAAACAAATATATAATTAAAACAATGGGACATGCCTGAGAAATTATTGGAACATGGTGACTAAATGTTTGGGCTTGGAAGGTATGTTCATTTCAGAAAGCAATGGGACAAGGCTGAAGACTTGTGGGGACAGGGCCAGGAAGGCTACAAGAACATTTATTAGAACACTGGGAATTGGGCCAACCTTAGAAAGTTCACCCACATAGTTCTTTGAAGACAGAGTGAGAAGATGAGCCTTGGTGCCAACAGTGTGGGAGAGAACACCAATATCACCTCAAAACCACCAGTCACCAGGAGAAAATGCCACAGTCCTGAATGCCTTTCTGTCAGAAAACATGAACATTCCATGCCTTGTAAGGAATATTTTATGCTGTGACTGTTATTTCATGATAGCTTTCTATCAACATTCTTCATGCAAGAAGTAAGCTCTAGAAACAAATGATCATGTTGGAAATCAGAATTAAATTTTACAGGGGAAAAGCTAAGGGTCTTTTGAGGTTATTAAACATTGAAAAATGGCCAGGCGGTGGTGGCTCATGCCTTTAATCCCAGCACTTGGGAGGCAGAGCCAGACAGATCTCTATGAGTTCAAGGCCAGCCTGGTCTACAGTACAAGATCCAGGAAAGGCGCAAAGCTACAGGCGCAAAGCTACACAAAGAATCCCTGTCTTGAAAAAAACAAAAAATAAAAAATAAAAAAATAAAAATAAAATTGAAAAATGGCAGAGTTGGACCTTGGAGGAAGTGATTTCTGTTAGCAAGGACCTTCTGAAGGGAGCAGTTTACTCTCTGGAAACACTGGCTATTTTTGTCCTGTCACTTCTTTTTTATAGCTCGTTTATTATGCAGCTTCAACTAGTCAAGACTGTTTCATTACCTTTGCTCATAATGGCAACCCTGTCAGACCAGCTTATTTAAAGCATTTAGAAGCTCATTCTCATCATGCTTTCCTTCGTTGAAGAAAGGGACATACACACAAAAGGCCTCCCACAGCATGCGGCCATTGCTTTTGGTAGATGGCTCATGCTGTGTTACAAAAGCGTCTCTTGGGAGAGGTTCTCATTCAAACAAGCCTGTCAGTGCCACTAAGGGAGTCAAGGAGAGAAGGTGCTGGCACAATTAAAGGCATCCCTACTGAACAAAGGCAGATATAGTATTTTTAGAAGTCAAGAAACATAATAAATCCCTCTGCTGTTCTTAATCCACACTCCTTGTGATCTTGGTCAACCATTTAAAGTAAACCGTTTCACTTAAGAGCATTCTATTCCTGACAGTACTCCTCTTGGGAAAAGTCCAAAAATGAGAGTCTCAAAACAAGTGTGAGATGGTGCACAATTTCTCATCACCAACTCCCATGAAAGGAAACACAAGCTAAAACCAAAAGACTTGCACATACTATATTAAGAATAACTGCCATCAGGCAGTGTAACATAGAAGCAGTGTATAGCAAATATGTTCTCTATTGAAGAGATAAATTTCTGTGTTGGATCAACTCAGTAAAAGTCGCAAAGAAGCTGCTGCATCTGAAAGGCAGCTGCATCTCAGAAGAGGCATGGTGGACTGGAGATTGTATTGCTTTGTTCCTTTGCATATTACACTTCCTGACAGCACTATTACCACACAGTTAATTTCAGCAGGAGACATTGTTAAACATCACAGAGTGCAGCAGTCATGGTATATGAAATATCTTTTGCTGATTGGGTAGTTGATCTTCTGTGCTGGTTGTACAGTCATAGGAAATCCATGCAAACCAAGATGTATGCTGAACCTGTGATGGGCTTTGGTGGTAAGAGTATTCAATATTGTTTCTCAAATCTTACTAAGTACAGTGCTCTGACAAGAGAGAATGGTAGAGCATGCTAGCTTGGGAGCAGGGATATTGCTACCCCTTCCATTAGAGGCTTCAAGGAGCTTAAGTCAGTTATAAAAACCATGTCCATTAAATAAAAATGTCCTTAAAATGACTCACCCAACTGTAGGTTGCTTACAATTAAATATATATGTATGAATGTGTGTGTGTTTATATATATAAAACACTAAGTTATATCAGTTTCAGACAGATGCAGCATATTTTGTAGCAGAGAAAGTTACTTAAGTAGGACATACAAAATCATGAAAGGATGAACACACCAGAAATATGCATATAACCCAAGAGTTCATTCAACATTAATGTAGAATTGAAACCCAATAGGAATGAAAGGGCCAAAAGAGACTTAATAATTACAATTTTGAACATCAGCAACTTTAGTATGTGTATTGTGTGTGTGTTGTATGTATGTGAGGTTGTGTGTGTGTTGTATGTGAATGTGTGGGTGTCTTTTGTGAAGACTCTGTAGGATCTATGCCAAAAAAAAAATTGCACCTTAATTTGTCTGGATGATTTTATTTCTAAATTTTAACAGTTATTTTAACATATCCAACACATAGCATTGATCAAATCTGTTTCCAATACCTTTCATAGAGAAGAAAGTTAATCTTCATGACGTCTCTTATTTCAGGATCTTGTTACTGGTGTTTTATAGCCTTCCAAGTTTAGCTCTCAACATATCTCTGAATGATAGTTTTCCTTTCTGCCTTTTTTTTTCAGGTTACTGGGTTGGTGAATTATTTAAGATGCTCTATAGGAACAAAGCTGAGAAAATGAATCTATGGTATCAAGGGGATTTACTAGATTGTTACATATGATGTGCTCTGGGTAGTACAAAAATGGCCATCTGCACCCTGGGGAGACTGAGTTCACAATAGCTGATCAGTCCACCAAACTGGGTGTGGTGCTAGTTCAGTCTGGAGGATGAAAGATTCTTAGTGAGCCACCATCCCCTGTGAAGTCAGGTTCTGATTCCAGGAAAGGATGGCAAACACAGAAGCAGCAACAGAATAGTTATGCTTACCAACAAATAGAAAAGGAGGGCAGGCAAAAAGCAAATGCTTTCTCCTCAGAGATCCTTATATCTGGGTCTCTGCAGTAAGGCGCTGCCTGCTCTATGTGAAGACCTTCCCTCTCTGTTCTTCCTGGAAATATCCTCACAGACCTATCAGCGATATCATTTAATAGATCCAAGATCTATTCAAGTTTACAACCAAGCTTAAACATTGTAGTCAGAATGCCTCTGGTAGGAACCTCCAAACAACACTGAGGCTGAGAAGCACAGCAGGAACACCATTTGCTTGAGTTTACAGTGAAGAAAAGCTCATTTAGTGCTTCTGGCTACAAATATTAGTGATTATTTAGACTAAGACATCAAATGAGACAGCTCAGACAAACTGACAATCTCTTGGAAAACTGTATATGTTATCTTGCCCCAATGTAATTGTAATTCACTTCTCTTTGATGAGGTTAATGATATTTGGGAATTCCATTTGACTTGAATGAATATATTCAAAATATTTCTGTATGTTTATATATATATATATATATATATATATATATATATATATATATATATCACTATAGAGTTGGTACACAAATATAAGAAGTTTATATATACAATTTACTCTGCTTTTGTGGCTATGTCTGCATCAGGTTTGGTTAATACCTGTGAGGTAGAAATTCATTTTCTATTTCCAGATCCTATCTCTCCTTCTCTCTCCTTTGGAAAGTGATACAAGTTCACTTACCAAGCTTCTTCTTCAGGTAGCATCCATCACTTCATTACAGGAGCTAGGAGTTTATAAATAAAACTTTGACTTTGTATCTCTCAGAAGGTAATGATTTTGGCTTGATCATACTACAAATGTTTCTAATGTTCTATACTTGGAGTATAAATTAAAACCAGAATTTGTTGTTACTTTAATATGTTTGGATAAATTAAAAAAGTATTTATTGAGTTCATGTTTATTAACATTTCCTTATTTCTTCTATACCAGAAAAGGGGCTATAGTAGATTTCCCTAAACTGCTGATTTAGTTTGGCAAATTAACAATTTTCTCCTTCCTACATTTGGTTTCTTGTATTTTGCAGAGTAGGTAAACATGAAAAACAATGTGCATGCTGTGTCATTATTAGGCATGAAAATTAAGTATGATAAGAAGGCTGCTTGTAATAAAGAACCTTTAACAGAGGGGGAGTAACTAATAAGGAAATGGCTAAGTGCAGTGACTCACGCCGCTTTCTGCATGTCATACAAAGTTACCTCTATCCATGCTTAAGAGATGAGAAAGCCATGGCAAAAATGGATTAAATAACTCATCCTGTAACAGAAAGTTTCCACAATGAAGACTTTCAATAAATCAGTTCATTGTCTGGCTTCTCTTAATATCAAAATTTTCTGAAAGTAAAAACATAAGTTCTGAGAGGTTGAAGATACAATAAATGGATAAAAATATCACTGGAAATCTATTGTCATTTTTTTTTTCCTTTGGTTGTTGTAACTCAGAAATGTGGCAGTCACAAACCTATGCTGTTTTTCCACTAATTACTCTAGATTTTCAGAAGGAGGCAGTCTCAAAGCTTGGTGGTTTTTAAGTCAGACACAAAAAAATACTGAAGTTAGATGGCCAAGAGTTAGCTCCAGAAGATTCCGTGAGAGTAGAATTAGTCTTCTTCATGTTGTTGCCTTTCTGTCCCCACTGGCTCCCTTCTGAAGGATGTCCACATGGACTTGGTTGTCACCTATGCAGCTGCTCTCACTCCCATGCTCCATGAAACTCCCTGGTAACATACAGCTTCAACCTAGCCTCCCTTTTCTACTCCCTTGGAGCCTAGAAAACTCTGTCTAGTTCAATTATACTTTAGAGGGACCTGTTCTTATGAGATGAGGAGTATATGAGAACCAATAGTGTAGTATCTAAGGGCAGCATTGACATTTGTTACAGCTCATCATTTTACCAGTACTCATTCAACAAAAAGTATAGGTCAAATTATAACTTGGTGTGAAATCAAGTAAGGGGAGATCATTACAGTTTCTTGATTTCCCAGCACAGGCAAACATTAAATAACTCATTGGTAGTTTATCACATTTAACTTACCGTAATACTATTGTCATTTGTTTGTGATGTTCTAGTTTTGCAACATATTTTTAATTACAAGTTTATTAATTTGGATCTTTGATCACCTAAATTAATATAATGTACCTTGGCTGTCACAACACCTTGTGTCCACAATAAAGACCCTCAGCACAGCATCTAGAAGATGTAAATAAAAAGTATCTTTTGTATATTCATTTTTAAGCTTTTTGTTTAATGGAAGAGTCAAACAAGAAAAACTAATAATCTTAGAGCCTCACAAGCAATAGATTCTGCTTTGGATTATCTGATTTAGAAATCAGAAGCAATGCTGTCTTAAACTGCACCATTCTCAATGACTGGGCTATTTTCTCATAAATGTAAAACCTAAGAATTAGCTGAATAAGTGCATTAAAGGGATAACTTAGAACTCTTTTGGTCACTGAAATGTTAGCCTTGCTTCACAAAGACACTTCTTAAGATAAAGAAGATGACCTAGCCAGCTGGGGTATTTTCATTCTTCTAACCCTGTCTCCTTAGCTAGATGATGGAGCTAGAGTAGCTGTCTTCCCACAAGACTCAAGCAGGAACTGGTAAATATAAAAGGCTGCATGAACACACAAATGCAGAAGTTGAAGAGCATGACCTTATCATACATTCTGTGAGAGAAAATATAATCCCAGCTTCCTTCATCATTTCCATTATGGGAAGAGAACCACAGTTCCCTACAGCTGTACTAATCACACCACTATTGGTAGCTGCTATATTCACAGTGAACAGTCCTTTCTGACCTTTCCTTCATTCATGAATAAAATAGGTCTAATTATAGTAATTACCTGAGTAAATGGGTAATAAAAGGATTAAGTAAGAAAATATATGGAGTATTCAAATAAAGGCATGGCAGAGGACTGCTACTCTTTAGAATATGATCACTAAACTCACTGGACCTCAGCCTTAGACAAAGAACTACCAGCATCTTGGAAAGCAAAGAGCTGGAGAAATCATTATTCCCAAGGTAGAGACTCCAAGTTAGTTCATCCCAGAGCTCACATACATGCAGATGATACTGTATGGACTGAAGAAGTTGTGTTTATGTATTTAGGAAAATGTAACAACAATAAAAGAAAAATATTATGAATTTGAGAGTGATCAAGGTGGGAGATGGTTCATGGAAGGGGTTGGAATGAGGAAGGAAAAGGTGAGAATAATTTAGTTATACTTTTAAAATATAAATCATGTGTTTCTGATAGTTGATACTGTGTATCCACATTTTTTAATGTTATACTTAAGAGAATATGGAGAACTGAGTAACCTTTTTTGAGATACAGACAAACCTGACTCTTCACATGTCCCTGTGAATGCAACCATTTGAAATCACTAAAGTGCAATAGACTATTTTTTTCCCTGAATGTAGTGACCATGGAAAACTGCTTGGGGGACATTTTTATTCACCTAGAGATGAGGAACACTGGCTTTAGACATATGTATGTCCAAGCTTAATGAAAGCAGAATGAAGAAACAGCATTGTAGCTAGAGTTTTCCTGTGTCCACCAAGGTCCTGTAGCTGCTGAGACCCAAGTAAACACACAGAGACTTATATTACTTATAAACTGTATGGCTGTGGTAGGCTTCTTGCTATCTAGTTCTTATATCCTAAATCAACCCATTTCTATAAATTTATACCTTGCCATGCTGCTCATGTCTTACCAGTATCCTTACATCTTTCTTCTCATGGTGGTGGCCGCTCTTAGTGTCTTCTGACTCAGCCTTCTACTTCCCAGCATTCTCCTCTCAGCTTATCCTGCCTATACTATACTTTCTGCCTGGCTATTGTCCAATCACCATTGTATTTATCAGAGCAACACATTCACAGCATAGAGAAAGACATCCCCAGCACTAGATGTTTGTCTTTGTTTAGCTTGTTGGTTACCAGTTGTTATTAATAGTTAGGAAAAGGGCTAAGCAAAGGATCTTAGAAGATTTAAGGTCCTTGTTTGACAAAAAGGGGGGCCCAGACTATACTGGAGATAACTACAGCTATACAACATAAAGAGATCCTGTAGCCTGAAATAAGTGAAAACACCTTGGGAAGTTTCTATGAGGCTCTAAAAAGGCAGAACAGATTCTAATTGAGACAGAAGAACTATTTGAGATAAACAATGACTTAAAAACTAACAAGAAGTCCAAAAAAAAATTTATAACTAGCTCTTTGAAGTAAAACAAAGCCAAGCAAAGAACGAGCACACAAATCATTAGCTTTTCATTTCTTTTTAAAATTATGTATCATTTATTCACATTATCAGGAGACTGTTCTTTAAAAGAAATATTAATTTATCTTGATTTTATACATAATTAAACATCTTTTACATATTATATTCCTTTTATTTCTACTTCTAAGAAATATTAGAATTTCAAAAACAGAAATTTCATTACAATGCTAATATTTGATACCTCAAAAGAATCCCTCAGCAAAAAACCAAATTAACTCCTCAATTAATTCATTTTACAGCAGTCTTTCTTTATTTCAACCAGACCACTTATTTTTTTGTGGATTCACTCAGGAAGTTAATTCTCATGATTCATTGGAAAAGTGAGTATTCTTCCAATTTATCCAGTTGACATGTTGCCATGAATTAATTTTTCTGCTGTCAATTAATTTAGAAGAGCAGTTATTAAAGTTGTTCACCAGACAGAAACTGTTAAAATGTATATTTAAAATATTCATTTTTTCACTCATTACCTAAAATCTAAAAAATGTCATATTAATCTTAGAGCCTCAAAATACAGCTATCAGACCAACTAGCCCCAACATAAACTGACTTTTAGATGTTCTAAAATATAGGTGTGCTACAGATAATATTTGAAACTATTTTTTATTATAATTAGAAAAATGAGGTCATGAAACTGATCATCTTTATGTTAAGCAGAAGTCTTCATCATTTACTTATTTCTTAACTGAAAAAAATTTAGTTAATGCCAGATACTTAAATAGCACTTTCATTAGTGAAGGGGACTGTGAATTATTTGAACTCCAAGTCTCAGCGGAATTTCCTTTTTTCTCTAGTCTCTGACAGAGAAAAAAGAAAGAGAAGAAACAAAGTGCAGAGTATGTGCAGAGAGAAAATGTGAAAGCAGGGCATGAAGAGAGCGTACTAAGGTGACCACAAGCATTGCTCAAGGCTGAAACAGGGCATATCTCCAATCCAACTTCTGTATTTAAGAAAAGCATGCCCCTGTACCTTATTTTTCTTCTCTGTTTAACTGGTAGTCCTGTGGTTGATCATGCTATGTTTTATTTTATGTTTTTTCAAGCAGTAAATTTGAATTGTCAAGGAAATATTCTTTTAAGTGGTAGCCTCAGATTTTCTTGTGTCATCTTTAGTGCTGAGTAACAACAACATAGGAATGTTATTCCTGGATAGGAATAGCTCAAGTAGTAGAACACTTTAAACAAAACAATTAAATACTTAAAAGAATGCATTAGCAAACAAGGAGTAATGAGAAATCATGTTACTAAAAGCTGTGTTAATAAAACACAGACCAATGGAAACATAGAAATGAGCTCAGAACCTATCTTAGTGTTAGAGAGCATGCTTTGCAGGCATAAAGACCAGACCTCCACACACACGTACATGCACCCATATGCACCTAAAGAAACAAACACAAGAACAGATAGTTCAAGTTGGAAATAGAATTTGTGTCATCAAGGAAAACAACAAAGGTTTTTACATCTATGTACATGAAAATTCAAAAGCATGAAATAGAAAAAATGGCCTAAATTTTTTTATGTAATAATTGCCAAAATTCATAAAATGTATCAGCTTACAGAACTTGGATCTCAATGGTCTCCAAGCATGATACAAACAAAGAAAACATACCCAGTCATACAGTCATCTGAGGAGTGAAAAGGATGAAGACAAGAAGTGAAGGGAAAGGAAGAGAATGGAGAAGTGAAGAGAATTTAAGCGAAGGCATTAGAACAATGGACTACAATGGAATCCAAAAGGATGAAAGCGTGTTCTCAAGTTTGTAAGAAAATAACATCAAGAAGAATGCCCAAGTTGAGAAACTCAAATTAATAATAAATCTTCTATTAAACTGTTTGGAAGGGAAGAATAAATCTGTTTCTGTTCATCTGTCATACTTGAAACCTTGAAGTCCCAAGTACATAGTGAGCATTTGATTAAGGTAGAAAGGAGAAATCATTGTTATGGAGCCAGTAAGTAACTTAAGGTAAGTCAGGAGGGGAGAGGGAGTTAAGGAAAAATGGAGAGAGAGAGAAAGAGAGAGAGAGAGAGAGAGAGAGAGAGAGAGAGAGAGAGAGAGAGAGAGAGAGAGATCCAATGTCCTGGGATTTCCCTCTGAACCCACCATGATCCTTTCCCTCTTTTTCCCTGTGTATCACATTTCTGCCAGTGACAAATTGGCATCTTATTATTATTCTGAATAAGTGATTTAAGACACAATTCTGTCTAATCCAAGTAAACATTTGGAGACTGAACTAATCTCCTGACAGTTCTTAATTAGATTAATGTTAGTCAAGCACAGAGAATGCCAAGTGTCAGCACTGTGTCTGCAATAACAACAGAGCTGCAGAATTAATACATTTTATAAACTAAGTTTTTGGAAAACTGCTTGCATTGAACAAAATCTTGAAAGGTATTATACCAGCATCTTACAACTTGTCCAAGTATTTTCTTGTGTATTTTATTATACTATCTTGTTTTGTATTGAGAGGTAGTTTCCAGTGAGAGAGTTTATACTGCTGGATTACAGTAAAATAAATATTAGCCTCTGATATCTGGTTGCTTTTCTCATTGCTAGAAGAGTTGGTGCATTTATCTCAGGGTTGATGTTTTTCTCCTGTGAAACATAGAAGTAAAAACATATCATATTTCGAGACATTGAGCATTTTTCCAGTAATATCTCAGATGGACTAAAACAATACAAAATTATATCCACAGTCTGGTGTTTCCACAAGTCAGATTTCCCATCACTGCTTTAATGTGTGTTACCAAAGTCCAAGCTGGGATTTCAATGTAAAAACCCAAATTGTAGTGATATATTGTGTACCCTAATAAAATTTGCCTGAGAATCAGACGACAGATCAAGCCACTGGATTAAACATAGAGACCAGACTGTGGTGACATACACCTTTAATCCTAGCATTTGGGAGGCAGAGATCTTGTCTGGATCTCTGTGAGTTCAAAGCCACCCTAGACTACATGAGATTGACTGAGTCTAGGAGAGAAAACAACTAGGCAGTGTTGACACACACCTTTAATCCTAGCACTTGAGATCTCATGCCTTTGCTTGGGGAGCTCACTTGCTCTTAATCTCAGGAAGTAAGGTGGCAGGGCAGAGAAAGGTATATAAGGCATGAGGAAACAGGAATTAAAGGCTCTTTTTGGCTGAGGCCTTTCAGGTGAGGACTCAGAGGCTTTTAGTCTGAGGATTCTCAGAGTTGGTGAGGTAATAGGTGGTGGCTGTGGCTTCCTCTGCTTCTCTGATCTTTCAGCCTTCACCCTGATATATCTGGCTTTGTTTTTTTTTTTAATTAAAAGATCAAATAAGATTCAAGCAACTCCGAATCATCTACCAAATGTTTGTCCAGTGAGAGAGGGTGTTATCCATACATATTTGTATGTTCATATAACTTATAAAACAAACACAAAGTATCTCTTACATATGAATAAGAGCATTATGGAGATAAATATAATATCTTCCCTGGATAAGACTCATAACTAAAATACTTAATACATATATGCATAGGCATTAAAAAACCTTAGGTGATTTATAGGTACACATGAACATATAAATGTATGTGTATAGATATGTTTTATGTATATTATGATCATTCAAATGCACATATGTACCTTTCAACAATCTGTGCTTATGGTTCAATTTTGATTGTGTGCATGTCCTTTGACATGTATCTCTTTCATCTAGATTTTATAATTTGTTGGACTATAGTTATTTAAAATACCCACTAATTGTGTTGATTAGTTTTATTATCATTTTGACACAACCTAGAGTCACCTGGGAAAAGTCAATCTCAATTGAATCACCTAGACTAGATTGGCCTATAGCCTCTTCTGTAAGGAATTCCTAGGGATAGTGGTTTTATCACTAGGAAGGTGATCTAAGGCTGTACAAGATAGGTAAGTGAGCATGAGCATTGGAGCAAGAGAGAGATAGAGAGCAGGCTATGTTCCTGACTCCAGGTTCCTGCCCTGAGTTTTTGCCGACTTCCCTCAGTGATAGACTGGCCTAGAAGTGTAAAGTGAAATAAATCCCTTCCTCTACAATTAATTTTTGTTCCAAGTGATATATTAAAGCAACAAAAAGTAACTATAATACTAATGACATATTATAATTATGTGGTACTTGTGTGTTCTTGTCTGTATCTGCCCATTTTGACTTGTCTAGATCAATATTTGTCAGCTAACCTTGTTGATCTTCTAAGTCTCGTTTCCTGTGTTTCTACTTTGACATTCATTATATCTTTCCTTGTGATACTTTGGGTTTTTTTTAACCTTTCTGTTCTAAATCCATGAGGTTTGTTGTTTGGTTAATTACCTGAAATCTCTCCAGTTGGTGATATAGGTGATTATTAAACAGCTTCTTCTTTGCTGTGCTCCTATTATACCCTAAAGTTTTTTTTATATATTTTGTTTTTAAGTTAAATCATACAAAAATTATTTTAATTTTTGTTTTAATAACCATTTCAATAGCATGATTTTTGATATCTATGTGTTTTTCACAAATAATTACATTGTATGCTATTGGACTCCCTGTGTGCATTCTCTTGAGTCACTGATGTTTCTCCATCATCCTCTGAACTTTTCACTGACTCCTATTATTAGCCTTCCCTCTGTGATCTGTAAAAGGGAATTCCTGGACCTGGCAGTGTTGACCTTTGATGGCTTCTTTAACTCAATCAATAGTGTTGATTTGATGTGCCTGGTGAAGTTGTTAGGGAAGATGTCAGGGAGTAGTTAACATGTTAAGTAGACTTAATATGTGAGGAGTAGCAGCCAGAGTGGTGCACACCCAGTGAGGGTTAGAGCTGTCTTGTGGACTCTTGGTAATGTGAGCAAAAGCAGCAGAAGGATGGAAGATGGTGGTTACCCCCTACACAGTGACTTCAGGAGATGGTGTGCTTAGTGTATGCTAGGCTCAAATGAAGGGATAGGCAAGTTGCCCTAGCCACAGCCCATGGCAATAGGAAACATCAAGACTAAGTTATTTCTCTCCAGACACATACACTTTTGTGTACAGAAATCCATCCATGTATACTCTCTCATTAGAAAAAAAGAAGTTAATTCTCATCTCAGAACCAGGCATAGGGATGGAAATCTGTAATCCCAGCTACATGAGAGGCTGATGTAGGAGAAGCACAAGTTTGAAGCCAGCCTGTGGAGTATAAGGAG
This sequence comes from Onychomys torridus, assembly GCF_903995425.1. Lineage (NCBI taxonomy): Eukaryota > Metazoa > Chordata > Mammalia > Rodentia > Cricetidae > Onychomys > Onychomys torridus. The sequence continues at coordinate 37,832,596 of NC_050443.1, forward strand.
ACCACATTTATAAAAGAAAGACTTCAGTTTTCCCCGCTTTAGTAGTGTGACCTTAGATAAAATAATTAGCTTCTTTCAGTGAAAGTTATTCATCTGTAAAATTCAAGTTCTGTTTGATAGACAATTACATGTTTACACGGACTCTGGCCTTACGTGGTTGCGTAAAGCGCGCGCAGCCATGTAATCTACACGCATGCGTGGAGTACACACAGGAGTCCCTGTACACATGTGTGGTCCAACCTTTAAAAAGCTGGCGCCACCTTGCATGACTCTCTCAGGCTGTCGGGCTCTCAGTCTCTCTCCTCCTCCCCCCCCTTCTCCCCCCCTTCTCTCCTCTCCCACATGTGTTTCACCCAGGCCTGTCACCTCTATCCACTTTAATAAAACTCTTCTGTGGTCTTGTTTTGTTCGGGACATGTTTCTAGCGCCAAATAACTAACACTGTTAAGTATTGATCTCATTGAGGTGACTTCCTGAGCAAGTAGCTGTGACATGGTAAGTGCTCATCAGTGTTCTCTAAATTACAGTTGTCTTTCGGCTTAAGCTTTGATCTCTAAATTTAAAGTGATGACTGAAATATTGATTTAGAATCAGACCATACATAGGATCAAATTCTAAAATGTCATAAAAATGAATAGAAACTTTTATATTTTTGTGTGAGAGGTCAGTTCAACCATCAGACAAGAGTTCTGTGATATTAACAGCACACATGGAAAGATCTTAACATACTCAGCACTGTGACACAGACATGGACGTTTAATAATCATTATCTTGTCTTCATAATTTGAATCTTGACCTTGGAAAAACCATCCAAGTATTCTAGCTTTTATTATATTCCCAAATCAGAGAGATTATTAAAAGGAGATGGTAAGCCAGGCAGTGCATTGGTGGGGCTCACCTTTAATTCCAGCACTGGGGAGGCAGAGCCAGGTGGATCTCTGTGAGTTTGAGGCTAGCCTGGTCTACAGTGTGAGATCCAGGACAGGCACCAAAACTACACAGAGAAACCCTCTTGAAAAAACGAGAGAGAGAGAGAGAGAGAGAGAGAGAGAGAGAGAGAGAGAGAGTAGAAGATAAAAGAAGAGATAGCATGGAAAGTAGATGAGACCATGTGTCTTAGGGGTTTTATTGTTGTGAAGAAACATCATGACCACAGCAACTGTAATAGGGAAACATTTAATTGGGGTGGCTTGCTTACACTTTCAGAGGTTCAGTCCATTATAATCATAAATGGTAGTATGGTGGTGTACAGGCAGACACAATGCTGGCAAAGTAGCTGAGAGCCCTACATCTTGCAGGCGATAGGAAATCAACTGAGGCACTGGGCAGTATCCTGAGCATAGGAAATCTGACTTCCTCCAACAAGTCCATACCCACTCCAATGAAGCCACATCTCCTAGTGCCAATAGTGCCACTCTCTATGAAATTATGGGGGCCAATTACATTAAAATAACCACATATGTTTACAGAAATCTTTGAACTCTTGGATGAACAATAGCTCATGGGCAACATATTATACATGAATTTACATAAACATATGCAATTCATGAGAGGATATAAACAAAGTATTTTTCTAGGTCAACAAATGTGGGGAAGAATCAAAGAATTGGATTTATCACAAACCTTGACTCAATGATAAGTAGAAAATGCCTTTGAGTTTTCAAGTTCTGCAATGTATATTGGCCAAGCTTTAGTGTGTCCAACCATACAAAGGAGAATTCTACCACATATAATAACAACTGGAAATAATGTCTACAAATAAATTACTTAAATATTTTCCATTATTTTTATTTTATATAAATGAGTGTCTACCTGCATGCATATCTGTACAATCATCACAGATGCCAGAAATGAGTGTTGGAAGCCCTGAAACTGGATTTACAGATGTTTGCATACCTGCTAGAAGTTGAACCCAGATCTTGTAGAAAAGGTATAAGTTAAGTACTCTTAAATATTAAGCTATTTTTCCAGCCCCATAATTAACCTTTTTTTTCAGAAATTCACTGTAAGATTGCCATTTTTCCTGTTTATCCTACCTATCCATGAGCATGGAAGATCTTTCCATTTTCTGATATCTTCTTTAATTCTTTATTCAAAGACAAAGTTCTTGTTATATAGGACTTTCAATTAGTTGGTTAGAATTATCCCAAGATATTTTATATTATTTGTGGCTATTGTGAAGGGTGCTGTTTCCCTTATTTCTCAGCCCATATAAGAAGGCTACTGATTTTTTTGACCTAATCTTATTTCTAGCCACATCACCAAAGGTTTTTATCAGCTGTAGGAGCGCCCTGGAAGAATTTATGGATCCTTTATGTATTTTATTATACCATCTGCAAATAGTGAAAGTTTGACTTCTTCCCTTCCAGTCTGTATCCCCTTGATCTTCTTTTGTTGTCTTATTGCTTGAGCTAGAACTTTGAGTACTATGCTGGATATACATGGAGAGAGTCTAAAGCCTTGTCTTGTTCCTGATTTTAGTGGAAGAACTTTGAATTTCTCCATTTAGTTTGATGTTAACTATCTGCTTGCTGTAAATAGTATTTATTAAGTTTACATATGTCCCTATATCCCTAATCTCTCCAAGACTTTATCATGAAGGTGTTTTGGATTATGTCAAAGGCTGTTCAACATGTATTGAGATGATCATGTGTCTTTATTTCTTCCAGTTTGCTTATATGGTGGATAACATTGACAGATTTTTACATGTTGAGCCATCACTGCATCTCTGTGATGAAGCCTACTTGATCTTGATGGATGTTTTTGTTGTTGTTGTTGTTTTGTTTTGTTTTTTTAATTTTTTTTTATGTGTTCTTGGATTCAATTTGGCTTGCCAGTATTTTATTGAGTATTTTTGCACCAATGTTCATGAGGGAGAAATTGGTCTGTAAATTGTTCTTGCTTTTATCTCTGTGTAGTTTGGGTATTAGGGTAACTGCAGCCTCATAAAAAGAATTTGACAATGTTCCTTCTCTATCTATTGTGTGGACAATTTGAGAAGTATTGGTATTAGCTCTTCTTTGAAATTCTGGTGGAATTCTGCACTGAAACCATCTAGCCCTGAGCTTTTTTGGGTTGGGAGACTTAATGGCTTCTTCCATTTCCTTAGGGGATATGTGTCTATTTAAATTGTTTATCTGGTCTTGATTTTATTTTGGTATGCAGTATCTATCAAGAAAATTTTCCATTTCTTTTAGATTTTCAAATTTTGTAGAGTACAGGTTTTTAAAGTGATCTAGATTTTCTCAGTGACTGTTGTTATGCTCCCCCTTTAATTTCTGATTTTGTTAATTTGGATATTCTTTCTCTGCCTTCTGGTTAGTTTGGATGAGGGTTTGTCTATCTTGTTGATTTTCTCAAAGAACCAACTGTGATTCATTGATTCTTTGAAATGTTCTATTTGTTTCTATTTTATTGATTTCAACCTTGTATGTGATTATTTCATGCCATCTGCTCCTCCTGGGTGAGTTTACTTCTTTTTGTTTTACCATTTTCGGGTGTGCTGTTAAGTCCCACCTTTGAGATTGCTCTAAATTCTTTTTGTAGGTACTTAGGACTGTGAACTTTCCTCTGAGCACTGCTTTCATTGTGTCCCATAAAGTTTGAGTAGGCTGTGCATTCATTTTCCTTGAATTCTAGGAAGTCTGGTCTTTAATTTCTTTTTTATTTCTTCCTTGACCCAGTGGTGATTCAGTTGAGAGTTGTTCAGATTCCATGACTTTGTAGACTTTCTGTAGTTTGTGTTGTAGTTGAACTCTAACATTAACCCATGGTAATCTGATAAGATACAGGGGTAATTCCAACTTTTTTTTTGTATCTGTTGAGATTTTCTTTGTGACCAAGTATGTGGTCAGTTTTAGAGAAGGTTCCATGGAGTGCTGAGGAGAAGGTATATTTTTTGTGTTTGGGTAAAATGTTTTGTAGATGTCTGGTAAGTCCATTTGAGTCATAACATAGATTAATTTACTTGTTTCTCTGTTAAGTTTCTGTCTGGTATACCTATCCATTGGTGAAAGTAGGATGTTGAAGTCTCCACTATTAATATGTGGGGTTTTGTGTGTGATTTAAGCTTGAGTAATGTTTCTTTCACAAATGTGGGTGCCATTGTATTTGGAGCATAGATGTCCAGAATTGAGACTTCATCTTGATAGATTCCTGTGATGATTATAAAATGTCCTTCTGCATTTCTTTTGATTAATTTTAGTTAGACAAAGGCTCACAGAATGTATACAACTCCTATTTAAGGGTCTCTATCATTGTCAAAAGTTATTTTTTAAGGTCACTTTCTTACATTTCATCTGTGTTAGAATATTCAGGTCTTGCTGTTGTAGGATCCCTAGATTCTGGTAGTGCCATGTTGCCCTTTCTGTTGAAGTTATTCTTACACTGGAGTTTACACACCTGGGTTTGGGATGATTATAGGTATGGGTATTGATTTTTGTCTTGTCTTTGTTGAATGGGTGTTTTGTTTCTTTATTATCTGTTTTCTTTACTTTCTTTGGGCTTGAATGGCAAGGGTTTAGGTGATTTTCAGGTCTTCAGGTCCAGTAGAGTTGTATCTGCTGAGGTTTGTGAGGATTTGGGTGCCTAGATACAATGTATCCTTCTTTTCTAACTGGTATGTGTTGTGCCTGTGCCTGTGGAGTCTGCTGGGGTTGTGAAGGAGAGCTGGCCATGGAGAGGATGATGAGGTGGGTGGGGTTGAGCGGCAGAGTGGGTCTTGAGGGAACAGAACCCAGTGGGTGGCTGTGGTGGTTGTTCAGCCTGGAGTCAAGGCTCACCTCCTTGCCAGCGGCTGGGGGACTGCACCGGAAGAGTGGAGTTCCACCAGAGTTTGGGGCAGAACTGGGGGACTGTTCTTCCAAATGGTATGGGTTCTGCTTGTGCCAATAGCTTCTGCTGACTTTTTAGCAGGGAGGGCTGGCCACAGGAAGATAATGAGGTAGGTAGGTTGGGCAGCTGAGTGGGTCTTGGGTGAAGAACCCAGTGGTAGTAGTACAGCCTGGAGGCAGGTCTCTCCCCAGTTGGATGGACTGCACCAGAGTAGTGAAGTTTTGCCAGAGTTGGGTTCAGGGCCAAGCTGCCTTTCTGGGGCTGAGTTGTGAGGGGTAGGGACATAGAATGTGCCCTGAGGCTTAGTTTCTGGAAGCTGGGGCAGTTCAGATGGGATGCCGGTCACTCACCTGCTTTTCCAATTGGTGCGGGCTGTGCCTGTACCTATAGTCTGCTGGCGTTGTGTAAGAGGATGGTGAGATGGATGGGGTTGGGCAACAAAGTAGGTCTTATCTCTCCCCTGTTGTCTGGCTGCTGGAGACTAGGAAGTAACAGCATTTATATTGGAAATTTGTCCCTAAACCAAACAGAGTTAGTCAGGGCAAGCTCTAGCTTTTCAATGTAGTGTTAGGATACTTGGTCCTCTCTCTCTCTCTCTCTCTCTCTCTCTCTCTCTCTCTCTCTCTCTCCCGCCATATGTGTGTGTGTGTGTGTGTGTGTGTGTGTGTGTTTGAGAGAAAGAGACACAGAGACAGAGAGAGAGAGAGACTTTCTGTGTATCTATATACAGTTATGTGTAATGGCCACAAGACAAATAAATTTGTTCTTCATGAACTGTCCACCTTATTTATCTGACCAGGTGTCTCTCTTAGTCTTGGGACTCAACCTGTATAACTGGAGAGGATTGTTAGCAAGTCTCTGGGATCCCCCTTCCTCTGCCTGCCCATTTCCCCATCTCTGGGACTACAAATGTGTACCACTATACTCAGCATTTATATAATGTGACTTTTGAAGTTCAAATTCAGGTTTACATGCTTGCAAGTCCAACCCTTTACTGCCATTGGGTGAGTGACATTTGTAGGAAGGAAGTATTTGACCTTAAGGTCATGTTTGACCTTAAGCCATCTTATCTAGGGAAAGGTCTTTGGAGAACACTCAATAATGGAATGAGTACTGAAATCTGGATGTCTCTATGGGAGCACTTGGCAGGTCAAGTAAGTTCTAAAAGCCATCGATGAGATAAGGAACATGAGCATAGTATCCAGTAATAAAGTTAGGTGTCAAAGCAAGGGAATCATGAAGATGAGTAAATATCTTCATTTCTTCTCAGGCTTCTGGTACTAACTCTTGAGGACAGTGGAGACTCCTACTCAAAATCTCTTAAATCTTTACTTGACTTCTGATAAAATTAAGTCTTCTCTAACCGCAGAGTTCCAGAGCACTTTCTATTTTGTTATAAAAGACATAAACACATTTCTGTATTGGTCATTAGAAAATGATTCTGATGACCACACATCCTTCCATGTTTTCCCTTTCTACTCAAATTCTACTTGTTTTTTTTTTTTTCTTCTTTCTGTTAGCTTGTCAGAATCACTCTCAGATTGATATTTATAGTATTCTTTTGCTATTGTCTTAATTTCATGGATCTTTGGTTGTGTTCTATTTTTCAGTTGTCAAATTGTGACAATTCAATCAACTTAAATATTTTGGGTTCTCTTGCTTCTCAGTGTTTTTAATGTGCTGACTTTGTCAACAACACTTAATTTTAATGTTTTTGAAAACACAAAGCTCATTTTTGATCTACCTTTTGCCATCATCCATTGTACTATTGACCTCCACTGTATGATGTCTATTCCACAATTCAATTTTATTGTGTACTAGCTTATTAGCTATCTACCTCACTATATTTTTATGAGTATAAAAATAAGGAATAATTTAGATTTATTGGGGCAGCAGATATTTGTTTTATGAATTATCACAGTGTCTCTTCAGACAATATCAGCAATGTTTGTAGCTTAAGAAACAAAACTATAGGATTCTATATTCGCAGGTTTTCTGTCATCATCTCATACATTTACTGAAACTCATGTTAGAGTCCCTAGAATATATTTTGTTTCACTAGATATTTTTTTTTCTAATACTTACATTACTGTTAACTTCTGTGGCTCATGGCTTACATTTCTTTCTCCTCTCATTTCTCGGAGTCTACTGGCAGAATTCCTGCATATAAATATATATTTTATATTTCATATTTTTCTTCTCTTTTGAGTTGTTAAAAAAAAAAAAAGATGACTCCCAGCACTCGGGAGACAGAGGCAGGCAGATCTCTGTGAGTTTGAGGCCAGCCTGGTCTACCGAGTGAGATCCAGGAAAGGTGCAAAGCTACACAGAGAAATCCTGTCTCGAAAAGAACCAAAAAAAGAAAAAAAAAAAGAAAAAGAAAAAGAAAAAAAATGATGACTCCTTAAATGTTTTGTCAAAACCCTGCCAATGTGCCCAGGCATAAAAATGACAAAAGGTAGATTACTGAATCTGTTATGAAAAAAAAAAAAAAAAAAAAAAACCTTTAAAAAGGAGCTACTTGTTTTAAATAGGATAAGTAATGAAATTTTTTTTTTTGTCTGAATTTATCAAATGTTACTGGACTGGAAATTGCTACATATTAATGGAGTTTATCTGAATCTGTCAAATGTTAATGGACTAGACATCATTAATGTAAATCTTGACTATGTATATTGTATATACTTATTGGATATGATTTTTCTTGTATTAGTTATAACCTTTTTTAATTTTAGACAAAAACAGGGGAAATGTGGTGGGTATTGTGTTCCCTGAAATATTGTGTGTTCCCCAAAATAAACTTATCTGGGGGTCAGAGAACAGACAGCCACTAGAACAGAGCCAGAAATGGTGGCTAGAAAATGGGCCATAGCAGAAATTAGGCAGTGGTGGTACACGCCTTTATTCCCAGCACTTGGGAGGCAGAGCCAGGTGGATCTCTGAGTTCAAAGCCACTTTAGAAACAGCTAAGCATGGTGACCCAGGCCTTTAATCCCAGAAACCCAACCTTTAATCCCAGGGAGTGGGGGACAGAAAGAGAAAGGTATATAAGGCATGAGGACCAGGAACTAAGTGAGTTAAGCATTTAGTTAGTTAAGCATTTGGCTGGAGAAGTGTTCAGACTTTGGAGCATCACAGTTCAGCTGAGATTCATGTGGAGGAGGACTCAGAAGCTTCCAGCCTGAGGAAAAAGGATCACCAGAGGAACTAGCAAGGTGAGATAGCGGTGGCTTGTTCTGTGTCTCTGATCTTCCAGTAATCACCCCAATAACTGGCCACAGGTTTGTTCTTATTAATAAGAACTCTTTAAGATTCATGCTACATCTGTTTCTGCACACAGAAAAACACTGAAATCCTTTTAATAAAGGTAGGGACAGCTTTCTGTACACTGTCATTTGTGAAAGGTCCAGTTTCCTGAGATCCTTGCTTATAGAATACTGTGTTTTCAATGTCACCCACAGCAATTCCGGAAGGATTCCTTCCCAGTGCTTAGACTGTCTATCACAGTCATCCAGAAGATCAGTTACAAGGCTACAGAGATGACTCAGTGTTTAGGAGTGAGTGGGTACTGCTCTAGCAGAGGATCCAGATTCCTAAAACCTGCTTTGAGAGAATCACCCCTACTTGTGCCTTCAGCTCCAGAGAATCCAGTAACTCGGGTCTTGTGCACCTTCACTGACATGCCCAAACCCACACAGAGACCAACACCCATATATGCCTAATTATCAATAAAATAAATCTTAAAAACATAAAAAGTACTCAAAGCAGTCACAAGCCACAATCATTTTACTCTGTGTTTGCCTAATTTCATTAAGAATGTGGTTTGCCTGTTGTTAATTGTCGTACCTGTTAAATGGTCATTAATACAATTGTTCATTCTTGCAAACTGCACATGTACATTCCTTCTTTACTAGGTAAAACTGATTACCACTGTCCTATAGTAGTTTTTATACTTCTCAATTATATCCTCTTTCAATAGAATAAATAAATGTCTTCTAAAGAGATAAATTTTGACATTCTAGAGTATGTGGCAGAGAGATTAGGAAGTCTAGCCTGCTTTAGCTAAATAGTGAGTTTGAGGAAAGCCCTAGCTACATAATGAGGGTCTATCTAAAATAAACGTTGGTTCTAAACTGTAGGGATTTTGATTTTAGATTTCAAAACCCCATACTATGGCATAGGGCCATTTGGAGTTGCGTAGGTGTTGGACCCACCATTGTTGACTCTGACATGACAATACAACCTCAGTGAGAAGACAGCTAAGTCACACATTGTTAAGTCACAAAAAGAGTAAACAAGCTGGGCAGAGGAGCAAAATTCCACAGAAGCAGAAGACCCAGCTATGCAGTTCATTTCTAAAAACAAAGGTATTTGAAGAAGGGAGAGGAAACTCTGATTAGGTTGGAAATTAATTAATTAGTTTAATTAATAAAAATAAATAATAATAAAAAGATCAAATGTATTCAATTCATTCTACAAACTCCATGTTCATAATTAAGTTTTTCTATTATTAAAAGGATTTTAAACATCGAGCAAGAAATGCACATGCATTTATTTAAATATCAGTAACATTGTATTGAACATCAAATTTTGTCTTGTAGCATTTAGTATATCTAAAATGAAATTTTATCATTTAAAAGAGGCAAATCCTGTCTTATTTTTATCTGATATGAATGTAATGGTAATTTTAAATCACTAAAATTTAAAAGCAAAGCACATTTATTTTTTAGGGAAGCCTGGTTCACTAATCCAGTTCAATTCAATTCAGTGGTAGAAAGGGTGTGACAACCACCTGCTTAAACTCCTAGAACAAAATTCTTTTAACTATGATGACACAAATTAGTCCTGAATTAATATATGGCAGACACTTTCTACCTAACCATCCCCTTCCAGTCTTCCAGATTTTCAGGAGAGATAGAGCAAGGTATCGGGTCTTCCAACGTCCTCTCTCAATCTTTTCTCTGTAGTAAGAATCTTAAAAGGTACTTGTTAATGAAACTCAAACCCAAGGCCAGTTATTGGGGTGATTGCTGGAAGATCAGAGACACAGAACAAGCCACAGCTATCTCACCTTGCTAGTTCCTCGGGTGATCCTTTTTCCTCAGGCTGGAAGCTTCTGAGTCTTCATCCCAATGGCTCTCAGCTGAACTGTGTTGCTCCAAAGCCTGAACTCTTCTCCAGCCAAATGCTTAACTAACTACATGCTTTTTTCTCTAATTGCCCTAGTTTCTGGTCTTCACACCTTATATATCTTTCTCTTTCTGCCCCCACTCCCTGGGATTAAAGGTTGAGTTTCTGGGATTAAAGGCATGGTCACCATGCTTAGCTGTTTCTAAAGTGGCCTTGAACTCAGAGATCCAGCTAGCTCTGCCTCCCAAGTGCTGGGAATAAAGGCATGTACAACCACCGCCCAACTTCTGTTATGGCTTACTCTTCCCATTTTCTAGCCACCATTTCTTGCTCTGTTCTAGTGGCTGTCTGTTCTCTGACCCCAGATATGTTTGTTTCAGGGAACACACAATATTTTGGGGAACACAACACCACCACATTTCTCTTAATGAAAGAACTGAGGTTGATCATAGTCTTTGGAGAGCTAGGTGTCCCAAGATTCAGGAGGGAACAAATTAAACATGCATTTGCTGTTACCCCATCCTATGAGAAACATTAGCAGTACTAGAGCTAAAGTTTCCCTCAGCCTTCCTGAAGGAGAAAATGGCCAGGAGAAAGGGATATGAAAGAGGAAGAAAAATGTACTTAAATATTTATCACTTCAGACTCAATAAAGTTGGCATAAAGGAGAATGAATGATTAATGCACCAAGTTTATCAAATGAAGCATTTATAAAAAGTCATTGCCTGTTTCCCAATATTGGAAAAAAGTAAATAGTTGAAAACTAGATTATTAAGAAAGTCAAAGAATTAAATTGAAGACAATCTTTCACTTTCATAAGACACATAGTATCCTATAAGATGTAAGCAAAATGCACCTAGATAAAATATATTAAAATTTTAAAGTTTCTAAGGCAAGAGCAATTGAGTGCAGAGGATGTAGCTTGGGTAGTAGAGTGCTTTCCTAGCATGCAGAATGCCCTGGGCCCCTATAAACAGGACATGGTATTGTGTTCCTACAATCCAAACGCTGTGGAAGTGGAGGCAAGACTATTAGGAATTCTAGTTCATCCTTGGCTATGGTAGGGTCCTATATAGTCTCAAGTATGAGAGTGTGTCTTAAAAAGTAACTAATGAAATTAACTAAATGAAGTTGGAATTAGAAGAAACCTACAGATATAACAGAATATAAAAAGGAATATTCTATATTCCATGCCTTTCTAAAGAGCAACCATACATAAAAGTAATACTAGATATTATTAGATATTATTAAATATTTTCATTTTTTTCAGAAAAAAATATTTTAAATCAATGACTCATGAAGTTTAACACTGGTATTTGATGTTTCACTTAAGAAATCATGCTAAAATAATCAAAGGAATTATGATCAAAATTGTTTGTTGCTTACCAGTCAATAAGTAACTCAATCTACTCAAATAGTTTTATACTATGAGAAAACTATATTCTTAGCAAAATGTGGAAAGAATGTCATGCCATAGGAACTTCTGGGACAATCACAGGAAACAAAGCCACCCATGATCCCCTGATCAGACCTCTTAGCAAGCCCTGCTTAGGAAGTGACTTCCAGGCACTTGCAATCTCTATACTTTAGTCCATGGCCACATGTCACAGTAACTGCCATAGCACTCTCTGCTCCCCCTGCTGCATGCACCCCAGTGCTCACCGTCCCGTTTCCCTGAACACCTTCAGCTACTGTATCTGTCCTTCTGATCGGTGCTGCCTCCCAGCCTTGGCGTTGCTCATGGTTTTTACTAGTCTTTCTTTTGAAATCTTCATTATTTATTTATTCATTGTGTATTTTTTTTGTCTAATTCCTAACTAGAATATTTGCACCATAAATAATATGGCTTGCTCATTTGCACTAACGTTTTGAGAATCCAAGATTTAAAACCAAGAAAGGCATACTAGGGCAAGTACCTTCAACAACACATCTCAAACCGTGTCATCCTCCAGCATTTCTTTTTCTGGCTGGTTCAAGTAGTGATTTGGGTCAGCATGTTTTAGAGTATTTGACTGTCTCAAAGAAAAATTAATCCTTGATTTTTCTCTATCACTCTTACTAACTAAAATGCTCCTTGGATGTGTGTTTATAATTTCAGCTCCCAGAGAATATCTCTTAGCTGTATACAACTGGAACACATATAAATCTGTTTTACTGTTTTTGAGAAAATAGTTCACCTCCCCAATAGTGAAAACCTATCATTTATGGAAAAGGAGCAGTAGTGTTGGTGAAAACCTGAGAGCATGGATTTTGTAGACTGACACTTTCAATTGCTTCTGAAGTGGAGCTGGGCTTTTGTTTCCTGCTCTCTGCTCTCCCAGCCCCAACACTTATGATAGCACCCTAATCCAGCACTGTTGGGAAGATGCGTGTAAGAGGATTATACCCCTATCCCAGAAAATAAAAAAGGTGGGTTCTCATCACATTACATCCCTCCCCGACCTGGGCTGAGGATGGAGATAGTATACGACTCTGCTATATGCTTTCATATCATAGGAGATATTTTTCTAACCAGTGACAATAACAATTTTGATTTTAACTGTTTTAAATGTTCTAATTTTACTCCTGTTAAAGTACATTTTAAGACATACTTAAAATGTGGTCGTCTTCACACACTCACAACACACATACAGACACAATCACACACATGCACACACAGACATAAATACAAACTCATACAAAGACACGGTCACACTTAGACATACAAACACATGCACACAGAAACACACATTTTTCACACACATACATACACACAGGCACACACACATACACACACAAATACACACACATTCATAGACACACATAAATTCACCACAAATACAAACACACAAGCTCAAACATACACACATAAATACATATACATGCACATGTAGACATATATACAGACACAAACAAACGCAGTTACAGATACACGCACAAACAAACACACACATGAACACACCCACAGTCACAGACATAGAGACTCACGCACACACCCACAGACATGCACTCATGCACACACAAATGGTAACTTGAGAACTAGAAGAGATTCCCACTGCAATTGCAGCCATAATAACACTTCCATCTGACTGGACTGTCAACCTGTGCTCAGGATTATCAAAAAGTATTAGAAAAAAGGTGACATTCTGCAAGTATTTCAACAGAAAAAATGTAGTATCTCATGAGTAACAACCTACAGGTTCTGTCAGTTTGTTCTCTGACATGAAATTGCTGTGTTCAGTATGGTCAATTTGTCTTAACTGTTCTCACACTAGCATTTTGTTGAACTGTGTGAGATCAGTTATTTCTCAGGACAAATGTTGGTTGAGAGAATGAATGCTTTCCTCTCTGCCTCAATTTTGAAATTACCCCACATTTCAACCACAAGTGCTACATTACTTTGGTTTTAGGGTAAGTATTATCTATAGTTTTTATTGTTACACACACACACACACACACATACACACACACACGAATGCACACAAACATACAGACAATACTCCCTTCTTTATTTATATGTTCATTTTTAAAATTAGTATGTTGAATAATGAATGTTGGGTGTCTGTGTCTGTCTGTGTGATGTGTGTGCATGTGAATTCAATATCATGGAGACCAGAAGAGGACAATGGATTGGAGATAGCGTTATTGGCAGTTATGAACTGTATTATACGGGTGGGTACTCAAGCTCTCATCACAGAGATTCTCAATCTGTGAGGTGTGAGCCCTTTAGGGTCAAATGACCCTTTCACAGGGGTTGCCTAAGACCATAAGAAAACATAGATATTTACATTACCAATTTATAACAGTAGTAAAATTAGAGTTATGAAGTAGCAAAAAAAAAAAAAATCTTAGGGTTGGGGTTCACCACAACATGAGGAACTGTATTAAAGGGTCCCAGAGTTAGGAAGGGTGAGACCCACTGTGTCAGCAAAAGTACTAAGCACTCTTAAATGCTGAGCCATTACACTACCACTTTTATAAATATTATAAACATGGCTTATTTTCTTATAATTCTTTTTTATTTCCTAAGAATAAAATCCTTAAACCCTTATGTAGGCAGTTGGTCATAAGGAAACAGTTTACTTATCTAACTAACTGAAGAATAATATCTAAAATATTGTCCTGATTCTGTTAAGTGATACTTCCTGTTGTGTTCTCACAAACCTGACCACAACTAAAGTTTGCCTTGTGAATATTTCACTTCAGGTTATGGCTTCAAGAACGCAGGAGTGACAGGAAAGAAAACTGAGGCAGCATATGAGAGAAAAAAAATCAAAGGTTCCTGGGTTGCATTTGGAGCAGTGTTAACTCCAACTGTAGAATTTCCTTCAAAGAAACCAGGCAAGTTCAGAATTAAATCCTATAAAGCCTTCCCAATAAAAATCCAATTAATGGCTGTTTTTAAAGAACATTCACTTCAATTTAGATGAGTTTTCATTTTCTAACTTAACAACTTCACATAAACCCTATAAATAAATTCAAGAATTCAGGTTTTGGTGCACTTTTAGGTGCCACAAATTTATTTAATATTACTATTTTAAATCTAAAAGTGTTCACAGAAAATAAACTTGAGTTCTGTACACAGTTTAATAAGCCCATAATATTGAATAGCAGTTTTTTGGTTAAAGAGTACTTTCTCTAGTAGACTCACTTGAGAAAGGCAATGTAGTGCAGACTATATGTGTGGACAGGTTTCAGTGCTAATCAAATGGACGTTGCAGATGATAGACTGGACACTTGGGTTAATATAAAAAGCAACTGGGCATTTTCACAAATAGTTCATGGGAACATTTTCTCCTAGATTTATTTATTTATGCCAAGATTTTTGAAGGTCAAATGTAGTTTTTTGCAGTTCTAAGGTTCAGGCTCATGGCCAAGTGCATGATTTGAATGTGTTGCACTACTAAGCTATGTTTACAGTTCAGAGTTGCAGTTAAAGCCAAGGATGTGTGCACTAATGCCATCTCTGAAGAAAATCACAGGCTGTACCCTGGAAGTTTGTTTTTCTAATAGCAACAAACATCAGTTGCCCTGTGGTGGGTTGAAAGAAAATGGCATCCACAGGCTCAAAGGGAGTGACACTATTAGGAGGAATGGCCTTTTTGGAGTAGATGTGACTTTGTTGGCAGAAGTGTGTCACTGGTGGCAGACTTTGAAGTCTCAGCAGCTCAAGCCAGGCCTACTGGCTCACTGCCTCTCTCTGCTGCTGCCAATCCAGATGCAGAACTTTCAACTACCTCTCCAGCACAATCTATGTCTGTGTGCCATCATGCTTCCTGCCATGATGATAATGGACTAAACATCTGAACTGTAAGCCAGTCCCATTTAAATGTCTTTTCTTATAAGAGTTGGAGTAGTCATGGTGTCTCTACACAATAGAAACCCTAACTAACATGGTCCAATTTTCACGTTATTTACCCAGCAAAGAATACCGCCCTGTGCTTTGTGGACATTCAGGGGTGCAGAAGTAATGTACAGCAGAAAGCATAAATTTCAGTAGGCTAGCAAACTAACTTACAGAAGAAGGAGGAAAAGGAGGTGAAAGTGAGTAAGGGAAGGAATGACAGAGTGAAGGTAGAAGGTAAAAAGTGAGGGAAGAGAAAGGAGAGAATAAAGAAACAGTGTGTGAGAGAAATGACGAGAAAAAGAATAACTTAACATGACTATAAGTTTGACTATCACAGAAGACTATTAATCTGTATTTTTAAATTATCCATTACAATATAAATGAGTTACATAAATATAATACCTCAAATGAGAGTAGAACTCTCATTTGTATATATATATATAACCATAAAATTAAGTTTAAACTTGTATCAATAAACTAAAATCCATAGCAATTTAAAAAACTTTTAAACAAGTTGTTACTATTTATCCTATCATATCTATATCCCCTTTTCTTTCCCTGAAAGAGATAGCATTTACAATCAACCTGCCTTAAATAATAATATTGGTTTTGCTCTCTCACCTTTTTTTTTGGGGGGGGGGGCAATGTACTTGGGTTAGAGGAGTGAGCCAATTTCATCTCCAAAGCCAACTTGATATATTTGGGAATTTGGGCATAGTTTCTCATACTACTTCCTGCTGTATTCCTATGGGGTCATAAAGAAAATTTTAGGATTATGGAGTAGTCTATGTTCTCATGTTGTCCTCAGTGTCACTGGCTCTTACAATCCTTCCACCTGCACCTCTTCTGTGGAGTTCCCCTGGCTGTCTAGAATTTGGTTGTAGGTCTCTGCATCTGTTTCATCAGTTGTTGGAGGATGTCTCTTTGAAGACTATATATTGACACCATGAATATATCAGAATATCATAAGGAATTATTTCATTGATTTCTTTTTTAATCAGTCATGTTTGATTCTATCCTACGTTTCTGAGCCATTTGACTTCCAGATTCTGGCCATCAAGGCAGTGTTGATCATGGGCTCCCTCTTGGACTTGGACCTCAAGTTAAACCAGTCATTGTTTAGCAGTTCCCACAATCTCTAAGTCACCATTGCTCCAGGGCATCTTGAAAGCAGGACAGGTGATAGGTTCCAAGTTTTGTGGCTGGGTTGGTGTCCTAGTCCCACTACTGGGAGACTAGCCTGGTTACAGAAGATGGTTGGTTCAGGCTCTGTATCCTCCATTACTAGGAGTCCTGGCTAAGCTCACCCTCACTACACAAGTAGCATAGTAGGGTGTAGCTAGAGTTTTTCTCGTCCTGTCTGGCCCAAAGTCAGGACAAATCTCTTTCACCCACCAGTCCCCCAGCCACTCAGACACAATCAAGTAACACACAGAGAATTATATTGTTTACCAAGTGTATGGCCACAGCAGGCTTCTTGTCATCTAGTTCTTATATCTTAAATTAACCCATATCTATTAGTTTATAAGTTGCCACGTGGCTTGTGATTTACCAGTACCTTATATCTCACCTTTCATGGTGGCGGCTGGCAGCATCTCTCTGCCTCAGCCTTCTAATTCCCAGAAATCCCCTCTCTCCTTGTCCCACACGTACTTTCTGTCTGGCTACTGGCCAATCAGTATTTTATTTATTACCCAATAAGAGCAACACATTTAACATACAGAACATCCCACAACAGTAGGGTTTCCACTACACTAAGTTTTTATATTGTCCCCTAAATGTCCACCTATTCTAGTCTCTCTATAATCCACAGACCCAGATAATGTACATAAAGAAGAGAGGTCTGTGGGGCTTTGCATAGATCTCTCTGGGAAGGGGAAATAGAATAGATTTTTGTGGGTGGACTGGAGTTGGGTGGAGATGGGAACAGGAGGGATCAGGTGGGGGAGGGATGGAGGGAGAGTACAGAAGAGACTTTGTTGATTGTTATCAAGATATAAACAGTCAATTTTTAAGAACAGATTGGTGAATGTTTAACCACAATTATACATAAAAATAATTTTGCTGTTAAAATTACAGCTTTTAAGAACACACATTTAAGGTACATTTCTTCAATAATGTCCTGCAATTGTTCCCTATTATCCTTCTAGAGTTTTTGAAATGGGCTAATTGAGTATTTAACTAATTATATGAGGAACCGAAACTCTTTAATTCTCAGTTCCAGGATCAAGACTGTGGCCAGTTTGCATCTCAGGTTTTCTTCTAATAGCTGTGGCTATGAAGTTTTCCTGCCACAGCTGAGCTCATCTTAATATTTTAATGAAACAAGGCAAGCAGAAATTATACTACACAGAGCAGCATCATTAGAAGGACAGTATGATGCATTACAGGGTTTACTCTCAGGGGAATTGTGAGAGTTACCAGACAAACAACTCTTTGTTTACATGAGTACAGGGATATATATTTCCTCTATTAAGACAATAAGAATCCTGAGTAATTGGAGAACCTGGAGACTTGATGACTTTTTAGGGATTTGAGCCATATCTCATCCACCCAGATTGAATCAACTTATTGATTCTAATTAGAAAAATAAAAGCTTCAGGAAATATTTCAAAGAAATGGTGTTACCTAGGACATTACAGAAACACATAATTAACGGTCCTAAGCAGGCTGTTTAATTTGTTTAAGCATTGCTTTTAAATTAATACCTTTGTGATGTTACACAATTTTCCTGGAATAATATACCAAATTGCAGTCACAATTATTGTCCAGATATGTTAATTACAGAAACTACCACAAATGAATTTACATGTGTTTTAAAATTTTATTTTAGAAACTTATTTATTTATTTATTTAAGTTCATTGTTGTATGATTTATACTTAACATTTCATAGCTTCTTATTAAATGAAATAAAGTCTCAGACAATTAAAGAGCATGCCATTTTAACAGAGGCCTTGGCATTGTTGTAAATTTTAAGTACCTTCTCTATCCAGATATAAGACTTAAAACTGAGTTACATTCAGTTACTCAAACAGTGGGAACATAGTCTGGTTTGTTGTTGTTTTGCCCCAGTAAACAGCATCACCACTAAAGCTCTTGAATTACAACGAATTTGGAGTTATCTCCCAACTCCATCATGACCTAGTTGTGTATAACACAATAGTAGTTATTACAATTAAATTTTCCATATCAATTTGAAATAATTTGTACTGAATTTCTGTATTATCTATAAAAATTATGAGTTTAGGGAGCACAGTTAATTATTCTGTTTATCTTCATCTTTAGACACACTTCCTGATTCGTGGTATACTATGTTTACCCAACACAGCTTATGCATCAGTTTATGTCACAACTTCAATGACATTTATGAATGCCATCATTATGAAGGGTCACAGTCAAGCCATCAGTTTGTATCTATGTAACCATATTTTATAGATTAGTGCACTAAACTTTAACAGGATTAAGTCGTCTCCAGGTTAGAAAGTGGAAAAGCTATTTTTTCTATTCATTTTCTTATTAATGACCATATGATACTTTATCCCAATACATTTTTTGTTTGAAATCCTCCTAGAACAGTAGATTTTGTCATTGACTGCCAACTATAGGCTCCTATCTGAGTCTTCATATTACATGTATCAAAGAATTAACTTGTTATCTTGAGTGACTTCCTATGCATGTTTTTATTGAAGACATAAAAGACTGGGTGAACAGCCCACAGCTCTGCTCATGCAGAGTTTCCACCATGAAGAATGCAGAAGCAACTGGATTGAAATCGATTTTGGGCTGGGTGGTGGTGGCACACGCCTTTAATCCCACCACTTGGGAGGCAGAGGCAGGCAGATCTCTGTGAGTTCGAGGCTAGCCTGGTCTACAAAGAGAGTTCCAGGAAAGGTGTAAAGCTACACAGAGAAACCCTGTTTTGAAAAACCAAAATAAATAAATTAATTAATTAAATAAAAATAAAAATCAATTTTGGAGAAGTTAAGAATCTGCTTTTATTAAAGTACTGACCAGGGAATAAAGAGATTATTCATGAAGAACATGAACTCATTGACTTTCTTCTGTCCTTCCAAGTACCCACTCAGAACATAGCTCACAAGTGACCCAGGATGAATAAAAGTAATTAAAACACTAGAGCCTTAAGTAATTTACTTTTATGAGTCTTTACTATATTAGATACACATGAAGGCATACCTCCTGCCTCTGATTTGGACACCACAGGGAAGTTTCAATCATCTCTTTACAAATATTGCTGTGAGCAGCATAAACATTTGGCTTATGGAAATCCACCCTCTCCACCATCTGTAGGTCCTCCAGGATCCTCAGAAGTCAAGGAAGTTCCTTTCTGTACCTCACAACTTTCTCCAGTGCTGGCATGTTGTGTTGGTCAGTCTATGAAAATTGCACATAGTTATGTTGACTCCAAGTGGTAATTTTGTTTTTCAGCTGCCTGCTTTGAATTCATCACCTTCATCTTTTCTACACTTTCCATTCAGAGGCTCTGACTGTTTCAAAAAGTGTTAAATAAATGCAGAGAAGTTCTAATGTGTAATGTATTTGGAAAGTTGTGATCCTACATGTGTGCTTATAGACATTTGTAAACACATTTATATATTCAGTTTCAACAATATAACAAAGATATTAAAAATGATAGTGTCAGTGAAATGCTTGCTGACTTTTATCTTTGTCTTTAGTCACATTCTTAATGTTCAGCTATTGCGTTAAACTTTGAGAGTCAGAGATCAATTGTACAAGTTTTACAGATAAAACTTTATTTGAAAAACTAAGTTCACAAGACCAAATTCATGCAGGGTCTAAAGAGCAGAGATAGTGCTGAGATCTAATCTGTCTTTCTCTAGACCCAGTCTTGAGCTGGGTCTCCCAGGCTCATCCCTGCCCCTTGTTCTCAGTGAGCATATAAATTGTGGAAATTGGAAAAAATCATACCCATGGAGAAAGTCCTTATGGAGAGTTTATTTCTGTCAAAGAGGCTAAAGTAGGATTTTGCATGAATAAAAAAATAATTTTGTGTTCTATTAGCCTATAAAGATTTAGGAATTTGTCTTGCACTAGCTAAGAACAGCCTATGCTTTGAATTATATCTAATTGTGTTCAAATTGCTACCTGATCTGACCTGTATCATTTTGTGAACAGAACCTTCCCAATTTCGCAACTTGTGAATAGAAAATCTGCTACTTACAGCCTTTATTTTCTGATTCTGGGTTGAGTTTATAAACTAATGGTTTGGGCTGGAGGGATAGCTCAGCCGTTAAAAAAGGCTAGGCTCACAACCAAAAATAAACTAATGATTCTCAGAAAGAGCAATATGAAATATGAGGTCCATGCTATTGTCAAATAAGAGACAGGACCAACAAAACCAGCTACTCTGTCACCATCACTGAGACCATTGTCTTCAGACATTCTATTAGTTATCCTTGAAGTGCATCCACCAGTTATCTCAAGTGACAGTTACTACAGTGAGAGAAATAATGTACTCTCATCAAATCGGTTGGGCATCTGAGGCAATACAAAAGAGGAAGTTTACAAGGTACCACTAGTCACAGAGCAGACCTCTTGAAGAATGTATACATATCCCTCCTGACTTTGCTTAGACCATATTCTACACTACTCATCCTGTGATAGGCCTTTACCCTGTTCTTAGCTGCAAAGATGAAAATGAAATGAGCATTTGGCTATGCTAATTGCTGACAATTGTTTCTGTACATTGCAGTGGAAGCCATTGTTGAAAGTCAAGCACTTTTGACCAGGAACTTACTTGAGAATGTTTTACAGAGCTTTTTCCTCATCTATTTACTTAACCACATGAAAATAATCAATAGCAATTTACCATGTTTATTGTGTATAGTCACTTTAAAGCCCTAGTTTTTGTAAGTTCTTCTACATTTTCCATTTCTTAGGTTATCCATTATATCTTTTTTTTTTTCAAGACAGGGTTTCTCTGTGTAGCTTTGTGCCTTTCCTGGATCTCGCTCTGTAGACCAGGCTGGCCTCAAACTCACAGAGATCCGCCTGCCTCTACCTCCCGAGTGCTGGGATTAAAGGCATGAGCCACCACCACCATGCTATCCATTATATCTTGCTGTGTAAATATCACAAGGTCACCGTTGCGCAGTGCTCTGGAAAAAAAATAACACTATAACTTTTCCTACTATTACAGTAAATTAATCAACCAGCATGGTATTGGCATTAAAAAGGAAAAACAGACACAAATGAACACAGACCGGTGAAACATAACTTAGAGCTTGGAATTGAATTCATGCTACTATTTCCAACTTGTTTTTGACAAAGTTACAAAGAACATACACTGGAGAATGCTGACTTTTCAGAACAGTGCTGGAAATTTTGTATCTACATGCAGAATTGTAAATGTAGAGTCCTACCTCTCACCACTTGTAAAAAAAAAAAAGTTCATAAAATATTTCTGAAATACTTAAAAATAATATATGAGATAGAAAATGTGGAAGAAATTCTGGAGGAAACTCGAGTCAAGCCCAGGATATTTCAGATAAGCCTATGCCACATAGCACAGGTGACAAAAGCTGACTACGGGGATTAGAGGAAGGCTCATCAGAGTGACAAGACAACCTACAGAGTGGGGGAAAGTATTTTACAACTATGCATCTAACAAAAGACTAATATCCAGAATATACAAGTAATTTTAATAGGTACACAGTAGAAACATATGTAATCTGTCTTAAGTTGAAAATTGATCTTAATTAATATTTCTGTAAAGACATGGAGGATAAATAAGAGTATAAGGTATCAATCAGGGTGAATATGGCCAATATATGTAAGGCACATGTGTGAAATTTAATAATTAAACTCTCCATTTTGCATGGTTAGTACATACTAATAAAAGGAAGGTAAGAGGGGAGAGACAAGAGGCATGTGAAAAATAAAGCATCATTAACATTCACAAACACCAAATAAAAAAAAAGGTGAGTTAGTGCTTTCCTGCAGTAAGAATGACTACTATGGAGGTGAGTGCCTGGGGATATAGCGAGAGAGACAACTGCCCCTGGGTCCACCTCTGGACACAGGCCTGACCAACGTGGCCACAGTTTCCGGCCAATTGGCAGGCACTGCTGGAAGGCTCCCCTTTTCCAAGACTTCAGGCAGACCCTACAGTCTCCATACCCTGCCCCCACACCTATCTGCCAGAGACCCCAGCCACTTCCTGAGAATCAGAGACCAGCCCCCAGCTTCCATCCTGCCCTGGAACTCCCATCTGGACCAGAGATCATAGGAACTCCCATCTGGACAAGAGGAGCTCCCATCTGGACAAAATGAGGAGACCCAAGGGACTTCCAGAGACTCAGAGTCCAGCCCCCCAGCTCCTATCCACCCAGCACTCTCATCTGGCCCAGAGCTTCCATCTGAACCAGAGAGAGGCTCCCTAAATCTTTCAGCCGTCTCTGGAACAAGTACACTGATAAGACCAAGAACGAACACAAGAGGAAATGGGCAGACGTCAAGGCAGAAGTACATACAACAAAATAAAGTGCAAAACAGCATCACCAGAACCTAGCCCTTCTCCAACAGCTAGACCTGAACATCATGGAATGGAAGAAGAAGAAAACAACCTTATAAGTAACATAATGAAGAGGCTAGAGCCTTATATAGAAGAAATCAAAAATAAAGTAGAGGAACAGACAAACAAAAAAATGGGAAGAATGCTATAAAAAACTAGAGGAAAGGACAATTAAAGCAGAAGAAAACAATAAGCCCTTAAAAGAAAACCATGAAAAAGCAAGGAAGACAGTCCAAGACCACAACAGGGAAATAGAAAAAATGAAGAAGACACTAGCAGAAGGAATGCTGGAAATAGAAAATCTGAGTAAACAAACAGGAACTTCAGAGGCAAGTATAACCAACAGAATGCAAGAGATGGAAGAGAGGATCTCTGGTGTTGAAGATACGGTAGAAGAAATAGATTCATCAGTCAAAGAAAACGCTAAAACCAACAAAGTCATGACCCAAAATGTCCAAGAAATTTGGGACACCATGAAAAGAGCAAACCTACAAATAATACAGATAGAGGAAGGAGAAGAATACCAACTCAAAGGCACAGAAAATATATTTAACAAGGTCATAGAAGAAAACTTTCCCAATTTAAAGAAGGAAATGCCTATGAAGATACAAGAAGCCTATAGAACACCAAACAAACTACACCCCCCAAAAAAGTCCCCTTGCCACATAATAATTAAACAAATAAACGTACAGAATAAAGAAAGAATATTAAGGGCAACAAAGGAAAAAGAGCAAGTGACTTATAAAGGCAAACCCATCAGAATAACACCCATTTCTCGATGGAGAATTTGAAAGCCAGAAGACCTGGGCAGATATAATGCAGACACAAAGAGACCATGGATGCCAGCCTAGACTGATATACCCAGCAAAACTTTCAGTAATCATAGATGGAGTGAACAAGACTTTCTGAGACAAAACCAGATTTAAACAATACTTATCCACAAACCCAGACCTACAGAAAGCACTAGAAGGAAAATTTTAACCTAAGGAACACAGATACACCCATGAAAACACAGGCAATATATAACACCACAGCAGTAAACCACAAAGAAGAGAAGTACACACACACTACCACCAAAAAATAAAATAACAACAGGAACGAACAATCACTGGTCATTAAAATCCCTTAATATCAATGGACTTAATTCACCTATAAAAAGACAAAGACTAATAGAATGGATATGAAAACAGGACCCATCTTTCTGCTGCATACGAGAAACACACCTCCAATTCAAAGACAGACACCTCCTGAGAAGAAAAGGCTGGGAAAAGACTTTCCAGTCAAATGGTCTTAAGAAGCAAGCTGGTGTAGCCATCCTAATATGCAGCAAAATAGACTTCAAACTAAAATCAATCAAAAGAGATGATGAAGGACATTACAAACAAATCACAGGAAAGATCCACCAAGATGAAGTCTCAATTCTGAACATTTATGCCACAAACACAGGGGCACCCACATATTTAAAAGAAACATTACTGAAGCTTAAATCACATGTAAAACCTCACACATTAATAGTGGGAGACTTCAACACCCCACTTGCACCTCTGGACAGATCAGCCAAATTGAAACTTAACAGAGACATAATGGACTTAACTGATGTTATGGCTCAAATGGACTTATCGATATCTACAGAACATTCCACTCAAACAAAACAATATACCTTCTTCTCAGCACCCATGGAACCTTCTCTAAAATCTACCACATACTTGGCCACAAAGCAAAGCTCAACAAATACAAAACAATTGGAATAACCTCCTGTGTTCTATCAGACCACCACGGTTTAAAGTTAGATTTCAACAACAGAAATCCTACATTATCATGGAAACTAAATAATGCTCAACTGAATCACCAGTGAGTTAAGGAAGAAATAAAGAAAGAAATTAAAGACTTCCTACAGATCAATGAAAATGAATACACCACATACCAAAACTTATGGGATACTATGAAAGCAGTGTTAAGAGGAAAATTCATAGCACTGAATGCCCACATAAAGAAGCTGGAGAAATCTCACACTAGTGACTTGACAGCACACCTGAAAGCTCTTGAAGAGGAAGAAGCAAAGTCTGCCAGGTGGAACAGATGCCAAGAAATTATCAAATTGAGAGCTGAAATTAATAAAATAGAAATAAGGGAACAATACAAAGGATTAATGAAACAAAGAGTTGGTTCTTTGAGAAGATCAACAAGATAGACAAACCCTTATTCAAATTAACCAAAAGACACAGAGAGAGCATCCAAATTAACAAAATCAAAAATGAAAAGGGGGACATAACAACAGACAATGAGGAAATCCAGAGAATCATCAGGTCATACTTCAAAAACCTCTACTCCACAAAACTGGAAAATCTCAAAGAAATGGATAATTTTCTGGATAGGTACCACATACCTAAGTTAAATCAAGACCAGATAAACCATTTAAATAGTCCAATAACCCCTAAGGAAATAGAATCAGTCATTAAAAGTCTCCCAACCAAAAAAAACCCTGGACCTGATGGTTTCACTGGAGAATTCTACCAGATCTTCAAAGAAGACTTAATACCAATACTCTTTAAATTGTTCCACACAATAGAAGCAGAAGGTATATTACCAAACTCCTTCTATGAGGCTATACTTACCTTGATTCCTAAAGCAAAGAAAGATGCAACAAAGAAAGAGAACTACAGACCGATTTCCCTCATGAACATTAATACGAAAATACTCAATAAAATACTGGCAAACAGACACCAAGAACACATTTAAACAATTATCCACCATGATCAAGTAGGCTTCATCCCAGGGATGCAAGGGTGGTTCAACATACGAAAGTCCATCAATGTAATACACCATATAAACAAAGTCAAAGAAAAAAACCACATGATCATCTCACTAGATGCAGAAAAGGCATTTGACAAAATCCAACACCCCTTCATGATAAAGGTCTTAGAGCAATCAGGAATACAGGGAACATATCTAAACATAATAAAGGCAATCTACAGCAAGCCAAGAGCCAACATCAAATTAAATGGAGAGAAACTCAAAGCAATACCACTAAAGTCAGGAACAAGGCAAGGCTGTCCTCTCTCCCCATACTTATTCAATATAGTACTTGAAGTTCTAGCCAGAGCTATAAGGCAACATAAGGAGATTAAAGGGATACAAATTGGAAAGGAAGAAGTCAACCTCTCCCTATTTGCAGATGACATGATAGTATACATTAGTGAACCCAAAAATTCAACCAAGGAAGTGATACAGCTAATAAAAACCTTCAGCAACATAGCAGGATACAAGATCAACTCAAAAAAATCAGTAGCCCTCCTATATACAATAGACAAACAGGCTGAGAAGGAAATCAGAGAAACATCACCCTTTATAATAGCCACAAATGATATAAAATACCTTGGGGTTATGCTAACTAAGCATGTGAAGGACTTATACGACAAGAACTTTAAGTCCCTGAAAAAATAAATTGAAGAAGATGTCAGAAAATGGAAAGATCTCCCATGATCATGGATAGGCGGGATTAACATAGTAAAAATGGGGATGTTACCAAAAGCAATCTACAGATTTAATGCAATCCCCATCAAATTGCCAACACAATTCTTCACAGATCTGGAAAGAATAATACTCAACTTCATATGGAAAAACAAAAAACCCAGGATAGCCAAAAGAATGCTGTACAATAAAACAACCTCTGGAGGCATCACAATCCCTGACCTTAAGCTCTACTATAGAGCTACTATAATAAAAACAGCTTGGTACTGGCATAAAAACCAACATGTGGACCAATGGAATCAAACTGAAGACCCTGACATTAACCCGCACCCCTATGAACATATAATTTTTGACAAAGAATCCAAAAATGTACAATGGAAAAAAGAAAACATCTTCAACAAATGGTGCTGGCATAACTGGATGTCAATGTGTAGAAGGCTACAAATAGATCCATATCTGTCACCGTGTACAAAACTTAAGTACAAGTGGATCAAAGACCTCAACTTCAATGCAGTTACTCTGAACCTGATAGAAGAGAAAGTAGGAAGTACTCTTGAATGCATTGGCACCTGAGATCTCTTTCTAAATATAACACCAGTAGCACAGGCACTGAGAGAAACAATCAATCAATGGGGCCTGTTCAAACTGAGAAGCTTTTGTAGAGCAAAGGACATGGTCAACAAGACAAAGCGACAGCCTACAGAATGGGAAAAGGTCTTCATCAACCCCACATCTGACAGAGGGCTGATATCCAGAATATATAAAGTACTCAAGAAATTAGACATCAAAATGCCCAACAGACCAATTAAGAAATGGGCTATAGAACTAAACAGAGAATTCTCCACAGAGGAAGTTCAAATGGCTGAAAGACATTTAAGGAATTGCTCAACATCCCTAATTATCTGGGAAATGCAAATCAAAACGACTCTGAGATACCACCTTACACCTGTCAGAGTGGCTAAGATCAAAAACACAGAAGATAGCTTATGCTGGAGAGGATGTGGAGCAAGGGGAACTCTCCTCCACTGCTGGTGGGAATGCAAGCTTGTACAGCCACTTTGGAAATCAATATGGTGCTTCCTTAGAAAATTGGGAATCCATCTTCCCCCAGACCCAGCTGTAGCACTCTTGGGCATATACCCAAGGAATGCTCAATCATACCACAAGGGCATTTGCTCAGCTATGTACATATCAGCATTGTTTGTAATAGCCAGAACCTGGAAACAACCTAGATGCCCTTCATCTGAAGAATGGATAAAGAAAATATGGTACATATACACAATGGAGTACTACTCAGCAGAGAAAAACAATGACATCATGAAGTTTGCAGGCAAATGTATGGATCTAGAAAAAATCATCCTGAGTGAGATAACCCAGACTCAGAAGGACAAACATGGTATGTACTCACTCATAGGAGGATACTAGATGTAAAACAAAGATGACTAGACTGCTACACAACTCCAGGGAGGCTACCTAGAAAACGGGACCCTAGGAAAGACACAGGAATCACCCAATGACAGAGAAATGGATGAGATCTACATGAACAACATGACGACAGTGGAAGTAATGAAGCACAACATCTGAGGGAAAGAAAGCTTAGGGGAGCAGGAGATCCCAGCTGGATCAAGAACAGAAAGGGAGAACAAGGAATAACAGAACATGATAAATGACTACATGAGAACAAGAATAGGCAGAGTACTGGAGAGGTCCCCTGAAATCCACAGTGATATATCCTCTGTAGACTGCTGGCAATGGTCGAGAGAAAGCCTGATCTGACCTAGTCTGGTGATCAGATGACAAAACACCCTAACAGTCCTCTTGTAACTCTCATCTAATAACTGAAGGAGGTGGATGCAGATTCCTTGGCCAGGCCCCAGGTGGAGCTCTAGGTGTCCAACTGTCGAGAAAGAGGAGGGACTTGAAGAGCGTGAATTGATGAATCCAAGACTGCAAAAAGCACAGGGACAAATATCCAATCGAATGGAAGCATGTGGATTATGAGCCAATGGCTAAGGAGTCCCCAGCTACATCAGGCCCTCTGGATAAGTGAGACAATTGAATAGCTTGATCTGTTTGGGAGGCACCGAGTCTGTGAGACCAGGACCTGTCCTTAGTGCATGAGCTGGCTGTTTAGATCCTTGGGCTTACACAGGGACACATGCTCAGACTGGAAGGAGGGGACAGGACTTGCCTGTACTGAATCCACCAGGTTTAAATTAATTCCCAGGTGTATCTTTGTCCTGGAGGACATGGGAATGGAGTGGATGGGCTGGGGGGACAGTGAGGGTGGGGGCAGGAGGGTGGAGGACAGGGGAACCCATGGCTGATGTATAAAATTAAAACCCATAATAATAATAAAATAAATAAAAAAAGAAATGCTAATTTAATTTTAGTAATAAAATTGCAATTGAAATTCTAATTAATAATACTTGTTTTCAATAATTTCATTTTTATTACTCTATCATCCCTTGTCTTTTCCTAAACAAATATAGAATAATATTAGTACAATAACAATTAAGTAATTGAATACTACAGAGTCAAATCATAATCACTAAGGATAATTTTAGTATCTCAATATCATGTCAAATTAGCAAATTCTTTTCTTTTCTTTTCTTTCTTTTTTTTTTTTTTTAGAAACAGGGTTTCTTTGTGCAGTTTTGGGGCCTTTCCTGAAACTTATTCTGTAGACCAGGCTGGGCTCAAACTCACAAAGATCTGTCTGCCTCTGCCTCCCGTGTGCTGGGACTGAAGACATGTGCAACCACTGCCTGGCACTAATTCTTCGTTATAAAAGCAATGAGAAATAAGTTTCTCTCCATATGAAACTGATTCCACCACTAAAGATAAGGAATAATAATAAAGTGAATTCATAAAATAAACTGATTACAAAGAGAATATTCTTCTATATGAAAGGAAAGAAAATCACTTCCCCATATATTTGAATACAAGAAACCATTCTACTGCCTTCTTATTATGTGAATAATTGCTTTTTGTGGAAACAAAAAAATTTAATTGAATAACAGATTCAACCCATTGCAAATAATTGTACTGTTAATCTAACTATATTAGTTTGAAATACAAGTGTGGAAAAACTGGTCAATATTAAGCAATTGCCTTGAAGGAACAGAGCACTCTTATAACTTAGTTACATAATAGATGAAACACAAAATGAAATAATTGGATGTTTGTCCCAGAAGGAACAAAGATTATCATAACAAATAAAAACATGTTTTATATATAATATTATATTTTGTAAAGATAAATACTCTGTCTTTATTTGATAATATCTATCTATCTATACCTATATATTTTTCTAAATGATGATGTTCTGTTTCTCTGTAACCTGAACTGAGGTTGGAAAAATATCTTAAGTACATAAATAATTCTAGATATTTATGGATGTGTATAAATGTCTTCCAATTTGAGTATTCTTATGTGATTAAAACAGTAACAGATAAACAATGAAAAAAAAAGAATGACTATTATGAAAAACACCAATGATAACAAGTGCTGAGATGATGTGGGTACAGGGGCCCCTTGTAATCCTGGGATGGAAACATATACAAAAACAGCCATTGGTAGGGGTTACACGGACTGCAATGTTTGGAGATTTTTCTAGTTTTATTTCTGCTGCTGTAAAGAAATACTTTGACCAGAAGCAACTGAGGGAGGAAAGGGTTTATTTCTTTTACAATTCCAGGCTTCAGAGGAGCGTTTGGGGAACATCAAGGCAGGTCACGTGGCTAGTCACATCACAGCCAGCTGCAGTCAAGAGCAGAGAGAAAGGAATGGATCCTTGCTGACTACTTGTTTTCTGCTTCTTTCTTTCCTCTTATGCAGTTCAGTGCCCAGTCTATGAGAAGGAGCCTCTCATATTCATGTAGAGTGGGTCTGAACAAGCAACACAATCTCCCAGAGACATGGGCACAATCCAAACTGATCTGGATACTTCCTTATTAATAGTTAATTCCAGGTGATTCTGGTTGTGCTAAGTTAACAGTTGAAACAAACTCAGAGATGAAGCTTTGGGGAGCATTTGGATTTTGACGATGTCTGAAAGGTTGAAAGCCAATGATAGGAGCTAGGTAGAATTGTAAGATGAGATTTGAGGACACACCCACACATACTCTGCCTTGTTTTGTTATTTGCCACATTCGATGTGATTTTCCTCCAAGGCTGATCAAAAACTGTAAGCAATAATAAACCTGTGTTCTTTATAAATTACTCAAATTAGTACTCTGTTATTAGCTCATAAAAGTGACTATAATATTGTTTTTAATATAATTAATATTTTTCTCTGTCAATGAGCTCATCAAGAAAATTGAAAAGATAAGCCGGGCAGTGGTGGCGCATGCCTTTAATCCTAGCACTCGGGAGGCAGAGGCAGGCGGATCTTTGTGAGTTCAAGGCCAGCCTGGGCTTCCAAGCGAGATCCAGGAAAGGCGCAAAGCTACACAGAGAAACCCTGTCTCAAAAAACCAAAAAAAAAAAAAAAAAAAAAGAGAGAGAGAGAGAGAAAATGAAAAGAAGGCTGGTTACAATTCAGCAGAATACTTGCATAATATGTGTGATACACACGAAGGAAGAGAAGGAAAAAGTTTAAGATAGTAGAACACACACACACACACACATATATTAAAAAAAAAAAATCACTAAAATTTAGTGTCCACAAATACTGGGATACATTTCTATACAGCTCTTTATAAATACAAGGATTATTATTAACAAAGACATTA
This sequence comes from Onychomys torridus, assembly GCF_903995425.1. Taxonomy (NCBI): domain Eukaryota; kingdom Metazoa; phylum Chordata; class Mammalia; order Rodentia; family Cricetidae; genus Onychomys; species Onychomys torridus. The sequence goes on from NC_050443.1 coordinate 37,863,645, forward strand.
AATTGAATGTACATACACGTTAATTTTCAAGAACCTATATAGATAAAATTGTTAAAGCAAATGTAGTGGTATATTTAAAATGTGGTATCAGAAGGAAAATTTTAAATACCAGAAAAATAGTATAAACACTCTAAGGCTGCTCATCTCAAATATGATTAAGAAATGACTTTTGACCATTTGAGATGCTTCTGTTGAGAATTCTCTATTTATATCTGTACTCCATTTCTAAATTAGATTATTTGGAATTTTGATATCTAGTCTCTTGAGTTCTTTACATATTTTGGAGATCAGCCCTCTGTCAGATGTGGGGTTGTTGAAGATGTTTTCCCATTCTGTAGTCTGTTTTGGGGACCCCTGGCAATGGGACTAGGATCTATGGTGGAATGCCTTGATCAGCTTTGATCACCCTTGATGGGAGGGGGGCTAAGAGGCTTGGTCCTACCTCAACTGAATGTGCCAGGCCTTATTGACTCCCCATGGAAGGCCTTACCCTTTCTGAGGAGTGGATAGGTGTGGATTGGGGGAGGTGGAGGGAGTGGGAGGAGAGGAGCAAGGGGGAATTATGGTTTGGTATATAAAATGAATAAAAAGCAGATTAAAAAAGAAATGACTTGAAACCTTGATAATGTGCTTAAATATGTATTTCTATGGTTGGTAGAAAGATAGATTATGTTCAAAGCCAGCCATGAGTTCAAGACAAGTCTGTTCTGTATAGTGAGTTCCAGGACAGCCAGAGCTATGTAGAGAAAGCCTATCTGAAGACAGAGATAAGGATGGGGGTGGGGAGTTCAAAGACAAATTCTCATTGAATAGTTTAAAATTTAATGGATAAATATATTCATAAATTGCTTAATTGAATTTGAAAAAAGAAGCTAATGGATAGGAATAAATATTGGAAGCAGATGGGTCTAAATATTAGGTGTATTTTCTCAATTCTGGGCATGTGCAAATCTGCTGACATTTTATAGTTCTCTCTTCATCTCCTTTTCTGTCCTTCTTCAATAATGTAAGTGAACATGTAAAACCTTCCACTGTGGGCTGGAGAGATGGCTCAGAGTTTGAGAGCATTGGCTGCTCTTCCAGAGGTCCTGAGTTCAACTCCCAGCAACCACATGGTGGCTCACAACCATCTATAAATGAGATCTGGTGCCCTCTTCTGGTCTGCAGACATACATGCAAGCAGAACACTGTATACATAATAAATAAATAAATCTTTAAAAAAATAAATAAATAAATAACCTTCCCTTGCAGCCCCTGCTCCAGGATGGAGTCTAGCAGAGCATCCAGGGTTCTTCATGGAATGATTGGTGAGTTTCCTCACTTATACAGAACGCCTTGACCTCACTCACATCTTTCAATCTGATAGTTACACCTGCCTTCTCTGTATTCCCTGCTTCCCATGTCTGTCTATTTCTATTTGTTTCCCATGTTATTTTGAAAAAAAAAATTCTCATCTTACTGTACTTCTTAAAATCCTCTCTCTTGACTTTTTCAATTTCTTTAAAATATACAAGCTGTGCAATGGCTTGGAGCACCATCAACCTGCAAAGTAAATACTAAAACATGAGGATTCCAGATGAAGACCTTAGGACCGTGACTTTCATCTCTGGACATTTGGTGTCATCTACATTGTACTCCTTACTTTGTGCTCATGCTTACTTATACTTGTGCTGCTGGCTTCCATCACATCACCTGTTCTATGTCACTCCAGGATATGTGTGAAATGTTTGTGTGCTTTATGAATAACTTTTTGTTCCCATAGTACAAATCTGTCACCCTATAAAATCTAGTGTTCTATAGGATTTGATACAATCTATTATTATCATTAGTGTTATCACCTGTCCATGTCTATCTCTGATAATTATTTCTCTGTATTCCTTATGTCAGACACCTTTCTTTTCCTCCTTTAGCCTGGTACCTAACATTGCCCAGCACCGTGCACAGGGAACTGTATGATGATAGTGTCATATAAAGGATCTATGTTAAAAGTAAACATTTGTGAACTCACCCCTCACTCCTCCATCTTAGTATTGGCAACTGCTACTTTTTCCCTTTATTTTCAATTGTCTACTTCAATAATAAATTTCAGATGATTCCTGATCATTTTTGGATATCAGGAGACAGGATTGCATGTACTATTCATACCTCTGTCTTCCCTGACACCATCCCTGCAGAGCTGGAGAGAGCACTGTCCTCTTACTACCAAGCAGGGTAGATCACTGGCTGCCTCTTACCCTCTGTTGGCATCTGAGGAATTGCTTGCTGCTGTGGAGCAGCAATGGGAATCTGGCTTCCCTGATCCCCTTGGCTGGGCAGAGGGAGAACGCTGGCTCAGGCAAGGCAGTTTCTTTATGTCCTCTAGGACTGACACTGGGACAAGTTGTGGACCCCAACCAGGATCAGTGAGGGCCAGGCCTCCCTGTTGGCCCCTGTAGATGGGCTGGAAGCCATCTCCCCTTACACAGACAGACCTGAAGGCCAGGATCCACACAGTTTCCACGGTTGCAATGTGTCAAACCACAGCTTTCCCACTGTGAACTGGAACAGCTTGGATGATGATGAGGTAGCTTGTCTCCCTAAGCTGGCCTGCCAAGGTTCACTGAAGAGAGAGAAAAGGTTTATCAAACCTTCAAAATGACAGTATCCTCAAAGGAGACATCCCCAGCCTACCTGATCTGGTCGGTTTTTCAGTACTTCTGCTTGTTTTGCTATGTTCATCATTAACGTTTTAGTTTCTCCTTCATCAAGGATAGAAATTAGTCATTTTTCGTATGTCCCCTGCCCTGATCCAAGCAGAAGTTCCTTATTTGTTGATTTTTTTATGTAAACAATTTACTCATCTACTGTATTTCTCCTAAATTTCTTCTTTCCTTGCTATACTTTAAATGTATGTTCCCTTAAAATCCACAAATTAAAACTTAATCACAAATGCAAGAGTTTTGCTCCTAATTGTCTTTCATTACTCTGCTCCAGGGATGCAAGTGTTCCAGGACCCACTTCAGAAGGATAGACTGGCCTTTTCCAGAGAGAAAATATTTGGTGCCTTATTGTGTGCCTCTTCAATTTCAAGGACTTTGTGTGATAAATGTTTGTTTTGTATTCATTACCCAGTCTGTGGTACACTATTATATTAACACAAATATATAATGTTTCCCCTTAACTAGAAATGTAAAATTTCCTGGGTCAGTGGCCACTGTTTGAGGCTCTATTTCATTGTCATGGGTTTTGTATGGGTTTTAAAAGGCTCTAATAACAAATTAAGGCTAAGCCAGAAACTTAAATCAACAAATATTTATTTTATAGCAGTTTTTTGGTCTCAGACATCTCTTGGTTCTGAGTGAATGTCTTAGTTTGTTTTCAAGTGCTGTGATAAATGCCATGACCAAGGCACCTTAATAAACTTAAAATGAAACATTTAATAGAACTTCCAGTTTCAGAAAGTCAGTGTCCATGATGGCAGAGCAAAAACATGGTGACAAGAACAGCTGACAACTCCTATCTTGGTCCTCAAGAAGGAGGCAGATATAGAGAGAAAACTAAGAGTATCTAGAGTCTTTTAAACCTCAAAGTCAGTCCACAGGGACACACTTCCTGCAGCAAGGTCACACCTCCTAATCCTTCACTAACAGTTCCACCAACTGATGACCAAGTATGAAAACATGTGCGCCTATGGGGCCATTTTCACTTAAATCACCACAGGCGGTAACTTGGCTCTGGTTCTCACAAGGAGAGCATGTAAATATTTTCTTCTATAGCTTCTTCTTAATTGCAAAACCAGAAATGCAGAGTGATATTATTTGCTTTAGTGAATCAAGCTGTCTGTGAGTGTATCATCTTCTCAAGTTTAAGTGTTAAAAAAGCCAGGCCTGGGTGGCTCACTCCTGCAACTCTAGCACTCAGGAATTTATAACAGAAAGATTACTGTGAGCAAAAGGCCAGTATGGTCTGTAGAGTGAATAAAGAAAAAACTTCAGTTGTCAAGTTCAAATGCTTGTTCTGCTTCGTATGTGCAATGTATGTGTGTATGTATGTGTGTACATACATGTATGTGCATGCATGTGTATATATGTTTGCATGCATGTGCACATTGTGTGCACTCCTATGTGTCATACTTTTTCCATGCATTGTATCACATCCCATTTCCATTTCTTTTTTTAATCTCTTATTCTTCTCCCATACAATACATCCCAACCATAGTTTATCATCTCTCCATACCTCCTAGTCTCTCTTCTACTCTCCTGCAGATCAACTCTGTAGCACAAGTCCTAACTGATCTTAATAAAAACCCAGATCCAGATATTGGGGTAAATGCTGAAAAATCAGAGAAGCAGAGTAACAAGTCACTAGTTCTTACCTCTACAAAATCTTCAGCTGAAAGGGACTGAGTTCCTGTCTCCTCCTGCCTTATATTTCTTTCTCCACCCAACCATATCACTTCCTGTCTCAGTCTCCCTAGTGCTGTGACTAAAGGCATGAGATCCTAAGTGTTGGGATTAAAGGTGTGTGCCACCACTGTACAGCTCTGTTTCTTTTTTTAGATGTGATCAAACTTGTATAGCTCAGAGTGGCCTTGAACTCACAGAGATCTATCTGTCTGCCTCTGCCTCCTGAGTGTTGGGATTAATGGTGTGTACCACCACTGCCTGGCCTCTATGGCTAACTAGTGGCTTAGCTCCACTCTCTGATCTTCAAGCAAACTTTATTTGTTAGATTGTAAACAAAATATCACCACACAACTCCTCCTCAGTTTCCCTTCAAATAAATAAATAAATAAATAAATAGATAGATAGATAGATAGATAAATAAATAAATAAATAAATAAATAAATAAATAAGAGCAGTCTTCCCAGGGATATCCATCAAACATGGTCTAACAAGATACAATAAGACTAGGCACAAACCCTCATATCACAGTTGGGCATGGCAACTCAGTAGGAAGAAAAGGATTCCAAGTACAGCCACAAGAGTCAGAAACACCTACCACTGTCATTGTTGCAGGTCCCACAAGAACACCATGCTACACAACCATAAGGCATTGCAGACTGGGGAAGGCCACCTCCCCAAAACTGCTCTATGGTTTGGAATAGAAGACCTCAGAGTAGCTAGGGATTAGAAAAAAGTTCTTTTCTCTCTAGAGGCGAGACTTTTCTATCTGAGGGAATTTAAAAATAAGTTTCTATCTATCTGAGGGTTAAAATAAGGAAACACATAGGCTTTCTGATGGTAACTTACTCTTTCACTTCATCTTGAAAAATCTTTCTCTGAAAATCTGTCTCCACATAAATACATTCCACATTGTTACATTCTCCATACACCCAAGTTACATTTCATACTATTACATTCTCCATAAATTCTCTATGTAGCCACATACCTCTTTTGCAGTTATAGCTACTCATTTCTTCTCTCTACTCTCTTACATTGCTTCACATATTACATCATTTATTCACTCTTTACTCACTCATTCTCTCATTCATTCATTCTCTCACCTTTTCTACCCAACTTTGGACAATTTGATGTTGCATATTATCTCTGCCCATTCAGCTACATCCCTCACTTAGCATGCACACTTACACACACCTACTCTTACCCTCTGCCAAGCTCTTACACCATTTCTTCAGATCATTCGCCCTCATTCATTCTATCACATTTCTCTCACCTTCTCTAATACTTCTCTCTTTCATCTCTCACTCAGCACACACACACACACACACACACACACACACACACACACACACACACACACTTCATTCACTTTCTGTAGCAGCTCTACACAGCTATCCCTCTCCATACCACCTCTGCTATCTCATAGCCAAACTCTGGACAATTATAAGTTACATTTTCAGGGGCCTACCCATTTTTATAATACAAGATAAATCATGTGTTTCTCTTAGGCTGGTAATGTCACATTGACCCAAGGCATGTAGTTCTAAATAGGTGAGGTATCCAGACAATAAACAATCTGCTGAACCTTGAGCTGAATTAGGGGCCTTGGCCAAGGCCTCCAACCCCAAACAGGTGATCCCAAAATGTGTCTGGTTGGTGACCTGTTAAACCCTAGTTGTTACTGCTGTACATTCCCACAGTCCCCTGCAGCAGACCTAGGTCAGAACCCTATAAAGTCTGTCTTTGTAACTTCAGTCTCTGTTAGCCTCTGTGAGCCCTGATTGATTGATTTTGTTACCCAGGTTCTCACTGTGTACTAGATTGCTCTAACTCCTACATTCCTTTTTTCCTCTCTTCTGAGGGGTTCCCCTGGTTCTGCCTAGTGTTTGGCTGTGGGTCTCTGCATCTGTTCCCATTAGATACTGGATGACATCCCTCCAATGACAATTGGACTAGACACTGATATATGAGTATGGTAAACTATCATTAGGAATAATTTCATTGACTATTTTTTTGACAGTCTTGTTTAATTTTATATTGGGTCTCTGGGCTGTCCTGCCTCTGGTTCCTGGCCATTCAGGCAGTGTCAGGTGTGGGCTCCCTCTTGTGATATGGGCCACAAGTTGGACCAATCCTGGATTGGCCACTCCCGCAAGTTCTGTGTCAACATTGTACCAGTATGTCTTGCAGGCAGTTCAGATGGTAGGTCAAAGGTTTTGTTGCTGGGTTGATGTCCAATTTCCATTGCTAGCAGCCTTGAGTGATTATGGAAGATGAACAGTTTGGGCTCCTTATCACTCATTATTAGTCATCACTAAGGTAATTCTCATAGATTCCAGGGAATTTCTATTGCATTAGGTTTCTACATCAACTTCCAAATGCCCCCATGAACAATCCTCTCGCAGTACTCTCTACATCTCTGTCTCTCCCATTGCCTACCTGATCCCTCCTATTCATATCACACACACACACACACACACACACACACACACACACACACACACACAAAATGTACCTGAAAAAAAAATCTATTCTATTTCTCCTTCACAGACAGATCCATGTGTCTTCCCTAGAACTCTCATTATTACTTAGCTTCTCTGGGTCTGTGGATTGTAGTATGATTTTCCTTTTCTTACAGATAGTATACACTTACAAGTGAATACATACCATGTTTGTCTTTCTGAATTTGAGTTACCTCATTGTCTTGTTGGCAATGTGATCTTGTCTAGTTCCATCCACTTGCCTGCAAATTTCATGACACCATTGTTTTTTACTCCTGAGAAATAATACTTCATTGCATAAATGTACCACATTTTCTTTATTCACTCTTCAGTTGAGGGACATCTAGCTTATTTCCTGTTATGAATAAAACTGCAATGAATATGGTTGAGCTTGTCCCTGTGGTAGTCTACAGTGTCCTTTCAGTATATGCCAAAGAGTGGTATATCTTGGTCTTGATGTAGATCAATTCCCAGTATATTCATTTTCATAGTGGCTGTACAAGTTTGCAAGCCCACCAGCAATGGAGGTGTGTTCCCCTTGTTCCACATCCTCCCCTGCATGAGCTGTCACTTGTGTGTGTTTTGTTTGTTTTATTTTAGCCATTCTGACAAGTGTAAGATGGAATCGCAAAGTAATTTTGATTTGTGTTTCCCTGAAGGCTACGGGTGTTGAACATTTAAGTGTTTCTCAGCCATTTGAGATTCCTCTATTGAGAATTCTCTGTTTATATCTATTCCTTATTTTTTAAATTGGATTATTTGGTTTGCTGATGTCTAGTTTCTTAAGTTCACTACGTATTTTGGATATTAGAAGTCTGTCAGATGTGGGGTTGGTGAATTTTTTTTCCATTCTGTAGGTGGCAGTTTTGTCTGAATGATGATGTCCTTTGCCTTACAGAAGCTTCTCAGTTTCATGAGGTCCCATCTACTAATTGGTGATCTTAGTGCCTGTGATATTGATGTTCTTTTCAGGAAGTTATCTCCTGTGCCAATGACTTAAAGGCTATTACCCACTTTCCTTTGTATTAGGTTCAGTGTATCTGGATTTATTTTGGGGTCTTTGGTCCACTTGATCTTGGGTTTTGTGCAGGGTGATAGATATGGACCAATTTGCATTTTTCTACATGCTGATATCAAATTAGACAAGCAGCAATGTTGAACATGCTTTCATTTTTTTCCATTGTGTATTTCTGGCTTCTTTATCAGAAATTAGGTATGCATAGATGTGTGGATTTACATCTGGGTGTTTAAACTGTTCTGTAGTACAGTTTAAAATCAGAGATGGTAATATATTATGATATTTTTGTTGTACATGATATTTTTTGCTATCCTGGGATTTTTGTTTTTTCATCTAAAGTGAGTATTTCTTTCAAGGTCTATAAAGAATTGTGCTGAAAATTTGATGGGGATTCCATTAACTCTATAGATTGCTTTGGGTAGGATGGCTCTACTATGTTAATCCTACCAATCCATGAGTGTTGGAAATCTTTCTATCTTCTGATATCTTCTTCAAAGTCTTTCTTAAAAGACAACATTCTTGCTGTACAAGACTTTCACTTGTTTGAACAGAGTAATCCCAAGATATTTTATATTATTTGTGTCCATTGTAAAGGGCGTTGTTTTGCTGATTTCTTTCTCAGCTCATTTATCATTTGTATATAGGTGGGCTATTGAATTTTTCAGTTAATCTCATATCCAGACACTTCCTTAAAGATATTTGTCTGCTGTAGGAGTTCCCTGGTAGAAATTTTGTGGTTGTTTATTTATACTATTATATCATCTCTAAATAAAGATACTTTGGCTTCTTCTTTTAAAATGTGTATTCCCTAAATTTACTTCATTTTTCATATTGCTTCTGCTAAAACTTCAATTACTACATTGAATAGCTACGAAAAATGGGCAACCTTCTGTTCCTGATTTTAGTGGAATTAAAGACTTCCTACAATTCAATGAAAATGAATGCACAGCATAATCATATTCAAATTTCTGGGATATAATAAAAGATGTGCTAAAAGGAAAGTCCCTAGTAAGTGTCTACATAAAGCAATTGGAGATAGCTCACACTAACAACTTAATAGCACATCCAAACTTTCTAGAACAAAAAGAAGGAAGCTCACCCAAGGGTAGTAAAGAGCAGGTAGTATTCAAACTGAGAACTGAAATCAATAAAAATAGATACAAAGAAAACTCTACAAAGAAACAAAGAGTTGATTCTTTGAGAAAATTAGCAAAATAGACAATCTTTTATCCAAACTAAGTAAAACAGAGAAAGAATACCCACCTTAACAAAGTCAGAAACAAAATCTGATTTCTAACAAAATCAGAAATACAAAACTATACAAATAAAATACTCACAAACCTAATCTAAAAACATATAAAGAGATCATTCACCATGATCAAGTAGACTTTGTGCCAGAAATTCAGGGATATTTCAACATACAAAAATCAGTCAGTGTAATCTACCATATAAACAAACTGGAAGAAAAACTACATAGTTGTCTAATTAGATGCTGAAAAGCCTTTGACATAATCCAACACCTCTTCATCATGAAAGTCTTGTAGAGATTATGGATACAGGGGACATACCTAAATACAATAAAGGCAATTTACAGCAAACTTATAGTCAACATCAAATTAACTGGGTAGGAACTATTTCCATTTCTTATGCTCTCCTATTTCATACAGAAAGCCCCAGCTGATCATGTTAATTCTTAACTGTTGGAGTGGCAACTGAGACAGTTCTCAGCTCCACACAAACTTTCCCTGGACAGCAGAGTAAGTCTAGGAACTAATATGGAGTTTATTCACACTTCAATGTGTTTCTGGCAGTCTTATCTTGGAGAATATCTCTGTTGAGAGATTCACTTCTGCCCAGTAAATGTACTTTATAAGCAGTGTACTTTCTTCTTGCTTTAGGCTTTCCATTGCTTTGAAGAGACACCATGACCATGGCAATTCCTAAAAAGGAAAACATTTAATTGGGTGGCTTACAGTTTTAGAGGGTTAGTTCATTATCATCATGGCAGGACATAGTGGCATGCAGGCAGACACAGTGCTGAGAGTGGGGAAGGAGCTATATCTTGATCTTGTAGGCAAAAGGAAGTGGTCTGTCTCACTGAGCATGGCTTGAGCATATATGAGACACCAAAGCCTACCTCCATGGTGACACAGTTCCTCCAAAAAGCTACACTTACTCCAACAAGGTCATATCTCATAATAGTGCCACTCCTTATGGGCTTAAGGAGGCCAATTACATCAAAAATACCACACTTCCCTTTTGCCCTTGTACCATTGGTATAGTACCAAATTGTGCTATAGTTGGTAATGCCTACACTCTAAGAATGAACACTGACACTACTTTGCTATACTCATAAACCAGTGCCTTATCTAAACATCAACAAATAGGCTTCCTCTGGCAACAGATGGGAATAGATGCAGAGACCCAAAGCCAGACATTATTCAGAAGGAGAGAGTCTGAATTTGAGATCTCCAACAAATACCCCTCCTCAAAGCTCTGGAAATCCCACAGAAGCAGAGGCAGAAAGATTGTAAGAGTCAGAGGGGATGGAGAACATGGCCAGGAGAATATAGCCATCTGAATCTATTAAGCAAGATGCATATGAACTCACAGAGGCTGAAGCAGCAGCACAGGGCTTACATAGGTCTGCACCAGGTCCTCTGCATCTGTATTAAAGCTTTGAGCTTAGTACCTTTATGGGACACCTGACTATGAGAATGAGAGGGTCTCTGTTTCTTTTGCTTGCTTCCTGTTGAGACTCTCTTTCTCTTGTTGGGTTGTCTGTGTCCAACCTCGATATGAAAGTTTTTGCTTCACCTAAATATATTTTATTTTGTCATGTTTGGTTGTATTTATTAGAAACCTGCTGTTTTATAATGACAGACAAGGAGTGGATCTATAGGGAAAGGGGTGTAGCAAGGAACTGTGAGGAATGGATAGAGGGGAAACTGTACTCCAGATATAGTGTATGAGAAAAGAGTCTATTTTCAATTTTTAAAAGAAATAAAAATAGAATAACAGAAAGAAATGAAAAAAAAATGAAGACATAGGACAGTAAGTTGTAGCTGAAATGCCAGGTTTTGCTCTGTGAACAGAACTGTAAATTCCACTTTAAACTGTTCAACTTTTATTTGACTAAAATTCTGACCATAACTTTTCTTGTGTGTCTTTTTCTACTGATGGCATTTGTCCCAGATTTAATGCCCTGAAGCTTCCAGCAGAAGTTAAATTTATACATGCTTATGAGTTTTTATTAAATCATTATTTCATTCACTGACTTGACAACCACTTGTTACATTTCATGAACTATCCTAAGATACGACAATGTTACAGATGTCAACAAAGGCACAGGTTTCTAGTCTGGCTTATCAGCTGAGCACCCACGAACTTGCCCAGCTCTTGCATGGATGGCAGTAGAGAGAGATCCAGCTGGGCTATACAGACAGGCAGCTTTAGTGCATGAGACCAACATTAAGTAAGTAAACAACATCCAGCTGATCCACTAATTCCACGAATAATGAGTGTTTACTGTGTCCCATTATGGTCCCAGTAGTTACTGTCTCGGTGAAGAAATGGTACAAATATTTCAGCTCTCACAAATGTTGTAATAGGGATCCTAGATAATCATATAATATAGAGTTAAAAGTAAATTATTTTCTTTTATTAATAGTACCTCCATAAAGTCCCAGAGGACAAGGAAAGGTAACATGTTAGAGAAGAATATTTTGCAGGAATGAGGTTAATTCTAGATGTAGTTTAAATCTATAAAGGAATTAAACAAGCAAATATCTTACTTAAAAACTATTGCTTGGTGTCTTATGAATTTTATTGCTGAGAAGAAACTCCATGACCACAGCAACACTTATAAAGGAAAACATTTAATTGGAGTGGCTTGCTTACAGTTCAGGGACTTAGTCCATTATCTTCATGGTGGGAAGCAAGGCAGGATGATAGACAGGATGCTGGAGAAGTGCCAGAATTAAAGGTGTGTGCCACCGTGCCTGGCTGTGTTTCCAGTGTGGCCTTGAACTCACAGAGATCCAAATGGATCTCTGCCTCCCAAGTGCTAGGATTAAAGGCATGTGCTACCATTACCTCACTTCTATGCTTACTATTGTGGCTGGCTTTTTCCTCTGATTCTCAGTTAAGCTTTATTGGGGTACACAGATTAAATATCACCATATAAGGCCTCTACCATCAACCTACTCCCTTCCATTCCTGAAAACCTGTGTGATAGTTTAAGGCCCGTACCAAAGATTTGCTTACAATGGCATTCAGAGCTTCTGAATTTGTGAGGATTTTAGTAGGCTTAGGTCCCAACTTTTAATCAAATATTATGTAATCCATATTTATGAGAAGAGTTTAATAATGAGCTATATAAAGCCACCAAGGTTATTACTATAAATATTACTATAAATATTCCTTCCTATTACATAAATCTCCATTCAAGGTTTATGGTTTTTGAGGTAATTGTTTTACCTGAGTTTTAAAATTTTCTCTCCCATCTCCTCAACATTCCTTTCTAAAAACACATGTCATTTCTCATGTCACAATTTTTATCCCTTCCCTTCCCAATACTCCTCAGAAGCTTACATACATACATTTCTCATCTCAAACATTCAACCTATAAATTTGGAGCACTAATCACAGCTGAGTGTAGTTGGAGAGCTTCTCTTCAGGTTTCACCAAGCCCCCCATGGTCCCACAACCCATGTATAAAATAATCATACAGACACTTATATTATTTAAACTGCTTGGCCATTAGCTCGGGCCTACCATTGTCTAGCTCTTACTCTTATATTTAGCCCATTTCTGTTAGTCTATACTTTGCCACATGGCTTGTGGCTTACCAGTGTCTTTACATGTTGCTTCTCATGGCAGCGGCTGGCAGTGTCTCCTCCCAGCCTTCCTGTTCCCAGCCTTCTCCTCTTCCTTGTCCTGCCTGGCTACTAGCTAATCAGCACTTTATACAGAGTGATATCCACAGCAGCTGAGGTCCATCTGGGTGCTGGAATTCAAGAAAAAATAGATCATGCTTATTAGATTTTATTCCTCCAATCTCAGAACAGACTTCACCTGGGCCCTGATCACAAATTCTTAGGAATATGCTTGCAATTGCCTTTGTATCTCTCTTTCTCTCATTAATCTGCTCCCCTTCTGTATAGGTGATAGGGATTCTATACAAGATACATGTAATTATACAAAGGCAGATATGGCTGTAAATGCTTTTGTGTAGGCTGACATCATGTGCACCCACCTCAAAATGAGAGTTAGTGCACTATCCACTACAGTGCACACTTCTGAATCTCAGCATGGTAAATTCAGTCATTACTCCATATCCCTATTGTGTGCTCTGTGCAGGGATACCTTCTGCAGAATGTCAGTGGAAAGACGAGTCATTTACAAGTGTCTCACTTCATTTGGTCTCTGTTGAATCAGGTTGAATTGCCACATATATCTTAGTTCATACACACACTGGGATAAGACAGTAAGATACATCCTTTCTACCTGAAACATGTTAAATAAAATGCAGAAAGTGTTGTGTCTTTGTGGGGTTATACCATTAAGTAGTAGGAAAGACAGACTGGAGGGCAGACACTAGGTAAACAAAGTAAAAAAAAAAAAATCTTCTAAGTCACCCCTGCCCCAAATTTGTTTTTATCATTGTTTTCAAGTCCTCAGGTTGGTTCATAAAGTGCTCTGTCACTCTGTTATCTGGTAGTCACACTTCCCAAACTCTTAGGTTGGCACAAAAAGTGACCATTACTTTGTTAGCTTTTCACTTGGCACTTTTGTTAAGAAAACTCTTATTAACATAGTTAAGAAAATGTCCTTGTGGTAAGAATGCATATCCTTTGGGTATATGCCCAAGAGTGGTATTGCTGGATCATGAGGTAGATTGATTCCCAGTTTTCTGATAAACTGCCATACTGATTTCCAAAGTGGCTGTACAACATGATTCATAATGTCCAACACCTGGAAACAACCTAGATGCCCCTCAACCAAATAATGGATAAAGAAAATGTGGTATATGTACACAATGGAATATTGTGGGGTGTTTACCCACCAATCCCACAGTTCCCCAGAGTTTTCTTGAGTGAGAGCAGCAAGAAATATTAGATAGAAGGATTTAAATTGTGAAGATAAACATATAGAAAATACAGGATAGCCGGGCCCTGGCTGTCTCTGCTCTAGGGTATTTATAGAAATGCCATGAGGTGAAGCAAAAGACCTCAGGCCCCTAGTCCAATCATCATCTCTATGCAGACATGCTGGGTAAAGCCACTAGAAACCTGAAAATGGGCTCCCACAGGTCTCCCTTTCTTAATATATAAAAATAACTCATGATTAATAGCTCACAGCAATCTCCTTAGCTGTTACACCTCCCAGTATGGGAGTAGAAGATGATAAAGATGGCAATTCTTTTTTTTTTGATTGGGCCCAAGATGACTATAGCAGTCTTTAGCTGCATCAAGCCCTTTCTAAACCAAAAACTCTTAATGCAATTGCAAACTTAAAGAATCATTTAGCTTCAACATTACCATTAACAGATTAACATAAATATTGCTATACATAGTTATAATTCTCTCAATATTACAACTTAAAGCAAACTCTTAACAGAAGCATTTGAATTAACATAAATGGTGCTATATATAGTTAACAATTTTTTCAGTCTTACAACTTTAAGTCATAATAGAACCATTTGAATTTTCTTGCTAACAGAACACAGGAAAAAATTTCTGAAAGAAAGAAAACTTCTGCTTCTGAATTGCTTAGCATAACAGTCTATTTCCCAACAGGAGAAGATAGTTGTCTAAATTGGAGTGAGGTTCTAGACCTGCATCTTTCAGCAGGTCTGAAAACATTGCTGAAACTTAGTTACAATTGTCTCAAACTCCTCAGCAGTTTGGAAACCTCTTTATACTCTTACTATCCCCAGACTGCAAGATGGAACTTTAATATCAAGAGCATTGTTTTAGCTGCTCTTTACACTCATCACCAAACTCTGAAATAACTTTCCCTCTTAATTTTTTTAAAGCTGTATTTGCCATGAGTTCTTTAACAATGTTGATGTTTCTGATAGATTTTTATTAGCCCAATATTTTCACCAAAACTGCTACTATTCAAAAGAGTCAAGAACATAGATGTCCTTTCATGAAACATAACGTTCATTAGCTTACTCTGAGAAAAAGCATTTTCATGATTTACTATTTTTACTTTGTTAGCTTTAACCACTGATGTTACTGTTGTTAGCAGCCATGATATTTAGCATTGATTTCTTATAAGAAATATTCAGGTGAAGCAACTCTATTTTTTAAGATGGCTAGATTTTCTGAAGTTTGTTTCCATTTATAAAGCAGTCATTTCTTTAAGAATGCCTGTTTCCTTGTCTCCTTATTAGATTTGCCAAGGAATCATTCATTGCAGGCTATTTGTTGAAAAGGTAAATAACTTCCTCCCCATAAGTTTCTTCATATGTAAGGCAATGTTCTTTGTATGGATGGGTTGCTTTCCCTTGTTTTCTTAAGGATTTTAAAATGGCTTGGTGACAAACAGTATTAGCATTTAAAATCATCTCCTGAGAAGCAAGCTTTTTGTCTGATCTGAGTTCTCAAGAGGTAAGATTAAATTTTCTAGCATTGTTTTGAAAAGAAACTTTATTCTGAGCTGAAAAAACAGTTTTTGGATAGTATCACCATCTTCAGCTGAAAAACTACAATTCCTAGATTGCCTTTCTCTTACAGCAGTAAGTACAAGCTAGCTTATGGACTTGATTTCCCATAGTTCTTTTCAGGTCTGAAAGTCAACTTCTAGTACTCTATTGGACTTGGTTTCAAAGTTCTTACCCAGGAAGTTTGAACCAGGTTTTTTTTTGCATTTTCAATTACTGGAGATTGGGAGATTTCTGCTCTCTTTTACCAGGCTTGCTTTCAACGTTTTCGCCTGGGAAGTTTGAACCAAGCATTTTATGTTTCAATTACAGGACATCAGGAGATTTTTGTTCTCTCCTCAGCTGGCTTCAACAGAAAACTGAAACTGACCCCTGATCAGAACTTCACCTACCTCATTAGCATGCATTGAGGCCCGCATTCCTTTTACCAACTTCCCGAGGGGCTTGTGTTTGCCTAAGCTGGTCAGTGAAAAACAAAAGCCTTTACAACAGAGCTTTTCCATAGCTCCTTTTGAGAGATTTTTCTCCTACTGATTGATCTTTATCTCATTTTGCTTGTTCCTTCCCGAGATATCTCAGGCTGCAGCTCTCTTCCTCTGCTAGCTGCCTCTGGAATTAAAGGCTTTTTTCTCCCCAAAGCTGCCTCAAACTCTAGCAGCTTTCTGAGGAGGAATCTGTCCCTTCTCCATTTCTTCTGAGAGTCTTTCTCCCTGACAGTTCCCAGTTTGCTCTCACTTTATTCCCTCTGCCCCAGAAACATTTCCCAATGCCACAGTAGCAGCTTCTCTGCTTCTGAAGGTAGGGGCTTTAGACCGTCTCTATTTTCAGGGTCTATGTGGTTTGCATACAGACTGAAAAATCAAGCTTCTGCTTTTTTAACAAGGGGGTTTTTTGTTTCCTAAACTTGAATTAGGACAGGTGTTTTGCTTCATCAGGCCTTCACCTGGTCCATCCCCCAGTGAGTTGCATTTGTTTGTCTGGGTGCTCAAGGACAGAGCTTATGCCAGAGGCAAACACCCCTTAGGGCTACTACACTCCCTCATCTCACCAGGAGTCAGTTGAAATGAAGCTTTTCTCTTAAAGATGCTTTCTCTGATAGTAAAGAACTTTACTCCTGGGTAGTTCTCTGCTCTGCCCTGTCTGGGCTCTTCCCCAGACAGCTTTCCTGACTGGCAGACACAGTCCAGCTTTATTGCTTTCCTGGAAAGTTTTCTCTGATAGGAAAGCTTTTCTCAGAGAGATTTCTTTTTGCAGCTGTGGACCCATCAACCCATGACTTGCAGGAAAGCAGGAAACTATGCTGTTCCCACAGGCTTTAGCTTAGTTTGTTGGTTAGCAATCTTCCCCGGGATCCTGTACCCTCCTGCCTTAGCTCTGTGCTCCAGGAAGTTGTTCACAACTGCAGGAACCCTAGTATTTTCTTGCTTGCTGATATGACAGTAGGAGGAACATGGAATAATGGAAGGTGAGAGGCTGACTGTGGGCTGTGGCTGCAACAAGAACAGATGCCTACATGGTCAAATACACATATAGAGACCTGGGAGTCTTTGTTCACACACCAATAAAACCTGTCAGTTGTCTTTGTTGGTCACTGGGATTTTGTCACTCTGAGCCAGAATTCCTTAGTCAAATGAGTCAGCAAAGAAGTCTGAGACCAAATCTGGCTGTTGGGATATTCTGAGAATTAAAATCTAACCTATGCTCTCTTTCCTTTTGAAAATATGTTTTTATTCTCCTGACTTTTAAACATTAACTTTGTTATTTTTACTTTTGAAACACTGAAGTAACCTTTTAAGCCAGTGATCTACATCTACTGCGATGAAGAGCGTGAATTGGCATCTCCTGTTTATTGGTATCATTTACCCTAATGCACTCTACTATGAGGCTGATGGTGAAAGCCTGAATTAACACTAAACTTTCTCTACATCCTGGAGGACATGAAGATATGTAAGATGATTAGGCCCCACTCAGCACAGGCCTTTGCCTTCATTGGATGCTGACCTTGGATGTGAATAACTAATTTGTAGGGTCAGCTTCAGTCAGTGAGGCATCCTATAAATTCTTTTTGCAGTGAGTTTTTCGTGAATTTTGGAACCAGAGTTATTAGTAAAATTCCCAATTTCATTAGCTCTACATTGAGAATTTGAGTGAGCTACTTCTTTATGTTTTGCTTATGTTTCTTTATTAAGATACATAAAAATATACTCTTGAGATAGAAGAAATAAAAGGACCACACTAATATGTGCATAGAGATGAATTTTTATTGCTTGTCCTGGAATTAAAATGGCTTCTGGGAATTTTCTCCATCTTTTTCATGAGACTTGAATAAATGGCATCTAGGGGTAGGATTACATTTTTATGTTCCTGTACCCCATACTGATTGGCAGTAAAAGGTAAATACAGAATATGAAAGGAAAGTGGTTTGATGAACAGATAAATGGAAATTCTTGTTTAGACAGTGATGTTTAATGTTTGTTGTCAACCTGGCTGGCTTTAGAAGCACTTAGGAAACAATGATTAGCATGTCTGTGAAGGTGTTTCCATGTTTGTTTAAATACAAGAGAAACCCACTTTGAATGAGTGACACTGATCCAAAAATGAGGATTCTGGACAAGTAAGAAAAAGGGAATGGGCTGACTGCCAACATTCTTCCCTTTCTGCTTCCTCACTGTGGACACTATGGGACTAGCCACCTCAAACTCCTGAAATGTCTCCCATGCCATAAGGACTCTATCCTGTCTTAAACCGTGAACAAGTAAACCCATCCCTCAAGTTATATAGTCAGAGAAGCCTGGAGAAGGTCTCAACAGGTTTAGGGAAAGGCCAACCAAATTCAGCAAGATCAGTAGTGAAACTCAAGATGGCCTCCTGTGCTGATGAAGCTGGAGGCAGATAGGAAATGCAGAAGGAGTGAGATGCGAGCTAAAGAAACAGCAAACCATGGCCTCACGTTCTGTAGAGAAGGGGGTTGTGATGGTGAAGTGATGGCACACATGTAGATGCTCTACGGGTTCTCTGGTGTCTCAGGGTGTTCATGTGCCTGGTGTCTACTAACTAAACACCTCTCACAGAGAGGTCAGTTGTGAAAGTCAGACACCAAACCCAGGACTCCAGTGGAGTGAGATGAGGGCAAACAGGTTCTCTGTGTGTAGTCAGCTCCTGGGAGCCTGCCACGCACCACTTCTTCATACTTAACGTAACTGAGCTCAAGTGTCTTCTCTTAAATAGGGGAGACCAAATGAGATTTCTAATATTGGAACCTGGAGTGGTTGCTTTCCTCTAATTTTATTCTTTGTTCTTCCATGTGTTTGATTTTTCTTTGAACATCTGTCTCTTTGATTTCAAGCTTGTGAGAGTCTACTAAGTTTGAGTGTCAACAGAAAACAGCTGTTATTTTGTTTCACAACAAAATGCATCATACTTGGTTTTAGCAATTCATATTTTAAGACTCTCTCATAGTACTTGTTTTTAACCTGCTAAGATACCATCTATAATTTAATCTATCCTGCTTACTTATGGAGGTCTTTATCTAATTCAGATCTGTATACATTAGTATCAAAGCCTGTTCACTGTCCCTCAGTACTGACTTTTAGATGCCATTTAAAAAATTCTGACTTAGCTGCTATAGTTAAATCTCCAGAAATCATTACAGTGTTAAAAATTAAATTAATCCAAGGACATGCTCCATATATTTTGAAACATTTTATTTATTTATTTATTTTTGCTTACTTTTATTTATTTAGACTCTGCTTTTTTTTTTTTTTTTTTTTTTTTTTTTTGTCATTTGCCTCAGCAGAATGCCAAATGCTGTTTATTGAAGGAGATAGGAGGCCTTAAATACAGGCTTAGAGCTTAATGGGAGAACCCCGGAGGGCAGAAGATCGCTATCAATGTTTTACAATCTTGCATCAAAACTGTTAATGCCCAAAATGCAGGATACAAACATTTCAGAAAGCCAGAATAAAGAGAAGTTCATCCGATACCACACAACTTTAAATGGTGATGTTTGTACTCTATATGTATCCTGTATGACTGTTCTCTGTAAATCTGCAATGACAGAAAGTATCAGAGCTCATCCACTTACATCTGAATACTCCCACTGAGGATCTACATTAGGAAAGGAGAAAAAGTCACATTGGTGAATTTGGAGACCCAGAAGATGGTAATAGGTAGTGAGAAATGATGTCTATTTTTACCTATGTCTATTAAGGGCAAATTCATTAGAATGCAATTAAATGGATACTGATTATGGCAGGTGCTGTGCAATTAAACCACAAACTACAACTATTTGGAAGCAGACTACTCCAGGTGCTAAGCAGAAACACAGAGTGGAGCTTCAGGAGTTTATGCTTCGCTATAATTCCAAATCAGCAAGTTTTCTTTTTAAAATTAAATGAATCAAGGATATTTCCCTTAGATTTCTTCTGTAACTCATGTTCTAGAAACCCACTGGATGTTTTCCTGAGCTACTTGACATTATGTTTGAAAACAGCAGATTGTGTTGGATCTTTGGCCTAATTCATGACAATTTCTTTGAGCAAAAAGAGTTCACAGGTTTAAGGCAGCACTGCCCTGAGCGGTACAGAACCAGTGGTAGCCAGCAAATCATATTGTATTCCATCCCTCCTAGGTACCTCAAGCCAATCAACTAGAAGCTCACTTTACCACTAGCAGCACAGACGCTCATTACTGTCCTGATATTGCCTGATGTAGTTGGTCTCCTGGTATCAGTTTCTATTCCTGGTAAAGTTGTTGGAAACTTTGTCACTAATCACCTCTACCCTACTTATAACAGCCTGACTTCTCCTCACTACACAGCCTGCTGGTTGCTCGTGCCACAAGTACAAACTCAAACACATCCCAGAGTTTGCTGAGCAAGATATACAACAACTTAGTATTTCCAAAGTCAGACAAAGGCCATTTGCACACATTTTCTTCAAAAATTACATACTTGTGGGCTCCATAGCACAATCTGGGGTTAAAGTCTGTGGCTGACTAAATGAAGACTGCCCATGTTCTCTCCCTTGTGCTCTCAACCCCTGGATAATGTCTCTGTCTCATGCTTCCTGTAACATCTGCGTTTGGTTTGAAATCTGTTTCTCTTCCTTCTGCTTCAGACACTTTCTGGTTTCCTCCCTTCACGATTTCAGGAGCAGCTTGCTCCTCCTCTGACTGGAATCTTTGTGGCTAAGCTGTTTTTGAAAGGAATACCAAGTCCCCACAAGACTGCATTTACAGCAATCAAAATGACAGCACCCAAGCTGCACACATGATTCTCAAATACCAAATGTTCACTGATTAGTATATCCGTGTAAGAAATGAACCTGGGCTCTGGGGACAGAAAAGAAAAAGGTAAACTGAAATATTCACTCATGAAAAACATATTTTCTTAGGAAAGACAGACCAGAAAATACACTAATGAATGAAAACAAGAAGATGCAGACAAGAGAGCAGAATGAAGGCTTCTCTGGGGGAAGGGGCACATGACCAGCCTGACATAGTGGGGAAAATGCTGACATTGGGGCTGTGTCTTTGGACAGTATATATCACAGCTCGCAAGGTGTAAAGGCATGAACCAGCTCCACTCAGGTCTGCGAAGTCTTTTGGATGTGGTGGAATATGCAAGGTACAGCAGCAGCAGGAGTGGGTAAGAATGAGCTACATGGGAAGATGGGGAGCCAGGGAAAGAAGTGGGGTCAGGCTTACTCTTTCACAACCCTCTTATGGATCAGATCTGAAATGTTCTCTGTAGGATCAGTCTGTGGCAATATTATGAGATGACTAAGGCTACATTGCAGGAAGGAGTTCACTAAAAGCGGGAATGCCCAGGATCTGTTGAGGCCCTCTCCTGTTCGTCTATTTCACCATTTTGAGGTGAGCATGCTTCTAAAGCAAGGTCTGTGATAACTGTGATGATTCCTTTACTATCAACAGCAGAGGAGTCTTTACTGTCATAATGTGTGCTGATATAGCCACACTTCCTGGTATCTGGATTGGGGTTCCTCAGTGATGCAAATGTTTCCTTGGATGTCATTTCTCTTAAAAATTACAGGCCTCCTGTAAATAGCACCATACTGAGTAATAAACACCCAACATATGAGCCCAGGGACACATGTGACCCATATCCAAAGCACGCAGGTATGCCTCTAAGTACACAAGAGATTTGAAATTTTAATTTTGCTGTATTTGTGTATATATACAGAGTGATGTATACATGTACATAGACACAATCATAGAAAAAAAAATTCTGGCATTAGCAAAACACAAAGAGGTGTTTGTGTTTGATATCACACAATTAGATCAGTACATTTGATTGATTAATATATTTTGAGTTTCAGGAAACTTTTTAATTGAAAATAGATTCTTCTCTCATACAATACATCTGACCAAAGTTTCTTCCCCCTCTACTCCTCCCAGCTCCTTCCCCACATCGTTTCTCCCCCAGATCTATTCCCCATCCATGTCCTTACAGAAAAGAGCAGGGATCCAAGAGAAAGCAATCAAACATGACAAAACAAAATATAATAAGACAAGGCAAAAGCCCTCACACCAAGGCTGGACAAGGCAACCAAACAAGAGTCCCAAGAGCAGGCAAAAGAGTCAAGGAAACATCTGCTCCATAATTAGGAGTCCTGCAAAAACACAAAGCTAACAGCCACAACATATACACAAAGGACCAGGAGCAAACCACTGTGGGCCTCTTGCTTGCCACTTCAGTCTCTATGAGTATAGACATGCCCAGTTTAGTTGATTTCATGGGCAGTGTTCCTCTGGATCCTGCATTCCCTCTGCCTCCTACAATCTTCCTGCCTCCTTTTCTGTGAGATACCCTGAGCTCAGAGCAGAAGGACTCAACAGAGACCTCCAATTTAGACTTTCCATATGCATATTTGCTGTGTATAACTGCTTCTGCTTCTCTCTGCTGTCAGAGAAAGCCTCTCTGATGAAGACAAAACAAGACATCAGTCTTCGAGAGTTATTAGATACCATTTAATTGGTTTTTGTTTTGCTTTATTTTGCTTTGTTGTTGTTGTTGTTGACTTGAGACCAGCTGTGTTTGATTCTACCCTAGTTCTATGGACAATCCAGTCTCCAGTTTGTGGGCATCAAAGCAATTTTGGGCATGGGCCCCCTCTCATTGAGTGGACCTTAAGAAAATTATATAGTGGTTGGCCTTTCCCACAAGTTCTCTTCCACCATTACCCCAGCACATCTTGCAAGCAAGACAGAATGTCAGTCAAATGTTTCGTGGCTGGACATGTGTCTAGGTTTCTCTTTCAATAGTCTGCAGAGAACCTTCACTCACCAAAGGGACTAGAAAGTAGGGGAGAAGGCTCCATGCAGGCACCACCTGGATATATCCTCATTGAACAAATTGTGTGTATGTAGTTCTCAATAACGGGGCCTCACTGTCAGTGTGCAGAGAGCAACCCCCTCTCCTAGGGTGAGTGTGGGTTGTTTGTGGATTTCCACAGGACCCGTTCAGCCAACAACTCAAGCAAATTCAGGCTAGTCCACCACTGAGAGCCTTGCCAGGCTACAAGAGATGGTCAGTTCAGGCTGCATGTCCTCCATTACTAGGAGTCCTCATGAGTGTCACCCTCATAGATTTCATGAAGTTTCAACTGCACTAGGTTTCACCCCACCAATGCTCCCCAATTCCAACTTCATTATCTTTCTCCATTACATGTCCCCCTCCCACATGGTTCCTCTCATCTCCCCCACTCCCAGCCCACTCTCACAATCTATTCTATTTCCCCTTCCCAGAGAGATACACACATCCACCCTAGAGGCCTCTCTTTACCTAAGCTTTCTGGGTCTACAGATTGCAGCTTGGTTATCATTTGCTTAACCTCTGATATCCACTTGTAAGTGAATATGTAAGATGTTTGTCTTTCAGAGTCTGTGTTACCTTTTCTAGTTCTATCCATTTGCCTGCAAATTTCATGATGTCATTTTTTTTCTTAACCACTGAGTAGTAATTCATTGTGAAAATATACCACATTTTCTTTATCTATTCTTCAGTTTGGGGACACCTAGTTTGTTTCCAGTTTCTGGCTATTATGAATAACGCTGCAATTAACATAGTTGAACAAGTTTCCTTGTGGTAAGATGGAGCACCTTTTGGCTGGGTACATGCCCAAAAATGGTATAGCTGTGTCTTGAAGTAGATTGATTTCCAGTTTTCTGAGAAACTATCATATTGATTTCTGTAGTGGCTATACAAACTTGTACTTCCACCAGTAATGGAGTGTTCACTTATTACACATCCTGGCCAGCATGAGCTGTCACTTGATGTCATTGATCTTACCCATTCTGACAGGTATAAGAGGGAGTCTCAAAGTAGTTTTGATTTGCATTTCCCTGATAGCTAAGGATGTTGAACATTTCTTTAAGTGTTTCTCAGCTATTTGATTTTCCTCTATTGAGAATTCTCTGCTTATATCTGTTCCCCATTTTTAATTGGATTATTTGTTTCTTTGTTTGCTTTCATGTCTAGTACCTTGAGTACTTTATGTATTTTGGGTATCACTCCTCTATAGATGTGGTATTGGTAAAAATCTTTTCCAATTCTGTAGGCTACTGTTTTGTCTGCTTGATGGCATCCTTTGCCTTTCAAAGCTTTTCAGTTTCATAAGGTACCATTTATTAAAATTTGACATTAGTACCTGTGCTATCAGCATTCTCTTCAGGATGTTGTGTCCTGTGCCAATGTATTCAAGGCTGTTCCCCAATGTCTCTTCTTTCAAATTCAGTGTATCTGGTTTTCTGTTGTCTTTCATCTGTATGGGCTTGAGGGTTGACTGACTAGAAATCGTGGATCTGTTTTCATTCATCCACATGAAGATATCCAGTTTCACAAGCACAATTTGTTGAAGATACTGTCTTTTTTTCCAGTGTGTATTTCTGACTTCTTTATTGAAAAGAAAATATGTCTATAAGTGTGTAAATTTATGTCTGGGACATCAATAAAATTCCATTGAACAACATGTCTGTTTTTATGCCAATACCATACAGTTACTATAGATCTTTAGTACAGCTTGAAATTAGGAATAGTGATACCTCCAGCGGTTCTTTTACTGTTTAAGATTTTCTTAGCTATCCTGGATTTTCTGTTTTCCTATGTGTTCTTGAGAATTGGCCTTCCAAGGTCTGCAAAGAATTGTATTGGGATTTTGATTGAAGATTGCATTCAATTTGTAGATTGTATTTGGTAGGGTGGCCATTTTACTATGTTAATTCTACTGATCTATGGACATCTACCTTTCAATATGTTCTTCAATTTCTTTTTTCAAAGACTTGAAGTTTTTGCCATACAAATATTTCATTTGCTTGGTTAGGGTTACCCCAAGATACATATATTTAGAGAGAGTTTCTCTGAATAGCCCTGGCTGTCCTAGAACTTGCTCTGTAGACCAAGCTGGCCTAGAACTCAGAGATTTGCCTCCTCTGCCTCTGCCTCCTGAGTACTGGGATTAAAGGTATGTGCCACCACCTTCAAGATATTTTTATATTGTTTGAGGCTATTATGAAGGGTGTTATTTCTGGGATTTCTTTCTCAGTCTATTCTCTGGTGAATAATTTAAGTATATTGTAATGTCATCTTCAAATAACAATACTTTGAATTCTACCTTTCCAATTTGAATCCCCTCTATATCCTTCAGTTGTCTTATTGCTCTGGTTAAAACTTCCAGTACTATATTGAATAGATATGGAGAAAAAGGACAATCTTTTCCTGCTCAGTTCCTGATTTTACTGAAATTGTTTTGAGTGTCTGGCCAGTTAATTTGATATTGGCTATTGGCTTGCTATAAATTTCTTTTATTATGTTTAGGTGGGTTCATTGTATGCCTGATTTCTCCAGGACTTTTACCATCAAGGGATGTTGGATTTTGTCAGAGGCCTATTTTGCATCTAATGAGATGACCATGCTTTATTTTTTTTCCTTTCAGTTTGTTTATGTGGTGAATTGCATTAACTGATTTTTGTATATTAAACCATCCCCACATCTCTGGTATGAAGCATTCTTGATAATGATGGATGATATTTTCCTTGTGATCCTAGATTCCATTTGCAATCATTTTATTGAGTATTTTTTCATCCATGTTCATGAGGGAAAGTGGTCTGTAATTCTCTTTTTATGTTGCATCTTTATGTGGTCTGGATATCAGGGTAACTGTGGTTTCATAAAATGTATTGAGCAATGTTCTTTCTGATTCTATTTTGTTGGGCTACATTTTTAGATTTTTATGGCTTTTAGTTGAGTTTATCATGGAATATCTTATTTTCTACATCTTTGGTCATTTAAAGTTTTTCTAGGTATAGTAATGTGGCTTGGCATCTGCGGTATCTTAGAGTCTGCAGCACATCTATCCAGACCCTTATGGTTTTTAGTGTCTCCATTGAGAAGTCAAGTATTTTTCTAGTATATCTGCCTTTATATGTTACTTGGTTCATTTTCCCTTGCAGCTTTTAATATTCTTTCTTTGTTCTGTATATTTAGTGCTTAGATTATCATGTGGTGAAAGGATTTTCTTTTCTGGTTCAATCTATTTGGTGTTCAGTATGCTTCTTGTATGTCTTTAGGCATCTCTTCCTCTATGTTTGGACATTTTTCTTCTTTGATTTTGCTAAAAATATTTTCTTGGTGTTTGAACTGGGAATCTTCTCCTTCCTCTCTTCCTATTATTCTTAGGTTTAATCTTTTTTATAGTATCCCAGATTTCCTGGATGTTTTGTGACAGAAATTTTTTAGATTTAAATTTTTCTTTAATGATTTATGTATCAATTCCTTCTAATTTGTCTTCAACACTTGAAATTCTCTCTTCCCCTTCTTGTATTCTGCTAGTGATTCTGGCCTCTATATATCCTCTTTAAATACCTACATTTTTCATTTCCAGAATTCCATCAGTGTGTGGTATCTTGATAGCTTTTATTTCTATTTTCAGATTTTGAACAGCTTTGGTAGTTTCCTTTCAATGTTTATTTCTTGACTTTTTTAAAGGGCTCTATTCATTTATTCCAATTGTTTGTTTGTTTGTTTTCCTGGATTTATTTAAAATATTTGTTCATTTCCTCTTTAAGGATGTCTACAATCTTCATATATTTGGCTTTAAGGTTTTTTTCTTTGCGCTTCAGCTATGTTGTAATATTCAGGAATTGCTGTGGTTAGACAGCTGGTTCTAGTAGAAACTTACTGTCCTGGCTATTACTGGTTGTGTTTTTATGCTGGAATCTAGGCATCCTGGTTTGGGGTGATTATTGATCTAGGTGCTGATTTCTCTTTTTGTCTTCATTAGGTAGGTGTTTTGTCCCTGGGTTTCTGTTTCTTTTCTTGATTTTCAGAGAGTGTAATTTCTGTTAGTTGCCTGTCTTGCTGGCCTACTTAGCTGTTGTGTTGACAGGGAATGCCTGCTGGTGTTAGAGGGTGGGATACAGTGAACCTTGTGGGGAGGGAAATCAGGAAAGGATGGTCTCTAGGATTCACTGAAGGCATTGGCTGGGTGGAAAGATTCAATAGAGTCCTGAAATTGAACACTGTGTACAAATAGACTCTAGTGTGCAGCTGATACAGCTCCTCCTCATGAGAAACACTGCTCATTTGTAACATATGATGAATTCATTTTTTTTCCATTTCCTTACCTTTAAAGTAGGAAAGGAATTTGGAAATATGTTGTCAACATTTTTGTCTGTTGTTTAGTTACTAATGTCCAGTTTCATATTTGAGTTATGATTTGAAAGTGAGTACTAAAATGAGTTATCATGTTAATAACTTGATTTCAAATATCCTAAACTCCATCAAAATAAAAGGCAACATTTGTGGTGAGACACATAAAATAAAACCATTTCACTCCTTTTCTCTGTGCTTTTTTTGCAGGGAGTTTCATTTTGCTCTTTCTTACAAGCATCAACATGTCCTGGCTTCTGATGAGTTTTGCCCTATTTTGATGGCAGTGTTCCCTGTCTGCATTTGCTCTGGGCTGGCATCCTCTGTTCCATTGACCTTTGTCCTCTTTTCACATGTGCTAGTGTCTGTTCTGATGATGCTGGACTCTGTCCACCTGTATTAGCCCTAAGAAAGAATCCTCTGTTCCAATGACCACTATCATCCCTCCATATGCACAGGCCTTTGTTCTGTCCACAAACACTAGCCCTGGGTAACACAGCCTCTGTTCCAATGCTATGACTACTGTCCTCTCTCCAGACATGCTAGCCCCTCTTCTGTTGACTACTGACCTGTCCACACATGCATGAGCCTTATGCAAGACATTGCCTATTCCAATGGCCACTGGCTCTCTCCATATGCGCTAGCTCTACCTGGTACAGTTCCCTTCTGTTGTTATTGACCATACAGTATTTTTCAAGCTACCTCTGTTAATATACCTTATTTGTTAGTTTAAAGGGTCACAGACCCTTATTTTAATTACCCAGAATGACAACTGAGACCAGATGGTGAGTTATAATGAGAATGAGCCAAAAGTTTATAAATAGAGAGCACAGGAGAAAAGTAACAGGAAAGATTTATATTTTATGTTCACGCTCAACTGGTTCTGTCTTGTTCCATTTGGTCCCTGTGGGGTCCAGGCCTGTGTCCTCCTGAAAGCTGTCAAGGCACACCTGCTTTTCTATGGCTCTTCTTACCAGGCAGTGGGAATGTATCACCTGATAAAAATGCAAAATGAATCGTCCCTTACCAGTTTCTTGTATCCAAAAAAATGGGGATTGATTTTAATTTTTCATATTGTGACAATATATTTAGATTTATTGGACATGTTTCTTTCTAATTCTTGTTCAATTTTAACTGACTTTAACACTTTATAGTCTTTGTTATATTTTATATTTTCTTTATATTCTATTAAACTCCATGAACATATTCTATAATGCAAGCATTGTATTCTTATCAATGACTTGAATTTCCTGGGTATGCCTCTTAACAAACTCTGACTCCTTCTGGCAAATAGTCATTACTGTCCCCAAAACATTACTTCTTCTGTTAAGACAATTCTCTCCTTGTAATAGAATCTAAGGTACATGTTCATATGTTCATATGAAAACAAAATCCCCAATCTGGGTAGAATGTCATGTATGTAATGTATATTTTCAGTATAGAAATAAAAATCTAAAGATCATGACTTATGTGTGTTATTTGTTTTTCATAATTACTTGGGTCATGATGTCTGTATCCCTAACAGGATGGAGATGTCCCTCTTCTACAGAGTAATTCTGTGTCCTTAAGGTAATTTTATCACTATAAATTCACTAGCTATTTCTATAATTCACATAAATAAGATAATCTTTTAGGTCCATTCATATATCATTGAAGTTTTGAAGTTGCCTAAAATTCACTAATTTGTCAGTTTCTTTTATGAGAATTTGCCCCACATATTAGAAATATATTACTGTTATTTAATCAATCTCCTATTGAAAGATGCCTGAGCTATTGAAGAGCTAGTATGAATAAAGTATCCGTATCTGTGTGTAGTAATCTCTGTGAGTATATAGCTCCATCTTCCTAGACTAGATCCCTAGGAGTGTGGCTGAGTTATAGCACAGATAACTGTCCAGTCAGTATTTTACAAATTCTCTAGCAATGACATTATTCTCTTCCTGGGATATGCAAACAGCCTTGCATGATTTGTAAATGTATAGGAGTCCCTCTGTCCCAATAAAACTTTTTATAAATAAAATAGACAGCAGGCAAACTTAGGCAGCATAGTTGAGTTATCCCTTCCCCTCATTATCTCTAACTTTTAAAGTCATCTCTTCTTTTTCTCATTTTAGCCATGTTAATAAATTCTTTATTTTTCTCTGACAACTGACATTGATTATGAAATCACTGTTGTTATTAGCCATTCACATAGACTCTATCTTCAGTGTCAGTTCAAGTCTGTATTCAATTGTTATTGTGCAGTTTATTTATTATTACTATTTATTAGAAAGAAGCAGACAAATTTTTCTTTGGGTGCATATGTGAAGATTTCTCATACTTTTTTCTTATCTATTGATCCCCTTAGTGGTAGCCTTCATGAAAAAAAGTTATTTTTTAATATTTTTGAATTATAATCTAGTTACTTCATATCTCTCTCCTCTTCCTTTCCTGCCTCTCATTTACCACTTCTTAAAACAAATTAACTTAAAACTTCTGCTTTTTCATGTGAAATCCACACATACTAATGGTTCTGGAGATATCCTATAATGATGTTTCTATAATTTTGTAGGTTTGCTCTTACATGCAGGCCTACATTGTAATAATATTCAGAACAGGTAGTTAGAGTGGACCTCTTTCCTCAAATGTGATTTGGAGGCCACCATAGTCTTTTTCTCTAATGTGTGTCCATTAGACAGTTTTGAAAATGCCAAATTGAAGAAATTCTATTTGTTCTCAAGGTGTTAATATGTTTTAAAATCATGAATCACTGTTGTATTTTGCTAAAGGTTTTATCTGAGTTTACCAAATAGCCATAAGTAGGGAATGATAAGAAAAAAACAAGTCATAAAAGTGAAGTATCTAATTTCTACAACCCAAGATCTCACTGGCTGTGAGGTTTTATGAGTTTAGTTAGTAATTGATATATATTTAAAATATATTCATGTGTGTAGTTAGAGTTTTCCTGCCTGGCCCACAGTCAGGACAAATCTCTCTCACCCGCCAGGCCCATAGTTGCTCAGAACCAAAGTAAACACACAGAAACTTATATTGCTTACAAACTGTATGGCCGTGGCAGGCTTCTTGTTATCTACTTCTTCTACCTTAAATTAACCCATTTCTATTAATCTATACTTTGCCATGTGGCTTATGGCTTACCAGTGTCTTTACATGTTGCTTCTCATGGCAGCGGCTTGCAGTATCTCTCTGCCTCAGCCTTTACTTCCCAGAATTCTCTTCTCTCTTGTCCCGCCTATACTTCCTCCCTGGCCATTGGCCAAACAGCATTTTATTTATACAGAGCGATATCCACAGCACATGTGTTTCAGGGTGTTAAGTTGCCAAACTCGTGAAAAGAGATGATTTTTTGGCTCATTATGTAAAATGGTTTTCATCTTGAGAAATTTGGAGAAATAGGGCACTGTCTGTGTTGGAGTCTTCCAAGGAGAACCTTAGAAAACAGGAGGAAGTGATGCTTTCCAAGAGTTTCTGAAATGAACAGACACTGTAAAGGTATGTTGTATCCACCCCTTTCTTTTCATGAGTTAAATGAATAAACATCAAATAGGAGGAAGCTAAGAACCTGGCATGCCTCACTAGAACAGACTTGCCAAGGCTTTAAATCCCTTCAGTTTGACACTGGCTACCAGTTCAGCCAGCATTCGCTACACTGTTCCTCTTCAGCCTCTAACTTAGTTTCTTTCCTGCCACTGTGATAAAATACACTGACATAACATTTTCATGGAGAAAGGTTTGTTCGAGCTCACTGATGCAGGTATTATGATCCATCATAGCAGGGAATTCCTGGCAGCATGTGTTCCAGGCAGCTGACATTGCATCCGAAGTCAGAAAGTAAAGAGTAAGGGATGCTGATGTTCATTTCACTTTCTCCTTTTATTCAATTCAGGATACTGGCCCCATGAGATGGTAGTACCCACTTTGGGTGGAATGTATTCTCACCTCAGTCATTCTAATCTAGACAATCCTTCCCAGGCAGTCTCCTAGGTGTTTCTATTTCCTGTCAAGTTGGCAGTATTAACCATTGCAATACCTTTATGACCCCTGATTACAATTAGCCAGTCAGCAGCAGAGGCTGACACCAGTGAAGAACTTTCAAGATGATAATTCTAAGATTTCTTCCTGGTTATTGAGATGAACACTGGCCCTTAAGTTAATGCGTACTTTTTCCAATTGTGGTATTAAGCTCGGAACACGCATGAAGGTGGCCAGTATATTTAGCCTATAAACTTGCTGTGTCTATAGATAAAGTTATCTTAAATTTATAGTATGCTATCTCAGTGAAGCTGGTAATAATTTTTTTCTATTATAACTTTTAAGAAGTAGAGACTACCTTTTGAGATAGTATTAATGACAATACCACTAGACATGCTATCATAGAAGAGAGAAATTTAATGAGTCACAACCTCTAAGGGAAGAAATAAAGCAACTACTAAAAGGGGGAGATGAGCTCCCTAACTGGCTCTCCAAGTTCAGTTGGTAATGTCTGAAATCATACATCTACAAAGACAATAAACAGATTCAGTAGGTTGTATTTATTTATTTATGCATATATGCAAAAATAACAATTAAAGGGAAAGAACTTGAGAGGGGTATATGGAAGGGGTGACGGGAGGAAGTGAAGAGGAAAAAATATTCAATTCTAGTTAAATTTAATAAAAAGAGAAAGAGACTAGAGAAGAAGAAAAATGAATTAAAGATTACCAAAGGACTTAGGTTTCTACCTTTTATTTATCTTATAATAAATAAGAAAGTTTATAAATATGTAAGAAAAGTTAGTAGTTACACATTGAAATTTAGAAACACTCTTACTTTAAAAGTTAGAAATAAGAACATAACTTATAATTTGTTTTTATATTAATTTTATACCACCCAGGAGGGTAATTTTATATAACAGCAGGTAAGCAAGTTTTAGAAAACTCTAAGTTGCAAAAAGAGCAAACACTGTAAAAACAAGTGACCAAGACATCTTCAAATGTGTGACCCCTTTCCTCCTCAATTTCATCCTGAATGTCACACATATAATAATCCTATATTGGTATTAAAGGTTGGGCACCTGTGTCCTCATGGAAAACTGATTTTTATGGCCTTTACAGCACAGTTTCTATGAATGAGTTTATAGCCCTAATTTCTTTATGTCAATAAAGTAAGTTCTGATTTAATAATGACTTCACTTAGGCAAATTCCAGAAGGTCAACATATCAGGCTTTTGTCATTGAAAATTCATAGTACAATGCATTGTCAGGGCTCAGTTTTGATAAATTCTGTGCCTAGAACAGCCTCACTTGTTCTCCTTGCTTTTGGTTTTGGTGATTGTTTTGTGCCTTTCAATTTTTGGCGACAGAATCTCATGTACTCCAGTCTGGCCTCCATTTCCCTGTGTAGATAAGGATGCTCTTGAAATTATGATCCCCCTGCCTTTGTAGTCCCAGGGTTGGAAATGCAGGTGTGCACTACCACACCAGACAAGAACAATCTCACACTATAACACAAAACTATCATTGGTTTAATTAATTCATGTTTATTTTTTCCTTTTCCTTTTTTTTTCTTTTAGTACTAGATACCACTGGGGATTTGTTTTTTTAAGTTTAACTAAAATCTTAATTTTTTTGTATGCAAATTTGTGTGTGTGTGTGTGTGTGTGTGTGTGTGTGTGTGTGTGTGTTTGCCAACTGAATTGGGTTGGAAGTGTGGATGGATGCTTGAAAGATTTCTTGATATTCACAAGACTGGGCATTCAATACACAGCACTGAAAAAACATACAAACATGAACTCTGAACCCCAGCTCTGCACCATCCTGTATTGCTCTATCCGACCCAAGTGAAGTCTAAAAGAATATGTGACTTCATTGGTGTTGAGTTTCAAACCAGTGACAAATGGTTGAGGTCTCTATTTTACATGTGAAAGAAGAGGAATTAGCCTCCAAGTCTTCCCAGTATCCATCCCTCTCACCCTTCACAGAGTGTGGCTTGGATACCCCTATATAGGGAAAGACCTTTGAAAGAAAGGCAGCCCAGCTCCTGGGTTGGAAAGCTCAGGGTAGGAGGCAGGGTGTGCTCTCCACATATCTATTATAAACTCTCTCCTCCACCATACCTAGGAGCAGTCATTTCCTTTCTATTCCTTCTTCTTTTTTTCTTTCTTTTTTTTTCATTCACTGGGGAAGATACATGTCTATTAATATTCATATAACGAATGGGCCAAGAATGGCAGTAATATTGATGGAGAACTATATTGAAAATAGGAGAAGTCACAGCATCAGTGAGGATACATTCTGCAATTTTTGGACATAAACAGAATTTATTGTGCAAGTGTTCTGTTAGAGATACGGTGGCATAGGCTATTTTAGTAGTTTTAAGAACATAGCAATAAGAACAAATTTGTGAGAACTGGTTGTCTGGAGACAATTGTTCTGCAATGACCATGGTAATTACACAGCACCACCCCCTTCATCCATGGTATAGGTTATACACAGTTGAAATTTTTACTTGTCCCATACTTTGACACTGTACTATTTAGTAGATGTGCCGCTTGGTTGCCTTGACAACTGCACATATAACCACTGAACCTTGAATATAGCCTTCTAACAACAGGAATACTTAGGTTTTGTTTTGTTTTTCATAAAATTGACATGCTCTGTTAAACTAATTATTCATAGTGAATGTGATAGTGATGGACAGTTTGGGGTAATTTCAGGCTAATTATTTCCATGTGATTTTGTTTGTTTGTATAAATGGTTGCAGTTTTCTTAACCAAAGTCAAAAGCAAGCATCTTTGAGGCTGCTGATGCTGTAGATAAATGATGAAACCTGTTGACAATATGATTGCAGCTCCCAGCAATACCTGACCTAATGCTCAGAGTCCGACCAACCCTCCAGAATACTGATGTGAACAGAAACCCAAGAAGTAGAGGTCACATGCCAGACAACCAACCTTGGAAGAACTTTAGCCAGAGTGGATAAATATTTCACTCAGTAATCCTTATCATGAAGATACTTTTAGTATAGCAGCTCAAATTCATGTTAAATATCTAATGTATATGTGCTTATGAACTCTAGGACACACACAAACCCACAATTTACAATAATTAAATAAATAATCTCTGAAAGTAAACTTTTAATTTTAGGCTACCATATCTGGACCTCTCAGTCTGTAGGTTTTGAAAATAATTAGCTTTGATATTTTTCAAGCATAATTTAATACCACAATGTTATCATGAGTTGAAGTTGTACCCAACCTATGCTTTTTCATAGTGTAGAAATAATGAGCACTTTAGAACCAGAAAGACTCCTTTCATAACCCAACACCACCAGATAACAGATAGTGTTTAAATTATATAATTGACTCAACTCAAGAACCATTTACAGGAGAAGAAAATGTTATATTTAAAGCATCTGGCACAAAATAGATCCAAACCAATTTTCAGGATCTTAATTTAATAAAAGACAAAGAATATTAAAAGATCAAATTGAAAGAAAATATTTTTAGAAGTTTTTTCTTTCTCTGAAGAAAAATAAGTATTGATTAATGAGTCCTGTCTTGGATTACAGAAATGCTGGGTGATATATTTTCTTATTAAGTGTTTATTTAACAAAAGTAATGTATCTGTGACCTTATATGAATTAAGTTGACATTCATATGGCTTTCTGTCTACTCCAAGAAAGGTTAGCACTGTGTGATATTGATTTCCTCCACCAGAGGGTATATTTTTATTAAATTAATAATACTAAATGAAATAAACCTTTCAGAAAAAGAAAGGTCTAGATTTTAGAAAATATTGAAAGTTCTTGACATGCAAAGAATAATAAAAGACAGAATTCAAAGGTTAGAGTCATTCGTTCATACCCCCATGTTTTTAAATGCTTTTAAGAGAAAAAAGACTATTTGTTTCTGTTGACTTTGTGGAATAAATTGTTTCCATACCTGTCACTAAGTTTTTGTTGATATTGACTCAAGTAACTTAGTAACCTCATGAATAACTAAGTTAAAAAATGACTTAATTAAAATTATTACTGCTAATTTGACTGTGAGAAGTTCATAAAACCCATTATATTTCATTTTTATCATATTCAAAATTACTGTGAGCATAAAACATACCTTATAACTGTTTTGAGAGCCAACATGATAATCTTTATGTACTGGCAACTACTTATACTTATTCAACTGGTCATAGTTAGATGAAATTTCTTCATATATCAAAGGTTCTATAACTGACGTCTATAGCTCTTCCATTTAACCTACATTTTAAAAAATATTTTTATTTGATAATTAATTTAATTTTACATATCAGCCACAGATTATCTTGTTCTCCCTCCTCCCACTCACAGCCTTCCCCCCCCAACCCACCCCCAATTCCCACCTCCTCCAGAATAAAGTCTCTCATGGGGAGTCAGCCCAGCCTGATAGATTCAGTTGAGGCAGGTCCAGTGCTCTCCTCCCTATACCAAGGCTGAGCAAAATATCTCAGCATAGGCCCTAGGTTCCAAAAACCCAGCTCCTGCACCAAGGACAGGTCCCAGTTCCACTGCCTAGGGACCTCCTAAACAGCTCAAGCTAATCAACTATTTCACTTATCCAGAGGGCTTGGTCCAGTTCCATGGGGGCTCCTCAGCTGTTGGTTCACAGTTCATGTGTTTCCAATAGTTTGGCTATTTGTCCCTGTGATTTTTCCAATCATGGTCTCAATATCTCTTGCTCATATAATCCCTCCTCTCTCAAGCCAATTGGACTCCTAGAACTCCACCTGGGGCTTGGATCTCTGCATTTCCTTCCATCAGTCACTGCATGAGATAAAATAGGAAGTAGTCTTGAACACATTGGAACCAGAGATCACTTCCTAAATATAACACCAGTAGCACAGACACTGAGAGAAACAATTAATAAATGGGACCTCTTGAAACTGAGAAGCTTTTCTAGGGCAAAGGACACGGTCAACAAGACAAAGCAACAGCCTACAGAATGGGAAAAGATCTTTACCAACCCCACATCTGACAGAGGCCTGATATCCAGAACATATAAAGAACTCAAGAAATTAGACCTCAAAATATTTAACAGTCCAATTAAAAAATGGGCAATATAGCTAAACACAGAATTCTCAACAGAAGAAGCTCAAATGGCTGAAAGATATTTAAGGAATTGTTCAATATCCTTAGTCATCAGGAAAATGCAAATCAAAACGACTCTGAGATGACATAGATATAATAGGATGAAAGGGTAGATTAATGAACTTACTTTTTTAAAGAGCAACAGCTTGTTTAAAATGTTTTACATTGGTATAGATTTTAGTCTATTGATACAAACTTAAAGTTAATTTTGTTATACTGTGTGTATATTTCTACTCTTATTTAAGATATTATGTTTGTACACTTATTTTGAAATTGTCATAGATAATTAAAAATAGATTAATAATTAGTCATCTATGATAATCATACTTGTAGCCATGTTAGTTAAGTCTTCTAGGTATACCTAGATATATTTCAGATAGATAGGTAATCTTCACATACTTCAAAGACCTACATAATATGGCGTTTAAAATATTTTAAAAATTTAGATTTTTCTGGACAGTGAGACATATCTGCTCCTGGCAGCACCAATTTACTTCAGAGAGGAGGATGGGCATCAAAGATGCTCTGTATAGAGTTTATCTTCATCTTGGCAAAAATAGCCATTTGGGCAAGAAACTGTTATTGTCTGGACTGCTTCATTGACTGGACATCCAGGACTCATAAAAAGGTGACCACTGAACTTTGCTTGAAAAATGGTCCTTCAAGTTCCTGCTTCACAGAGGAAATTGCTAGACATTCTACAGGACACAGAGAGAAATGAATGAGAGACTCTAGACCTCTGGGCTGAAGACAGATGCCCCAACTTTACAAAGGAATGTTGGATGACTGTCCAGGCTGCCAGCTCTCCCTGTCTATTGTCACAAGACTCTGGAAAGTTGCTTGCATCCTTCTCCCATTTCTCAGGTAATATTATATCTTTCTGAAGTCTTTGATGTAGTTAAAGACTAAATAGGTATAATTTTCCTTAGTTATGATAAAAGATAAGTTAGATATGAAACTTAGACTCATAAATGTAAGATAGATAAAATATCTTCCTTAATATTGTAACTGTAATTCTTGCTTGGTAATTGTTTTGTTATATGGAAATGCTGTGGATCTCAATCTGTGTAAATAAAATGCTGATTGGCCAGTAGCCAGGCAGGAAGTATAGGCAGGACAAGAGAAAAGAGAATTCTGGGAGGTGGAAGGCTGGGGGAGAGAGATACTGCCAGCCGCCTCCATGACAGGCAAGATGTAAGGTACTGGTAAGCCACGAGCCACATGGCAAAATATAGATTAATAGAAATGTGCTGAATATAAAGAGTGAGAGCTAGACAATGGCAGGCCTGAGCTAATGGCCAAGCAGTTCATTTTATAAGTGGGCTACTGGACTGTTGGGGCTTAGTGAGACCTGGAGAAAAGCTCTTCAGCCACACTGAGATACCATCTTACACCTGTCAGAATGGCTAAGATCAAAAACACTGAAGAGCAGACTTGTACAGCCACTTTGGAAATTAACCTACATTTTTATCATACATTTCAATACAATATTTGATATACTAATACCAATTCTTCAATTTTGTTCCTTATTTGCATAGTATACAAGACTTCATCAAGTCTTTTAAGATTTATTTTGTGATTTTTGTGTGTATAACAGTGTTTTGATTGCATGTACAAATATGTGTCAACCTGTGTTCCAAGTTTCAAGGGAGGCCAGATGAGTATGTGAGATCACATGAAACTGGAATTACAGCTGGCTGCGAGACACCTGTGGATACTGGAAATGTATTCTGGGTCATCTGCAAGTAAATTAAGTGTTTGAAACTACTAAGCTGTCTTTCCAGCCCTTATGTCAGACTTTGAGGTGTATGGTCTTCCCTATTTTTATATGAGTTAATGGAATTTCTCTTATGATTTCAAATTCTAAACCACAACATGCCATTTTACCTTTTCATAGAAAATTTACTTTCAGGAACATTTAAGAGGAGCGATATTACAGAAATATTCATTTCTCCCCAATTTTGTATTATTCTTTTTATTAACAGCAAAATTAGGAGCATTGAGGAACAGGAAAAGGAAGAGTTTACAGGTTTGTGGGCATCCCTTACATGCACAAGCACACACAGTACACGACAATCTCTTATTCAAACTTGGAAAGTTTACAAGGAAATCCACAGCTGATAGAATTATTTCTGCATAAGTATTTTAACTCCTTCATTGTGTACTAATGATATGACATGCTTTCATTTGGTTCCCGCTCTGCTCACAATGCTCCCTTCATCTTCCTTGTCTGTTGTCCATGTCTCTGTGTTACCACAATTACTAAATTTTTCTTACTTAGTGGTATTAAGAATTTTGCAGGGCATTGATGGGCTTAGAATGTACAATATTAAACAAGGACACAATCCTAGGAAGAAAAAAATAAAACAAAAAGCCTATGTTCTCCTTCATATGTGGTCTATGCCTGATACGCATACATATACACAGACATGCACATTATACATATATAAATGTATATTTGAATGTAGTATAACATGTAGAAAGGAGGAGAAAGGATAAATGTTAGATAATGAGGAAAGACTGATTTCACATCATGAATAAGGGTCATGCAAAAGTATATGAAGTTAACTCTTTTACTAGCTCCACATCTTCATGAATTTTTCATTTTTTGGTAGTAGATAGGAGCACAAAAATATATTGGATAATTAAAGTGTAAAATCCAATGTGAAGCTCTACAGGTTCAAAGTGGCTGTTCTAACTGTATGAAAGTCCCTTGAGATGAAAATACTTTAGATCTCATTAATTTTGATACATGTTGTTTTTTATCTTCAAGTTCTTATTAATAAAGTTTTAGTTATCTCATTACAGATGGTTGTGAGCCACCAAGATGGTTACATCTACATAGTTAGAAAGAGTTATGTACATGAATTTATATCTATGTCCAATGCAATCTAACATATTGCATTTTACTGCCCTTAAGTGGTTTAAAAATAATTTACAGTATGCATGGAATAAATTTTTCTAGTAAGGACTACAGAGATAGCTCAGTTAGTAAAGGCTCACAATTGAAATTTCCAAATGTGTGTAGTAAAATTATTTTTGTTATGTAACTTAAATAAGGCAATGTAATGTGTAATAACACTTTCATTGTTCTACAAAATGATATATATGGAATCATCATCAGCTGAGGGGAGGTTTTCTATATTTTCTGCCAGCTAGAATTTCTCCTTACATCTGGTCCTCTAGAAGTCTATTTACCCCTGTCCAACATAGAAGCTTGGAAAAGAAACAGCCCCAGTGGGTCAACTTAAACTTTGGAGAACTGAATGTGTGTATTTACTGGATAACCCTTCAATTAACAGTCACTTGAAATAAACATTTCAAAGTATCTGAATGTTAAACGTTATGTTAATTAATAAAACGTTAGATGTTATTCTTAGACAGTGAATGTTAATTAATGGTCACTTTTGTTAGAGTCAGCGCTGAAACTAGAAGCTTCACTCCGATATCGGGTCACACAGAAACAGTTTATTTTACGCATG
Organism: Onychomys torridus; assembly: GCF_903995425.1. NCBI lineage: Eukaryota > Metazoa > Chordata > Mammalia > Rodentia > Cricetidae > Onychomys > Onychomys torridus. Next base: position 37,903,470 of record NC_050443.1, read on the forward strand.
CACATGGGTCAATCAGTCAAACTTGGGACTGAAGACCCTGAAGCTCAAGCTCGCAGGCTTGTTATAGGGCAGTTTCACATGGGTTGGGGAGTGGGGTCACTCGTAGTTCAGCCATCTGACTGGATCACACATGGGTTGTGGAGTGGGGATCGCTCGGAGTTCAGCCATCCGGCTGGATCACACATGGGTTGGGGAGTGGGGGTCGCTCGGAGTTCAGCCATCCGGCTGGATCTTGTGGCTTTTAGGAGGTTTTACAAGGTGGTTCTGCCACAAGCAGCTTGTTTTTCCAAGAGCTGCGAGCTAGCTTTACAACGTGGAAGCCTTCTGTAAGAGCTAAGCAGAAATATTTTCCACTAAGCAGAAATACATTTCTCTACTGGGATAGAGCCTAAAATGGAGCCTTTACACTTCAAATTAACATTTCATATTGTATGAATGCTAAGAGTTCAGGAGAAAAGGGCAACAGTAAAATGGCGTCCTATATAGCATAAAACTTTTGGTCGCCTTCAGGTGCAAATTATGCCACGTTGGCCTAAGCTTTCTTCTTCTGGGACCAAGTAGTCATTCTTAGTTCCTTACATTAGTTTCCTCTGCTTTAATAGAACAACCTTTCCCAAGGCACCAAAGAGTTATGTTTAAATTTGTTATCCAGTTGAGTATGTGGACTTTGTTGTTTCAAACTAAAACCTTGATGTTTTCAGTGTATTGATCTTGTTCTGTATTGTCTACTTGTTACTGTCAACCCTGTGTAGCTCTGTGTGGGGGGCAGGGTGTTTTGTAGGCTTATATTGAGTTAGACTCAAGGTATTTTGTAGATTCTACATTGCCTTTTGTATGAGTAAGGTGCAGATAACCTGTTCCACACTAAAATACTATAGCATATTCTGTGTGTCAAACACTGGCTTTTAAATGATATCTATATTCACCTTTTTCCTTTTTTTGTTGTCAGAATCAAGCAATATAATCTAAATTATTAACATTTGTTCCCTGTGGTGGCAGAAATGAGGGAACTAAAGTTCTCTTGTCTTATTGAATATTAAGGGTAAAGAGGCATCATAGGAAAATAAATGTGATAATTTAAAGATAGGCATTTTCCTATATAAATTACAATAGCAACATTGCCTCTCTGGGGGTACTTTGATGGACCTTAGGTGTCAGGAGGTTCATTTTAGAATTCACCAAACCTCCTTGTTGAGACAACCTTCCTTCTTCCATAGGCAGAATTGCCATGCTCTAATGACAAATGATTTTTGAGGAATGACAAGAGATCTCTGTTTCTCAAAGACAAAAATAATTATAACACTAGTAGCACAGACACAGAGCAACAATTAATAGATGGGACCTCCTGAAACTGAGAAGCTTCTGTAAAACAAAGGACAAATAAAACAAAAGAAGGAAAAGTTCTTCACCAACGCCACATCTGACAGAGGGCTGAACTTCAAAATATATAAAGAACTCAAAAACTAGACATCAAAATACCAAATAACCCAATTTAAAAATTGAGGACAGAACTAAACAAAGAATTCTCAACAGAAGAATCCTAAATGGGCAAAAAACATTTAAGGAATTCCTCAGCATCCTTAGCCATCAGGGAAATGCAAATCAAAACAACTCTAAGATACCATCTTACACTAGGGATAGATCTTGGGCCCAAATGTTGGGATGCCTTGCTCAGCCTTGATGCATGGGTAAGGGGCTTGGTCTTGCCTCAACTGCATGTGCCAGGTGTTGCTAATTCCCCAGGGAGCCCTTAACCTTTTGGAGGAGAAGACTGAGGGTGAGTTGGGGTGGGGGGAAAGTTGGGGGAAGCAGAAGGAGGAATGAGAGTGAATCTTCAGTTGGTATGTAAAATGAATAAAAAAAATTCTTAAATAAATTTTAAAAAGATACCATCTTATACCTGTCAGAATGGCTAAGATTAAAAATACTGATGACAGCTCATGTTGGAAACTATGTGGAGTATGGGGAGCATACATGTTGGTGGGAATGCAAACTTGTACTGCCACCTTGGGAAACAGTATGGCAGTTTCTCAGAAAATTGGGAATCAATCTACTTCAAGATCCAGAAATACCACTCTCAGGCATGCTCAATACAACAAGGACACTTGCTCAGGTATGGTCATAACAGCATTATCCATAATAGCCAGAACCTGGAAGTAACCTAGATGCCTCTCAACCAAAGAATGTGTAAAGAAAATGTGGTGCATTTACACAATGGAGTATTACTCAGCAGTGAAAAATAATGACATCATGAAATTTGCAGACAAATGGATGGAACTAGAAAAAATCATCCTGAGTGAGGTAACTCAGATTCAGAAAGACAAACATGGTGTGTACTCACTCATAAGTGGATATTAGATGTAAAGCAAAAGATAATCAGACTACAATCCACAGCTCCAGAGAATCTAGGAAACAAGGAGGACCCTAAGAGGGACATTCATGAAATGTCTTGGTAGGGGAAAATAGATAAGATCTCCTGGATAAACTGGGAGGAGTGGGAGGGAGAGGAGGAGGTGGGGAATGAAAACATGAGGGAATAGGACTGTTGCATATGGGGAGGGACTGAGAGGGAGACCAAAGAATGAGATAGCTTGATAGAAGGAACCATTAAGGAATTGGGGAGGTTGCTAGGGAAATTCCCAGAAATCCATAAGGATGATCCCAGCTAAGATCCTAAGATCCCAGCAATAGAGGAGAAGTTGCCTGAACTGGCCTTCCCCTGCAATCTGGTTGGTAAATACTCAAACTGTCATCATAGAGCCTTCATCCAATGAATGAAGGAAGCAGGTGCATAGATCCACAGCTAAGGCCGAGCACCCGAGCACCCGGAGTCCAGTCGAAGAGGAGGAGGGATTGTACAGTCAGGGCTGTGAGGATCACTATGGGAAAACCCACAGATTCAGCTGACTTGAGCTAGTGGGAGCACACAGATTCTGGACTGACAGCTAAGGAACCTGCAGGTGACCCAACCAGGCCCTATGAATGTGAGTGACAGTTGTGTGGCTGTGTCTGCTTGTGGGGCTCCTGGCAGTGGGACTTGGATTTATCCCTGGGGCATATCCTCCCTATAGTAGGATGCCTTTCTCAGTCTTGATGGGGGGGGGGGGGCTTGGGCCTGCCTCAACTTGATGTGCCAGAGCTTGTTGACTACACATGGGAGGTCTTACCCTTTCTGAGGAGTGGATGAAGGGTGAGGTGGGGGAGAGGTGATGGGAGGATTGGAAGGAGGGGAGGAAAGGGGAACTGTGGGTGATATGTAAAATGAAAGAATAATAAAATAATATAAAAATGATAGATTAATTGTATTCACAGTACTTTAACAATCTAGGATAACATCTTCATTTTAATCATTAATTGTCCTTGAAACTCAAAGATATTTAGATACAAAATCTGATTTGCTCACAGTCTCTGGAGATAGGGATGAAATCTTTAGGAGATTGTCATTCTGACAGAATTTAAGTGCCTCCAAAAATAAATGATAAAAACACAAAAACCTAAGGTACAGTGAGGTTCTTTACCTTAGTGTGGTCTACCCCTAACCTGTGAGCATAAACTTTAGTCAACAAGACATTTCTAGCAACGTGCTATCTATAACAGGATGACGGAGGCCAAATAGGGTCATATAGGTGGGAAGCTAATCCATTAAGGTAATATTCAGGAAAAGAGAAGCAAAGGATGGAGGAGAGGGTGGAGGACACAGTGCTAGAGAGCAGGAAGGTTCACCACTTAATTTTATGACCAGAGAAGAATTGCCACTTCAAATTGTCATATGAATATGCATGTTTTCTAAGATGCCTCTTTCATTCATTTCAATGTGTTTGAGATTCTTAAACTTTAGTAATTTTAATTACTGAGCATCATTATATAGCATTAAAAATAATTTGTTTTTGCTGAACCAAATAAAAGATATTTTATTGTCATTATTTTGAGCCTCAGTCTCCTACCTCCATTTCTGTTCCAGTGAGAAATACTTTAATAGAAAAAAAAAAAACCTGAAGGTATTTGTTCTGTGTATCCACCAATGGGATTTCTTTTCTCCTGTGTGAGTTGCAGGAAGCCTGAGTGTGACAATCACAACACTCAGACACCATTACCAGAGATATTTTTCTCTTCTGACCTGGAGGTTTCACAGAACCATTGGGCACTGAGAATATCTGTAGAAATACTGGCCAATTATTTCTCCTCTATTATTAGTATTTGGCACTAATTTCTCATCAAATTATGTCCTCAAGATAGTAAGAGAAATTACTAAAATACTCTTGGTAAGATAGTTTAGATTCATAAATGGAAAAAGAATTTGCATTGCTTGTGTTCCCAAAAGGGGCACACTTCACAGGGCTAGCCAAAAGCCTTGAATGTCCTTGACTTTCTCTTGAGATATCCATAAACACCCAAACACATCTCCTGCATGTGGAAATGCACATACACCAACAATCGTAGGGGAATGAAAGAGCTACAAAATTTGGGGTTAATAACACAGTTTCAAACTTGAGAACTTAGGAGAGTTTATTGCAGATAATATTCAATATGTAATACCAAATGGCACAGATTAGTAGCTTTTAGAATTGACTTAATTCTTCATACCAGATCAATATTCTTTGAAACACACTATGAGAAGCCTGATTAACTGGATCTAAAATTTCTTGAAGTGCTTTCATGACTACAATATGCCTGTGTTATTAATATTCTCAGAGGCAGGGTCAGAAATAGATGTGCTTCACATAATTTCAAAGGCAATTTGATATCCCAGCACTATTTTTAAAACTTGGTTATTTTTAAATGTTGATTTTGCAACTAATGTTCTCAAAAGCTCAAAGAGTCATATTGTGTGATTTGGTAATGATATTGTTGTCTATAAAGAGAAATGTAACTCATAATAAAAGGACTCTAAAATGTGTGATAGTTTAGGAATAATTGCCAGACTTATTTAGCTAATATTTACAGTATTTTTGTACATGTGAGTGACATAGATTTAAAAAAAGCAATACTAACGCAATATTTTACATCTATATACTGATCTATCTATTACAGGTAGATATATAGATGATAGATAGACTAATAGACACATAGATGCCATACAATTTAATGAATGAAAAGTAAACACACAGCATAATATGAAAGTCACATTTTCTATTTCTTATGTGAATAAAAGGGCTTATCTCAAATTTGATTCTGTCTTATATTTTAAAATACAGTAATTTTACTTTCCAAACCCAATGCTTGAAAGTAAGCTCATTTCCTGGGAAGCTAGCTTCTTCCTAGGGTGCTTAAATAGAGAAACCAGTAAAGACATGTATTTCTTACCTATAAATGGCAACATCTGAAGTATTAGGAGGAACCCAATAGGAGAAAATACTTGCAAACCATATGGCAGATAAGGTTTGATATCCAAAGTGTGAGGAGCTCCTTAGGCTCCTTAGTCAGTACACTAATTGACCAAAGATTTTTAAAAAGAAAAATGAGAAGGGCCTGAGTAGAAGCCGAAGGTGCCATTCCACAGTATTATAAAACATGTTCAACATCTCTAATTGTCAGAGAGATGCAAATCCTAGCTCTGTGAGATATCGCCTCAGAGCCATTGGCATGGATGTTACTAAAACAAAAACTAACAAATTCTGTAAGGATGTTAAAGAAGCCTCTGGAAATGGAAAATGGCACAGCTGTAACCCATGATGATCTGAAAGTTCCACACACAATCAAACCACCATGAACAGTTATCATCCAGTCTGGGACCTACGTCTGTGTTCACGTCCTGAGCACTGAGATGAGGACCCTTAGCAATCAGTTGCACCTGTGATAATTTTCAATACACAGGAAACCATGAAGGCCACAAATCTACCTATCATGGAAGACAACAAAGTTCACACACAAAGTGTAATACAGTGAAAGGGAAAAACAAGAAATTTGGATAAAATTCTCCCACATTTCTCCATTGTAACACAAAAATGCCTTTGTATATTGGAATATTACACATCTCTACAGAAAAATGTAATCACAAAATGGATGGAAATGCATGAACTTAGAATATATAGTATTAAGTGAAATCACACAATTTCAGAAGAATAAAAACACATGGTCTCCCTCATATGCAGAAACTGTTAATAATATAAGTAATGCAAGTGAACAAATGTACATGTGAACATGTATACATAAGTATATCATGGAGATGAGGAACAAGAAAACCTAAATTTAGATGACAAGGAAGGAGTGAATGTAAGTAATGGACAAGGGTTCTGAGAGAGTATGTAAAGCTTGGTTGTATTTCTAGTTCAAACTCTCATTGATTTTTCACATATGGTAGCTGGTAAGTGCAAGAAAATATATTCAATAGTGAAAGTGTAAAATCCAATGTGAAGCTCCATAGCTTCCATTCTTAATGGCTCCTCTAAATGTGTAAAAGTTCACTGAGTTGCAGTCTCTGCTCTGTGTAATTTCAGTGTGAGATATGTGTGTGTGTGTGTGTGTGTGTGTGTGTGTGTGTCTGTCTGTCTGTCTGTCTGTCTCTGTGTGTGTGTTTAAATTTTTTTAAAAAATTTCTGAAGGGTAGAAAATAGTGAAGAAGTAATTAATTATAAGACATATCCCATTGGACTAAAATGTCTCCAGAGTGTTTTCGGGTTTTTTTTTTTTTTTTTTTTTGTCAATTTCTTTGATTTTGCATCACTGAAGTTGAACCTTCATCAAAACTAGCAACTGCTCTGCTACTGGTCTTCACCAAAGCCCTTGGAATTGGTCTCAGTGCTATCACTGGAGAAGAAGAAAGCCCTTAGGTGTACCTGGAAAAGGATTTCGGACATGAACTGAATGTAGCTGATATTTGGGGTTAACCCTTTAGTAGCCAAATATGCTGAGAGAGTTTCCAAATCCAAGAATATCTGCTATCTGAACAAATGTTCCCAGGAATAATATCCAAGAACAATATACCCAGATTCAGAATGGAGGTTTCTGACTGGGAAGGTGGATCTGCAGAAGGGAGCTTTCAGCCCATGGTTTGTGATTCACACCTGCTGAGAACAATCTCCTCTACCTCAGCAATGATGCCTTGGATTATTCTGTGACTTCTCTCTATTCCGTCCCTGTATATGATTCTGTTTTTGTTTGCTTTGTTTTTAATATGAGCTAATTTTAGAGACCCTATAGATACAGAAATGATACTCATTTTTACCTTTCTTGAATCCAAGACAGCTTGACTTTTGGTTTGGCTTTAATTCAGATATTAAGCACTCACACAAATGTGAAGAGTATCTCTTAATACTCAAAGAGAGCTTGAGGTGACTGCCTTAAAGAGGGCAAAATCCCACTTTATAAAACAATGTCATTTTGACAACATTGTGAAAGCAAAAATTACAAGAGGAGTAAAAGACTTAAGATCCACCTTTGTCCACAGCATAGGTCATGAGTTCATTGTGTAAAACGATCTGATTCAGTGATTGAAAAATGACTGCTGGACCACCACCCATAGGACAGACAATTCAGAGTCTCCAAGAGAATGTAGTTCTCTCTCTCTCTCTCTCTCTCTCTCTCTCTCTCTCTCTCTCTCTCTCTCCCTCTCTCTCTCTCTCTCTCTTTCTCTCTCTCTCTCTCTCCTTCAATTTGCTTTTATGGAAACATTGACTCTGCTTTTAGACTATCTCCAGTTATGGGCTGGAGAGTTGTCTCAGTTGTGAGCCACTAGATGTGAGTTCTGGAAACTGATCTCAGATCCTCTGCAAGACCAGCAAACCTTCCTAACCTCTGAGCCATCTCTTCACCTCCTGAGAAGATGTTTTGAGATGATTCTGGTTATCCTGCCTGTCTAATTCAGCAAAGTGTCCGTCTATAGACTTGTAATAAAGACTCTTGAGAACTCTCAGTTACTAGTGCTCCAAAAGGTAACTGGTGTAATTTGGAAAATAAAGTGAAGATAGACCATGTTTCATGCAGTTAAGAATCTGATTTGTGGACTTAAATCGTTTAGGATATAACATCTCAGTTCAGCCACGTATTAACGTCATGATTTTGGGAAATGTTCTTACAATCCTGTTTATTATGTTTTTCCATCTATGGAAGGAGCTAACAATTAGCATGATATTTAGTCTAAAATTCCACAATCTACTTGCCTTTATTCCTTTTCTAGTCTAGATTTTGAATGATTTCATGAGTACCTAGCCATAACAAAATAATCACTCATCCAGTGTTCTACAGAATATTTTACTGAAAGAGACTTTGATAAAAGCTATATTATACACATACACACACACACATATATATATACAAATCACATGCACAACTAATATATATATATAAAGTATAGTTCATAAATTATTTTATTTAATAGAAATAGTTAAAGAAAATAAAGCTGCTGATTTTTCATAAAATACTAAGCTAGTATTGAGGATTATTTTGAGGCAACAAGAAAAAGATTCCAACTGGTTGTATTGAAGTGATGACTTCAGGCATAACACCAACAGTGTCTCTCCTAAAAGGTTCAAGGACATTAGGGTGGCTTGAGGAACAGAGTGGTCATCTTAACCTCCCAGTGGCTGCAAAGTAACAATCTTTAAATAGAGCAGTGTTGAAAGATCTTGAGGACACTGGTGACATCTTATGAAAAGGAACTCATGTTTTGAATGTTACAATGCTGCTCCATGGAGATACAGACACCTGGGAATGGGTTGTTTCTATTTCTTCTGTCCCATGTTTGATTCAATAGCAGTTATACATTTTAATGTGTAAGCCAGAAATTCACAATGTATCATTATTTCATTTTAGAAATTAATTTTTCTTATTTTTACTTATCTCTCTCTCTCTTGAATGAGAGAAATCTCTCTCTCTTTGTGTGTGTGTGTGTGTGTGTGTGTGTGTGTGTGCACACATGTATGCAGGTGCCCACGGAGACCAGAAGAGGGTGTAAGATCTCTTGAATCTGGAGGTACAGGTGGTTATATGCTCCCCAGCAAAGTCCTTAGAACAGAACTTAGGCCCTGTGAAAGCAGTGAGAGCAAATAACTGCTGAGCCATCCCTCCAGATTTCATGTAACATCCTGCTAGTTTGAAAGAATTTAAGCAATAAGAAACACCAGCATCATTTCCTTTGCACTCACCTCTTCTGATGTTCTTTTCCCTTCATTACAGCCATAGTGTATCTGGTGTTACTGGTGTTATTTCTTCCTCTGCTGTGTTTGTTATTGTGAAGGGTTGATGGAGATTGTGTGCTAGACACAACTACATTGAACATTGACACCCAGTTCTCACCAGTTCTCACATGCTTGAAGAATTTATAGGTAGTGGAAGGGAAAGTTTTCAGAGACCAGTGTCAAAAGAGACAAGAGTCTGGCACTGTCCTTCTACCAGGAGATCAGATGAACTCAGTACCAGTGAGTACGGGCTGTGTGAGAGAAGCAGGCAATACGAGCTTCAAAGGGGATCACTAGCTCTAATAAGACACCAGCTGAGACCTTTTTGGGGACAGAATTCCCTTTTCAAAAGTATTTCAATTACAAAATACATAACTATAAAATAAGCGGCAGCTCATACGTTGTCTTTCTTTTGAGGAAATAAATAATTTCCCTGTGTTTTAGAACTGCCATTATAATTTCCAGTGCAAATGCTAAACTGTCTGTGAGGAACCATTTCCACTCTTGTATAAACAACACAGTCAGAAGGTTTTGTCTTCTTGCTGCATCGAAGTAAGTCCTCCAGATGCTTCTTCTCTGAAGTCTCCCTTCCAAGAAGATGGAGCTCATGTCCCCCACAATCATCTCCTCTCTGCCTTTTCACATACTTGTGACTCCATGAAGGCCCCAAAACTCCATCATTCATTTGCTTGATAGAGTTTGGTGATGCATGGTTCCACCATGTGAAATTAAAGTGTGGAATGCAGATCTGTGCTCCAACGCGCAGAGGGTTTTGTTATGTTAGAATTTATGTAACAATTTAGTAAGCCATATGGAGCCATTAAAATACATCTCCAAAATGGAAAGTGCCAGAACAGAATGAGGGATTGTGGGGTAGACTGTGCATACATTCTATACATAGGCAAAGTGGGTTGTAACTATCCATTAAGAGAATTTCTGTCTTCATTTAAGTCAATGCAGAAGGAATGGTCTGTCCATTGTCAAACATCTCCTTCTCTTGCTTATAGAACTAAAAATATGTGGCCAACATCATAGTATTTGCACGGAGAACAGAATTACATACTTTAATAAACATTTTTATCTGAACACCCATATTTAAGACTTTTCTGTACAAAGACAACTGAACTTAAAATATTTTTAGATTCATAGGTTTATTTTGAAATGACCAATAAAATTACTGCCAGAATTCATGTCTGTCTGCTTCCTGACTATAGTGCATGTGACCAGCTGCTTCAGATTACTGCCATGGTGACCTCTCTTCTTCATGCTGGATTATTCACTCAAACTAGGAGCAAACAAAACAAGATTCCTTCCTTATATTGCTTTGTCATGCACTTTTTCATAGCAATAAGGAAAGTAATTCTGTCCTTCATCATCATTAACCAACAATGAATTGCCTAATATATTTAGGCAAAGTAACAGAAATTTGATTAATGACTTATTGTTCCCTTAACAGTGGGAAAAAATGAAAATTACAATGCACTTTGTTCTAAAAGTGCATGTGTAATTACTTGTTTGAAGACTCTGTCACTGAAACCCTCTATTCTTTCATTCAGCTTGGACAAAGAAAAAAAGAAAAAAAAAAACACTCTGACATTGCCCTGAGCAAGGCAAACTTGTCATAGATAGATTAATTTTCGGAGCAGCTGTGCAGAACAGACTGCTTCTGAAAAGCATATAGCTACAGGCTGATTTTGAACTCAGGGGGTAATGTTCTAAGTGGTGACACACACTTCAGATCACAGAAATGTCAACACACAATGAAGTCATCATGTGTATCTGTGATTAGAAAGGGCAGCTGGCCTCATAATACTGTTTAATCTGATTTGTGAAGGAGCGTTGAGAAATGTTCTTCCTACTAGAATCCAAGACTAAATCCCAAAATGTTTAAAATGATGTGATGGTGGCAAGACAGGAGCCTTTTAAAGAATTCAGTATTTTGTTTTTAACATAGGGCAACACTTGGATAATGACTGGGAATAAAATAAGAAACAGAAAATATGTGAGAGAAAAACAACCAATCATGGCTACACACAGAGTTAAGCATGAAGAAGCAAAATGTCTGAAGCTCACAAAAGCCAATGGACTGTGACTGGGAACAGTTTAGTTTCACTTTCCACATCCTAGTCCACTTCCATAAACGCATGGTAGTCCACATCCAAAGGAATGTGGCATCTGGTCCAGCATTTCAATCATCAAGATCTTTCCATAGCCAAATAACTTTAACATTTAAAGATGGCTTTCTCCTTTAAATGCCCCCTTTGGCATTGCTATCAGTTCTTTTCAGACAAAATCTCACAGTCCAGCCAGGATAATCTAAAACTGTTATCCACCTGCTTCAGCATTCTGAGTGTCAGGGTTATAGTCAGGTCCCACCAGGCTAGATTTCCTCTCTTAATCTTTTCTTTTTTGTTGTTGTTGTTTGATTGCCAAATGTAACAATATGAAATTTTATTTCTATCAGACTTTCTAAATCATGTAAAGTAGAAAATGGTTTTATTTAACTAGCTTGAACTTTGAATATTTTTCAATACCAATAATATCTGCTTTAAAAGTAAAAAGTATAGATTATATCACTATGCAATGAATGTAGCCAGTCTCATAATATGTAGCATACCAGTGGCCATAAGAATATGCAGCAGATGACAACTGATATTTATAAGGTCAACCACCAGATGATTAACTCTCTGACAGAGGATCCTTGTCAAGCAAGGCAAATGGGGCTACAAATTATGCTTCTGTCTGTCAGTAATTTTCTTATGTGCTACCACAGTTCTCCCTTAACATAGCTAGGGGATTCTTCCCACAGCCCATTGGTAGTGAGTTTTGCACTTATTGGACACAATTATGCCTGTGGATTGACAGAAAGATTATTCCTTCTTACACTGTGTAATTTTGTCGAATAAAATATACTTTCACAGCCAGGCTTTGATTCTACCACTTCAAGACAATTACATACAATTAGCTGACTTAAGACCTCAGAGCAAATTCAAAGTAGACTAGTTGCCGTGGCAAATGAATCTTGTTACACAAATTCCCATTAGGTCTTCTAGTAATAAGAAGCATGGAGCCAGAAACTGGAGTAAATGCTGAAAGATCAGAGAGACAAAGGAACAAGCCACTGTCATGTTTTACCTCATGGACTCCTTATCCTGAAAAGCTTTCTACCCAAAAGGGGCTTAGTTCCTGTCTCCTCACACTTTATATACCTTTCTCCACCCAGCCATATCACCTCCTTCTTAGTGCTGGGATTAAAGGTGTGTGTGCTTCCCAAGCAAAGGCATAAGATCTCAAGTGCTGGGATTAAAGTTGTGTGATTCCTAAGTACTAGGATTAAAGGTGTGTGCCACCACTGCCTGGCCTCTGCCTTTAATCTAGTGGCTTGTTCTGCTCTCTGATCTTCAGGCAAATTTTATCAGGGTATACAATATATCACCACATTTCCCCCTTTTTTGTCTAAAATAATAAAATAAGGCTATAACTAACATAAGAAAAACTATTATAATAATTATATATAATGTATACAGTCAAGAATTACATTAATAATGTCCAGTACATAAACATTTGACAAATTCAGGGAAAATATTCCATTATTTATCCTATTTGGGTGAGTTCCAAATGTTGTACCGAATTCACTTTCTATCCTAACTTATATTACCAACCCAAAACTAACTTTTGATGTCTTTGAAACTTATACACTTTATACCTCCTTATTGACTTTCTTTTCTGAATTTGTTAACAAAGAAAACTATAAATATAACTATCTAATCTTCATCTCCCTCAGAGATCCAAGAAGAAAATAACATTAACTGAGTAAGCAGGAAGTGCAAACAAGTGACTGATAAAATTTGTGGGAAATGACAGAAACAGCTGGCTGCCTGGATTGTCACCCAAGGTTCCTCTGCAATGTTGGGGCATCCATCTTCAGCCTACAAGTCTAGCTTATCTGACAGACTCATCTGTGAAGCAGGGTTTTCTAAAGAGCCTTCCTACTTTGTCTTGGCAAGGATCGGCAGTCCTTTTTTTGTGTCTTGCTTGTCCATTTTGGACAGCATACTGTCAGCAGTCAAGACAAGGTCATTTTCTTGTTCAGTGGCTAATTTTTGCCACAAAGAAAGTAAACTCCATATGGAGTTTCTTTGATACTCATCATCTTTACTAAAGTAGATTGGTGTTCCCAGGGGCAGAAATGCCTCATTGTCATCTAAAAAAAAATAAGAATTTTAAGTGCCATATTCTATAGAACTCTGAATTGTTTGAAGATAACCTGTCTATCTAAAATATATGTTTGACCTTGAAAACATACATAATATGACTACAAATTTGATTGTAATAACTTACTACTAACTTTCGTTTCTTTATATCCTAATTAGTTGGTAATAATAACTTTCAAGGACTAACAATTTGCATCATATTGTTAAATGAGCTGTGCAGGTTCAATATCTTGAACAAGATTAGAAATGTATGTACAATTTGATCTAACAAAAATAATCTCAAATTTGTATCAATAAACAAAATTTGTATACAATATACAAAAATTCAATCCAAAGTAAAATATTTAAAACCAATAGTTGCTTTTTGAAAGTAGATTCTCCAGGCATTAATGGCACACGCCTTTAATCCCAGCACTCAGGAGGCAGAGGTAGGCAGATCTCTGTAAGTTTGAGGTCAACCTGGGCTACAGAGTGAGTTCCAGGAAACGTGCAAAGAGAAACTCTGTCTCGAAACCCCCCAAAAAATATTTTAAAAAGTAGAATCAATAATCTATCTTTATTTTATCATATCCATATTTTCCTTTTTTTCTTCCCAGAATAGATTAAATAAGCTACCCTTCTATCCTATTATTTCGATATCTCTCTTATTTTCAGAGTAGATTCAATAATCTACCTTTTATCTTATCATATTTTTTTTCAAACAAGAACATTGATCTAATCTTCTTTGGTTGTTTTTTTTTCTTGACAATTACCAATAACAATTTGTAACCAACCACCCTACACAATGACAATTATCCATAACCCACGGAACAACTAAAAATCACCCACCCCACCACTTGAGAATGTGGGTGTCATGTTCTTAAAATTACTTCCTGCTGTCTGGGGAGGGAGGGTGAATGCATCTTCAGGGAGTCCAGAAAAAAATTTTTGGGTTAATTATTAAGTCCTGGGAGAGGCAGCTATATCATTTGTTGTCCAGTCTCAGGGTGATGAGAAAGTTTAGGGCTTGTCTCAAGTCCTGGCTACAGTAGTCTGTGAAACTGGATCATCTCAGCTAGCCACCTTGAAATTGTCCTGAACAGTTTGTAGTCCAAAGCCTATTTTGGGTGGTGTTTGTGAGCTTAATAGTGTTATCATTGCCCACATGTTATTGTTGTTTTGTGATCTCATCACCTTTTCAAACACTTCAAACATCACTATTAGGCATTGTCATGGTTCACTGAAGAAAATCTTTTTTGTGGAAATTTTTTTCTGGATGATTTATCTCAAATTCTTCAAATGTCTCATTTGTCCAGTGTTCTTTAGACTCCTTAGCCTTCATTCTCCTGAAAGACAAAAGCAAAACCCTCCCCCAATCTTAACATTAGGAATATTCCCTTTTGGCAAGTTATAGATGACCAAGTGAACAACATTTTGTAAGTGAGTTTAAATTGGATGGTCACTCTGGTTGATGAACTATCACTTCATCTAATTAAGAGGTCTCTCTTGTCCAAATTGAAAATTTCCCAGTTTCGATGTTATCCATAGCTTTTCTTCTCTTGTAGAAACAAAAACAAAATCTCATCCCCAATGTAACACATATTCTGGTTTGCATTCTGAAGTTAGGACATCTTTAAAATATACAAGCTGATTTAATTTTTTTGTTGTTGTTGTTATCCAATGTCTCTCTGCAGCTGTTATTCCTTTCTCATTAGCGTTGAAAAAATTCAAAGTTAATAAAGCATTATGTAATCTATTTCTGGGGGTCTTTGTTACCCATTTCTATTTATTTAGCATATCCTTTAGAGTTCAATTTGATCTTTCTGTGACTGCTTGGTCTATACAGGGCTGTGTGGTATTCCTGTAATATGCTTTATGTTGAAATAAGAAAAAAAAAAACAACAACAAAAAACAAAA
The DNA here is from genome assembly GCF_903995425.1 of Onychomys torridus. Taxonomy (NCBI): domain Eukaryota; kingdom Metazoa; phylum Chordata; class Mammalia; order Rodentia; family Cricetidae; genus Onychomys; species Onychomys torridus. Next base: position 37,918,696 of record NC_050443.1, read on the forward strand.
ACCTGTTTCATTTTACCAGAGACATATACTATAGCACTGTCAGTCTTAATTTGTACAAGAATACCTATGATGGCCATGACTTCTAGCAAATGTGTGATTACAGAAATTAGCCTTTTTGGAACTCAGAGCAGTTGCCGGTTGAAATCCTGAATAGGAATCAATGGTATGGTGTATATATTTCAATTTTCCAAATTCTACAAAATGAAACACATTCATCTGCCACATTTTATACCTTTGAGTACCCTTTGGGTTAATTCCTGCAGGGAGCAAAGTTTAATGGTATAAAAAACAAATAGGACATTTCCTTATAATTTGCTTGGCTTGTTGCCAGATTATGGAAAAATCCTTTTTGAAACCCTTACTATTGACACGATTTTTTAAATGAAATTCTGAAGACTCCAGCACATTTCTTTTCAATAGTTGATCAATCTCATCATTACCTCATGCTATAGGGCCTGGCAAACCCTCATGGTATCTGATGTGAGTTATATATAAAGGATGATTTCTATTCCTCATTATTTCTTTAAATAATGAAGTTAATTCTGACTCATCAGGCATAAATTCTGCAGTTTAAATATGTAAGACCACTCTTTCTGTGTGATAAAAATCAGGAACCATGTTGAAAGTTTCCAAAAATCCATTAGTAGCATCAGAATGGCCTATAATGCCAATTTTTGGATAACATTATAAGGACATTGAACTACTTTACTTAAATTTTTTCTGATTTGTAACCTGCCTTTCCTGATTTGTTTGCATCAGTATAAAATATAGGGGATCCAGATATTGGTTTTTCCCGTACAGAGTGAGTCAGGATCTAGTTAGTTCTCTTTATAAGTTGAATTCTATAGCTTTTGGGATATTTATTGTTAATCTCTCCCCCAAAAAATGCTGAAAATTCTTTGCTAAGGTTCACTTTATGCCCATAATTTGTCAACTTCATCATTAGTTAAAGGCACTACAATTTGTCCTGGGTCCTTTCCTGCTAATTGATGTAGTCTCAATTTTCCTTTTAAAAATCAACTCAGAGATATTTTCCACATAAGTATTTAATTTTTATTCTGTTTATTTGGTAGAAATATCCATTCCAATATAATATCTTCCCTCTGCATTAAAATTCCTGTAGGAGAAAGCCTAGAGGGTAAAATAACCAAAATGCAATCAAACTTTGGATCAATATGATCTACATGTATATTTTCTTTTCCACCAAAGCCAATTCTCTCTCAGCATTAGTTGGTAATTCTCTTGGACTATTTAAGTCCTTGTCACTCTCTAATGTTATGAACAAATTACTCAGTTTATCATTTTTTAATCCCAGCTGTGGTTCACAGATTCAAAATGTCTTCAAATAATCTTTGAAAGTTATTAAGAGTCCACAAGCAATCTCCCCTAATTTGTACCTTTTGGGGTCTAATTTGTTGTAGACCTATTTTATATCCTAAATAATTAATAGAGTTTCCTCTTTGTTTCTTTTCAGGAGCAATTTTTAATACCAAACAAGGCAAAATTTTCTTTACTTCTTCAAACATTCTTTCTAAAATATTTACATTTGAATCATTTAGTATTTGTTGTCCATGTAATGATGAACTATAGATTGAAGAAATTGTTTACATATTACTTCTGAGGACTGTCATAAAAATATTGGCATAAGTTTGGGCTATTTAACATTCCTTGTGGGAGAAACTTCTTGACTGGCTGCAAATTATGATAAGTTGGCACAGTGAAGGCAAATTTTTCTGTCTTTTTTTGTAAGGGTATTGAGAAGAAACAGTCTTTTAAATTGATAACTATAAGAGGCCACCCTTCAGGTAACAGAGTAGGCAAAATAATTTCAGATTGTAGAGACCCCATTGGCTGAATTACCTTGTTAACAGCTCTTAGATCTGCTACCATTCTCCATTCAACAAATTTCTTTTTAATAACAAATATAGGAGAATTCCAAAGGCTGGTTGATTCTTCAATATACTGAGCATATAACTGCTCTTGTACCAGGTGTTCCAAGGTCTACAGTTTCTCTGTTGTTAAAGGCAATTGTTGAATGCATACAGGTTTGTCTGCTAACCATTTTAATGGTAGAGCTGTTGGTGTCTTTGAAAGATCAGTAGGTGTTGTGCCCTGTTCTTGTACAATCTGGATGGTTGGTGACTGTTCTCTATAATTCCTTCTAATATTTTCCCAGAAACATATTTTAGTTTATGGTTTGTTTCTCAGATTGGAGGAATGTTAATCTTAATATTCCATTGCTGAAACAAATCACATCCCCATAAATTCCTAGCTATATTTGCCACATATGTCTTTAATTTTTCTCTCTGTCCTTCTGGCCCTATGCATTTGATCCATCTTGCACTCTGTTTTGCTTGAGATAATGTTTCAGTCCCTAACAGCTGAACATTTACCTCCTGAAGAGGCCAATTTGGACACCAAGATTCTGGTGCAATTATTGTTACATATTGTTACACCTATGTCTACAGGACCTTCAATGAGAATGTCATTCACTCATAATTTTAATTTTGGCCTTTGTTCATTTACAGAAGTTTGTCCCCCCAAAAAAATCACTTTATGGTTTCTCCCGAATTTTTTCTTCTTTCTTCTATAGTTGTTCTACCACCCCAAGCAGTATGGTTTTTACATCAAGCATTATGTTTTTTAATTGCTTTGGGAAGGAATTTCATTCATGGTGACAGAAAAGCGACAGAATTTTACATGGGGGCCTAGGAGAGGCCCATCAGGGAATTTCCCAAAAGCAAGGGATTACTTTAACTGTCCCTTGTTGATCTACATTCGTTAGTCCAATGTCTGCCTTTACTACACCTTCTGCATAATCTAGAAGGAAGGAGCATTCTATTAGGATTATTCCTGGAAAAAAAAAAACATTTCTAGGAACACCCTGTTTACAGTCTCTTTGTAGGTGACCTTGTTTAAAGATTTGATATTGCTATTTTTATTCAAACCTCTGGAAATCACCTCTGCTATCCAAGCATCATCATGATCACAAGATTCAATACTAATTGTATCTCAGATCCATTCCTCCAACAGTGCTGATATTGTCTTTAATGGATTAATTACCCTTTTGCATTGTGCATTAGAATTTTCAAAACCATAACTTCAATTATTTGTCTAGGGTCCGAATTTGGTACCATTCTATTTATAGCTGAAGTCAATCTTTGTTAAAAATCAGTGAAGGTTTCTGTTGAGCTCTATATAACTTTTGTAGATAGCTCAATTTTCTTTCCTACTTTTTCTATTCTGTCCCAAGCATTTAAGGCTGTCTTTATGCATAAAGCTAGGGTATGGTAATCATACAGAGATTATCTTTGTATATCAGCATAATTACCTTCTTCCAGAAGTTAATCTTTGGAAATTTCCATACCTCTAGGTCTATTTTATTGTTCAAGGGTCTTAGCTCCATCCTTACACCAGGTCCACAATTGTAATTGGGTACCAGCCTCTAAGACTGCTGTAACCAAATCTCTCCAGTCTTGAAGAATAATTCTATTACAAGTTGACCATGAGTTTAACATCTGCTTCACAAAAGATGACTAAATGTCTTACAAGACTATTGCTTTTTTGATTCTCAAATCTAACATTTATACAAGAGTCCAATTAGCTCATATACCATCTTGGGGATATCTATTGGTAGTTCCTGTATGGTTATGGGATTAAATTAAGGTTGGCTGTTTTAAAACCTTAGCCTCTTTTTCTGTAACCTTATAATACAATGCTGATATTGGTTCTCCTTTAAATTCTTCTTTCTGGTTCTAAATACCTCAATGATGTGTTTCTAAAGCTTTTATATTAACACTCATACTAGCCAATTATTTTAATGATAAAACAAAAATGATCAAACCAATAATATTTATAATTGACATTACATAAATCCCATCAACATTAATTATCCTCTAATTTAATTGTTTCACTTTCTGTCAATTGTATTACCAAACAGAGACCAAATTCCCCTCATTGTAAAAATGTTTTCCATTTTTTAATGTGGGAAAGCAACTTTCTTTTAAATAATTCCTCCCTTTAAAAAATTTAACTGTCTCACCAAATTGCTGATAATGATTATTCCAATGACAATATATCAGCAGCCTAAGGAGGGGGTCAAAGGAAAACCAAAACCCACCAGGAAGAGAAAGAAGCAAAAGATCCAGCCATCTGCACAGGGAAAATGTGTAAAAGTGGCTAACTCCTGCAGTTTTTAGAGCCCTAAAACCTATGGAGTTTGCTGCAGAGAGGCTGCAACAAAAACTTAGCTGACTGGGTAGGGACTCTGGCCATATGTAGCTATCACCTGAGCCACAGGCAAGTGGCTTTTCCATGAATTCATGGCCCAAAAGTTGGACTACAGATTTTACATGAATTCCTAATAGGTCTTATAATAATAAAAAGCCCATAGCCAGATATTAGGGTAAATGCTGAAAGATCAGAGAGACAAAGGAACAATCCACTATGTAGCTAGAATTTTTTCCAGTTCTGCCCAGGTCTGCAGCCGCTCAGACCCAAATAAACACACAGATGCTAATATTAATTAAAACTGTTTGGCCTAATGACTAAGGCTTCCTGCTAGCTGGATCTTACACTTAAATTAACCCATAATTCTTATTTGTTTAGCCATGTGGCTTAGTACCTTTTCCCAGTTCTGCCTTCACATCTTACTTCCTCTGTGTCTGGCTGGTGACTCCTGCCTCAGTCTTCCTGTTCTCAGAATTCTCCTCTCCCTTTGTCCCACCTAAACTTCATGTCTGGCTACTGACCAATCAGTGTTTTATTTATTAACCAATCAGAGCAACACATTCACAGCATACATAGCAATATACAGCACTTCCCTTTTTCCTTTTTTTTAAAGGAAGGTTTTAACCTTAACATAGTAAAATTACATATAACAAAACAATTATCAAGCAAGAATTACAGTTACAATATGTAGTCTATTTATAATATCTATTCTATTTGTATTTGGCAAAATGAAAAAGATATCCTATCTATCCTATATTTGTGGATCTAAGGTTTTATATCTAATTTATCTTTTATCATAAGTAAGGAAATTATAACTATCTAGTCTTCAACTACATCAAAGGCACCAGAAGGATGTACTATTACCTGAGAAAGGGGAGAAGGATGTAAACAAATTTCAGGAGTCTTGCAAGAGTAGACAGAGACAGTTGGCAGCCTGGACAGTCATGCAAAATTTCTCTATAAAGTTGGGGCATCTTTCTTCAGCCCACAGGTCTAGAGTCTCTCAGTCACTCTCTCTGTGTCTTGTAGTATGTCTGGCAGTTTCCTCTGTGAAGCAGTAACCTGAAGGACCATTTTGCCAAACAAAATTCAGTGGTCACCTTCCTATGGGTCCTGCATGTTCAGTCAATCAAGCAGACCAGGCAAGAACAGTTTCTTGCCCAAATGGCTATTTTTGCCAAGAAGAAGATAAACTCCATGTAGAGCGTCTTTGATGACCATCCTGCTCTCTGAAGTAAATTGGTGCTGCCAGGAGCAGACATGTCTCACTGTCAAGAAAGTCTAAAGTTTTAAAACATTTTAAATGCCATATTCTGCATGTCTTTGAAGTGTTTGAAGATTACCCACCTAATTAAATTATATCTATGTATACCTAGAAAACTTAGCATGACTTTAAGTTTGACTATCATAGAAGACTAATTATTAATCTGTATTTTCAAATTATCTATTACAATTTAATGAATTACATAAACATAATACCTCAAACAAGAGTAGAAATATATATATACAATATAACAAAATTAAATTTAAATTTGTATCAATATGCTAAAATCCATAGCAATGTAAAACATTTCTAAACAAGTTGTTGCTCTTTAAAAGTGGGTTCATTAATCTACCCTTTCATGCAATTATATCTATACTATCCCCCTTTCTTCTTTAGAAAGTGATTGCATTTATATTCAACCTGCTTTAAATAAAAATATTGATTTTTCCCTGTTCCACACCAGAGTGCTCTTTGGATATGGGACACAAGAATCTCTCAACCTTTTCTTTTAGCAATATGCTTGGGTTTAGAGAAGGAGTGAGCCAATTCCATCTCCAAAACCAGCTTGATATATTTGGGAATTTGGGTATAGCTTCTCATACTACTTCCTGCTGGATGAGGGTACTGTATTCTTATGGGGACATAAAGAAAATTTTAGGATTATGGAGTAGTCTGTAAGGCTGTATTGTCTGAGCCAGTTGCCTTGAAACCATTCTGGATGATGGATCATCTAGGCCATGGTGTCATCAGAGACCTTTCAGGGGGTCTTGGCTGGTCAAACCTGGTGTATCTTACAAATCCATAGCCTCTTGCTTTCTGTGAAAACAAAAGCAGAGCCTCCTTTCCAAACAGACATATCTTTAGATCCAAATTTTGAAGTAAAGCTACCTTTAAAATATACATATTGGTTTACTGGGGCAGCCTTTACAATGAAATGTCTTTCCACAATTAAAAATCCCAAAGACAGCACAATCTAGATTCTCTGTGTAATATCCATCTTTACATGGCTTATTTTTATATTACTTTTACTATCTCTTTAAAGACTTTATTTTTTAACTTTCTATTTCTTTAATATTACTGTCCATATTCTTTTTCTTTTCTCTTTCAAGACTACCTACATTTTTACACACAGTAAACCATTTAAAGTCTTGTTCCATCTGAATCTGACTTATTGTGAATCTATTGCTTTAAACTGCAGCATTTTCCACCCACCTCAGCTTCCCAACATGGCAGAACTACATTTACTGCCAGCTCTAGATCTGGCAGCCATGTGGACCATCAACTCTCAGAAGCAGTAGGTCTATGCTTCTATCAAATCAGCATATAGGCCAGAAACCTCTTGTTTTTGTTTTGTTTTGTTTTGTTTTCTGTATGAGCAAAGGCTAAATCCACCATGCAGTATAATGAGCAGCTTGTAGACATCTCATTCCTGCCATGCTGTAGGTCAAGCCTGCATGCCACAAAACAGCCATAGATTAGCTTGAACATGCAGGCTGCAGCTAACTTGAGACAACTAGGAAGCTGTTGTTAGCTCTGTTTTAGAATCTTTTTTTTTTTTTTTTAAGCTTTCTTGGGTTTTAGGTGGAAACTCTTTCTCCACGTTCTGATGTCACTTGTAGCTGGAGTTTTCCCCAGTCCTGCCTGGGCCCACAGCTGCTTAGACCCAAATAAATACACAGATGCTTATATTAGTTAAAACTGTTAGGCCTAATGCCTCAGGCTTCTGGCTAGCTAGATCTTACACTTAAATTAGCCCATAATTCTTATTTATGTTTAGCTATGTGGCTTGGCATCTTTCCCAGTTCTACCTTCACATCTTGCTTTCTCTGTGTCTGGCTGGTGACTCCTGCCTCAGTCTTCCTGATCCCAGAATTCTCCTTTCTCTTTGTCCCACCTAAACTTCCTGTCTGGCTACAGGCCAATCAGTACTTTATTATTAACCAATCAGAGCAACACATTCACAGCATACAGAATGAAATCCACAGCACCACTGCCACTTATTACCTCTAGGACCCTTCAACCTGAAAAGCTCTCTAACCAAAAGGGCCTTAGTTCCTGTCTCCTCATGCCTTATGTATCTTTCTCTGCCTAGCCACATTGCTCCCTTCCTAATGCTGGGAGTAAATTATGTGTGCTTCCAAAGAAAAGGCGTGAGATCTCAAGTACTGTAATTAAAGATGTGTTCCACTACTGCCTGGCCCTGTTTCTCTCCTAGATGGAGTCAATCTCATGTAATGAAGGGTGGCTTTGAATTCACAGATATCCAGATGGATCTCTGCTTTCCAAGTACTAGAATTAAAGGTTACTTCCTGGCCTCTATGTTTAATCTAGCGGCTTGTTCTGTTCTCCAATCTTCAGGCAAATTTTATTATGGTATACAGTATATCACCACAGAATCTCACAAGGACAGATTCTCAAGCATCTGGTTGTTGAACCAAGATTAAGAATAAAGCAACTTTAGAGCCAGTTCTTAGTTTGCAAAATGCTGGTTGATAATATTAAAGACATAACTCTCTAAACAAGTTCTAACTCTGCATGAACTCCTAATCTCAGTTTTCTGATACAAGACTCAAGGTTCAGCCAACTAACTGCTTATGTTTAGGTCCTCAGACACCTTAATTATCACTGTCCCTACAGAAAATGTGGAGCACTTGAGTGCTATATGTCCTTGGTTTTGCCTTATATCCTGCTCACCAGAGAGCTTGGCTGACAGCAGAGCATTGCCATAGTCACTCACTCCCAGACACAACAGCTGCCCATTTAGTACAACATTCCAACTCCTAGAGAAGCCATATGTTATCAGAATGTCTCTGCTTCTTATTGTTTACTGAAGAAATGTAATGTGGCTCTCAAAATGTAACTCAGATATTGTCTAGAGCTCTCTTTTGGGAGTATATAACTATGAGAAAACAAAAAAGAGATTTCAAGATGAAGTAATACAGAAAGTTACCATCAGAACATGTATACTCCTTTCCTACCACTCAAATAGAAAAAGTTTAGTTCTTGCTGACATCATGGATTTATTTATTTATTTATTTGTTTGTTTATTTATTTATTTATTTATTTATTTATTGCATATGCTGGGTGCAGTCTTGATATGGTTCTCAAGGACTGCAATAGTGGCACAATTGTAAGTTAAGATGATTTTCCTTTATTTCTCACTACCAAAACTCTTTATTCATATTGCAGTCAATATGAATGTAGAGTCTTTTTTATGGTGTCAGAAACATGTAAATCAGGCTTACATACTACTATAGAGGTAAGCCTAGAGCCTTAGCAAACAAAAATTAAAGGTAGACTTTAAGTCAATCCCAAGGTGTGTAATTATTGCTAAAAACAATTTCAGACCAGTCACTACTCAGCATATTTTATAATAATTAATGTCAATTGTTGACTTTACTAGATTTAAAATCACCCTGGAAATATACCTTTAGGTATATCTCTGAGTGTGTTTCCAGAAAAGTTTAACTGGGTACTGAAAACACACTCAGAATGTTGGTGGCATCATCTGAAGGGCTCTGGACCTGCACAGAATGAGAAGGAGAAAATGAGCTGAGCATCACAATTCATCTCTCTCTGCTTCATGATTAGATGTAATGTGGCTAGCTATCTCAACACCTCTAAAGCCAAGATAGACTGTATTAACTCCAACTATAATGGAAGATCAAATCAAATCAAAGCCCTCCTTCTATGGTCTAAGCCTCATTTAGTGATAAGCTCCCAGGCACTGGTATGAAATGAACTTATACTGCATGTGATAGAGACATCTTTCATCTTAGACCAAAGTGCACAAGGTGGATCCAGATGCCGGGATGTCCTGTATTCATTATGCAGTTGCCTCCTACATTGTACTAAAGTTGTGTGTATCCAATAACATGGCAAAAGTGATGTCAGGTTATAAAAGACACTATGCCTTGGTCTTCTCTCCCTGTAGGAACAGAAAAGTGTAATTGGAAAAGCCATGATAAGATGTCTGTATTCAGGTCACTGAAGAACACAGCTACAAGCCACTAAGATATCAAGTCCTGCCAAGAAGCACAGCAGTAAGCTTGGATTCTACAACTACAATCAAGCCTCCCTATGATGGCAGTCATACAAACAGATTGCCATCACTGATATCTCCTAGATGTCCTGGGGCCTCAAAACTACTGAACTACTCTTGGTTTCTGAAAACTGAGAAAGAAAATCACCAGTTGTGTTAAAGGTGCTAAGAACCTCAGTAATTTGGTACTCTGTATTTTTAATAGGACTCCCTAGCTGGGCATGATATTTTATTCCTATAATCCCAACACTTAGGCAGCTAGAGCAAGAACTTCATTTAAGATGAATTTGAAACACAGCTCCAAAAACAAAACCCAAATGGGTAAAATAACCATCTATATCTAAAAGGCAAAATCTATTTCATTGCATTGTGACTGCTTATATTAAACTAACCAGCATATGAAGAAAACAGAACTTTTCTCCATGGCCAACCTGAAATCATTCTCATGTCATGAAAAATGATACATGTTTACAGAAATGTGGGAGAACGAGGCAAGGGCAAATAATACATGTTTCTATTGTTCTTATCAGTTTTTAAAATATAAACTAAACTAAAGAATATGTGAATTAAACTCATCATGCCAAATCAAATAAAATACGTTTTTATGCATCTGATGAGTTTCTAAGTGAGTAGTTAATAAAATTTTATGCTAAAAAATGAAACTGCCCACTGCTTATGAAATTGTGTGCTGGGGATGCAAACAATCATGTCCATCCTAAATAAACACACATTGCACCTTTACTTTCACTTATTTTCAAAAAGAGACTTTTTTAGTGACTTGCTGGACACTTGCCAAACCTGAAGTGTTCCACCTTCACCCTTTCCTCCGTCTTCTCTAAGGGTATAGAAAATGGAATCTAGGGGTAGGTGTTGGCAATTGGGTGAGAGAACTGACAGTAGGCAAACACTGTACAAGAAATGGGGTCTGCAACATGTGTAGCACTGCAGGATCAGAACCATGGGGGCAGAAGAACGAGGCTCTTCAAGCTGGCACTTCCAAATCTGGAATTCTTCTCATATCAAGGATGATGTCTGACAGAGGTGAGCACCCCTGTAAATGATGAGGGAAGTATATGAGGTGAAGTTTCCATAGAAGCTGGACATCTTGATACATTGTCATCAGCACAGACTCTCCCCTATGTTACCAGTGTTCTTTAAATGAACCATATACCTGTGTATAACTGTGTACTAACTCTCTCCTAGAAGCTGTGTTTTCTTTGCTTATATTTCAGGTAATTTTAATAACCAAACATCATTCCTTGCAGCTAAAAAGATCACATTTTGTACAAAAAAATTAGCTACTAGTGGTAGGTGTGGTGGTACATGTCTAAAAGCTCAGGACTTAGAAGGCAGGGCAGGAGGATTAGGAGTTCAAGGCCAGCATCTATGTAGTAAATAGAGAGTCATCCTGGCATGTAAGAGAACCTATCTTAAAAATTCAAAAACAACCAAAGAATTGCCTCATAGCTATAGCACTTTACTATTTTAAACTTTTCCAATAACTAAGAATGTATATAATATCTACTCACATGTCATGTGTGTTGGTATGTGGGTGCCAAAACATCTGTATGAATCACAGTGAATGACGTATGCAACTAAGACAACAAAAACTGACAAGCACATCTGAAAAAAAAATAGTTTAGTAAAATCTTACAAGATTGTTTATTGTCTTCCAAACAGGACTTTGAAATCTCATGTTGCAAAACAGAACTCCAGGAAAGTGACTGAATTCCACATAAGAAAAGTAGTTCCTAATACTTACCTGGCAGAGGAGATACCATGATCAGGAAGGTGGTTTTCCCAGGGCGAGGGTTATCCATTGCACTCTGGATGTGCTGACCTCTGCAATTTCCCCAAATGCGGGAAACTCGATTGCATAATTTGTGGTAGTGGGGGACTTCATTCTCATTCTCCCCTGGAAAAGAAAAGAAAAAAAAAGTAGTTCCTGCCTGCTCCTGTAAAAGAAACAAAGTACTTATTGATGTGAATCACTATATGGTACAGTGCATACAGAGACAAATCTGAAGGGCACACTGTGATGGGCAGGTTATAGGAACACCAAAACAATTATACTTTTTCTTGTAAATAATGAACAGCATGTGAACAGTGTCTTAGGCATGACAGTAACCTGCAATCCTCTTCCAAAAGCAAAGACAGAAAACTAGTAACAACCTGATAGTTAACCTGGCCAATTCAGCAAGTTCAATTTATAAGATAGAGAGGAATCAAGGAAGATAGCCCACATCAATCTTAGGCCTCCAAGCATATTCCCACACATGTACTAACATGGGTAACATACATACAGATATGCATTCCACACACACCTGTACATCCCTAAACAACGTTAAGTCATGGTAAGTATCACTAGCTCCACTAATTAGATTGCCTAACTGTTAGAACAATTTCCCTAATAACAAGGAAAGAATTATAGTAAAATTAGTTCAATTCATGTTATGGTTTTTCATTACCAAGCAGGCAGGGAAAGTGTAATTCTGTTTTGTGTGTAGATTGGTTTCTCACATCTGATGCCTGTTAAATTCTAACTCAACCCAGAGTTGGAACTGTGAATTATAGAGGAGCAGGTTTGCTTGACAGCAAAGTCAACAGTTCTCACCCTTCCTTAAACACAGCCTTGCCAATTACCTCAGAAGTTGCCTTATCTCAGGTACTGCTCTTCACTCTGCTGCAGGGCAAAATTGTCTGGCCCAGTTCTTCAGCCTCTGGCCTCTTACCATATTACAGAGCTCAGGAAAATAGCTCAAAGTGTGAATAGAGGCCTCAGGTCATTGAAGGGTTACTCAACCTGAAACCTGAAAGGATTCTTGGTAATACATTCATTTTTCATTGTTAAAGAAGATGATTCTTTTCATTTGTAAAGCCACATTATAGTATCTGAAAATGTATTCACACAAATCCTCAGCTTAAGGCAATCAGTATGCAGCATTAACCACAATTCCTCACTTCCCTTTAGAGATTGGATATCTATCACCTTCCCTGAATTTTTAGGACCCTGAAGGTTAAAGAACATCTGTTTGGGGTCATGATTTTATTATGAGAGATTAATGGATGTGTAATGTCACACTCTGCTTGACTGTATTAGATAATACATTAATCACTGCAAAAGCCCAGATTCAGTTGGTGCATGAATTTATTTTACTCTCTGAGATAAAATTCCACCCACTCTTTCCTTCTTGGCATCTTCATCCATCTGGTTCTTTCTTTTTTTTTTTCTTATTCAGGAGCCTTTGCTTATTCTTATAGTAAAGACTTCTTTTTCAGGAGTCTTTACCAGGAGACTCACCATAAGATTGTGTAGATGGTGTTCCAGTTTTCCCAGTTCTGCTATGATATATGTTTTCAAACACTTGGAAGCATTTTGCCTTTATTAAATACAATACAATGGTACTGTAGCTCAGTTGGCAGATTACTTGCTTAACATGCACATAGTCTTGGCCTCCATCACTGCAGAAAACTTGCTTGTTGGTGCACGCTTACAATCTCAGCAAGTAGATATGGATGCAACCAGAGCGGAAATCCTGTATCATCCTGCACTGCTTATTATGTTGCTCTGAGCCCAAACAAACTGTTGGTTATTCTCATATGAATGCTTATGAATAAATATCTTGACCATGAAGCCAAGTGACTATGTTTGTTTTGAAGGTTAAAAACCTTTGTGATGGCCTCATGAATGTGTAACCTACAGTAACTGAAAAGTGAGTTAATTTTGCACTTTCTGAGACATTGCAAAATGACATATGTTGTTCTAACATCAAACTTATTTGCTCTCCTCTTTCCTTGAAGCCTCAGTTCACATGTCCTTTTCTGCTGGAATATCTATACGCCATGCTTTTAGGTAACAACTCTCTTGCTGCCTTTTTTTCCCCCCAGAAATCAGAGCATGACTCATGCAGCTCTCCCCAGAGAACTGATAAACCATGTATCTTGTGACTTTGAAGGGCATTAAAAAAAAAGAGTTGAATTCCTCCAACCTCTGCAGAGCAGGCTTGACCATCTCTCTACTGGCCAGACCAAAGGTAACCTTGAGCTATAGATAGTCCTTATCAGTGTCTTCCTAGTTTCTAGCACTTAGGATAGGTCCAGCAAGGAAACCATCTCACTGTTCCCTGCAACCTGTGAGAATAAACAACTCCCTCTCTTTCCTGGGGTCTGAAGGGAAATGAGATATTCTCTCCCTACTCAGGATACCATCATAGTTGCCTGTGAACATGATACTACAATTTTCTTAATGAAGTTCTTCTGAGGGAACTTGTTCTCAATTTCTTTTCTAGAAGCTTTCAGCTTTAATAAGTTATAATAGCCACTCCATGCTTCCAGTCAATGAGCAAGCACCATCTCTTGTGATACTCTGGAAGTCTCTTAGTTATTCAATGTCAAGACTCAAGTGCATCTCAGATTTGACACCTCAACATGACATCAGCAAGCTCTAATATCTTTCTCCTACAAATTAAATCTCAAATATCTTAAGTATGCATGTCATTTTCATCTCTGCCATCTTCAGAGTTGGTGATCTTTCTTCTCTTCTGCACTGAGCATCTGCCTTTGGTATTCCATTCTCCACATCACAACCAACCAGCTTGCTTCAATCATATATTCATCTTGTTGACTTATAACAGGTGATTTCTGAGGACCCTGGCTCTGTTGCTGCTCTCTTTATCAAGTGCTACTATTAATTTGGGTCTTAGTCTGTTTATATTTAAAATAAGTAGACTTTTTGTCATAGTCCTCGTAAATCTTAGATGTTCTTTCCCAGTTGTTCATCAGGTCTATGGCAACCTCCATGGAAACATTCTCACTCTTCCTTTGTAAATAAGAGTTGCTGGCTCTTGGGGGGGCACTTGTGTTGGAGCCTCCTGCTTCTCAAGTCTGTAAAAACTGTTTTTAAATGTCAATCCCTTGTCTATTGTCAGTTATGTGGTCAGCATTATGGATCCTCACACCACAAGTTTGATTTGTTTTGCATCTCTACAACCAAAATTTCTTTCTTTTAATTTAAACTTATTATAATAAAAAACTTTAAAAATTCACAGTTAAAGATTAACCAATAGCCAAAATCTATAAAACTTAATGAACTGTAAGAGTTGTCATTCAAGATGTGAAGCTTCACACTTAATTTTTTCCTTCAACATTAAATATATTTATACACTTATCTACCAACCCTAACAAATAAATCCAACATAATTAGAAACAGAAAGCAACTGACTTTTTAAAATCATCTTTCATAACTCATGCCAATTCAGTCCTTCTTTATCCCTTTACATCCAGCCTTTCTTGTTCTCTTTTCTGCATGTGCATTTGTTTATATGATATACATGTTATCCATTTAACTGTTGGTAGAGGACTAGATTGATTGCATTTCTTTACTATATTTAATAAAATATAAGAAATAGCCACAACAAAAGGGCTTTCTTTCTTCTTAATTATCCTGCTGCAAACAGACATTGTATTTCTTTGTCTTAGTTCTTGATACACCATTTTATCACATGTTTTTGAATCAGGTCACATTTGTGTAAAGTACAATAACAAGTGTCCTATCTACTCAATCAAGTCACAGTGTCTTATAGTCCCTGAATGATATCCAAATCTCTTTCTTTCCCATGACAAGCAGCCAATGAAGAAAAAAGAAAGAATGTCAACTTGAATTTGATCTAAGTTCATCTGAAACTTTGAACCAGATAAATCTGGCTTGTGTAAAGTTGATTATTCATTACATTTATTTATACTCATGGGAATTTTAATTAGCACTTCATATTAAGAAACAGAAATCATAAATTTTTATGAGAACATTATGAAAATATATTTTAATGTGTTTTTTATTCTAGGCTAAAATATATTGTTTAGAGATTTATTTGCCATCCTTGATTAAACTGTCTTTGATAAAATTAATGAAAATGGTAAAATCATTTTTCTAATTTTCAGTATTTGAACCCATACTTTATAATAGTGTCTTGGTTATGATAGAATAATGTTAATTGGATAATGTTTTACACTTCTGTTATTTTGTTAAAGGTTATAGTGAGGAATCTGTATTATTGTAGAAGTCACTAAGCTAAGACACTCTGGCTCCTACTCCTACATTTAAAGCTCATTGTATATCTTCTGAGAAGAAAATTACTGACCTATATCAAAGAAAATACCTACTGTCATCTCACCTCCCCAGCCATGTAAATCTTGGTCATCTTCTATGAGACTCTTAAAACTTGGGGTGGAACCATGGAATTGATGCACAAGCTTACAAACTGGTCCTCTGAGTGATAAATGAATCTATAAAAGTAGATTTTCACTCCAATGCATTCTTGATCCATTTCTTTAGGCATAAATCCACAGGATGTGATGTTTAGGACTGTGTGTGATTCTGTAGCAATGAATATTCCACTTTGCTTTGTCTTTACCTCTCACCAAATGACCTTTAGTCCAGTGTGTGGTGTGTGTGAGTAGATTATATATATATATATATATATATGTATATACATATATATGTATAAAGATAGATGATAGACAGATAATAAATTGATAAACTGATGACAGATAAACAGATTAATATAAATATACATGACAGATAGATGTATTGGTAGATAATACATATCAAAATAGAAGTAACATAACTTGGATCTATGACTCCATGTTGTTTTTTTTTCAGAAATATTCATTTTTTATTCTTTAAGAATTATTTGACTAGCAATGCATTTCTGCATAAGAGACTTCATTTTATAAACTGTTTTATATAACCCAGTTTGCTACCAAAAAACCCAAACAACTAAAGTTGAATTTGCTGTTGAATCTCTTTACTTGCCTAAATACCTTGCTAAGCCATGAAGAGTCAATTAGCATAAACAGAGGTCAAGTGCCCACCATAATTCACACGCAGGATACTCTTGCCTCTGGGAGGATCATCTGTCACCTGATATGTCTTCCTTTTAAGTATGAAATGGACATGAATTCAATTTCAGACATGAGTTTGTGCTGTGGGATGTTCTGTGTGTGTTGCTCTGATTGGTTAATAAATAAAACACTGATTGGCCAGTAGCCAGGCAGGAAGTATAGGTGGGATAAGCAGAGAAGAGAATTCTGGGAAGTGGAAGGCTGAGGCAGAGAGATACTGCCAGCCGCCATCATGACAAGTGAGAGGTAAGGTACTGGTAAGCCACGAGCTATGTGGCAATATATAGACTAACAGAAATGGGTTAATTTAAGACAGAAGAAGAGGATAGCAAGAAGCCTGTCATGCCATACAGTTTATAAGTACTGTAAGTGTCTGTGTTTATTTTATAAGTGGGCGGTCGGACTGCGGGGTCTGGGCTGGAGCTGGAGAGAAAAACTACAGCTACAAGTTTTAGTTTTACTTCTGCTATGATTGGCTTTTGTATTCCAGTAAGTTTCTTAACTCTAAACTCCACTTTCCCTTTCCAGCAAGATGGAACTGTTCTTGATTTGACCCCATGGGCCAAGATGGCTACCTCTATGTTCTATGTTACGCCAACACTAAGAAACTCACTAAAAGCAATTGTCACGGTGCTGCAAGTTTACTCTCAATACCTATGAAGGCAATGTCATCAATCAGGACTGTGGAGTAAAAGGATGAGTGAGTGAAGTAATTAATCAAATAATGACAATAACATGCATTTAGAAAATACAACAAGCACAAGTAAACACCAAATTACATAATGGGCTCCATGATGGTGCTGTAGATGAAAAATGAGCTTATGAACTGACAAGCTACATACACATCCTTTTGAAAATAGCATTCAGACATGGAAATTTAATGAGGTAAGGAGTATAGTTCTAAATCTAGTGACAGTGAATAGAGATGAGATTTAAATTCTATCCAGTGTTTACACAAATAACATGTTTATATATAATTGTTGTGATATATTAACACAGAATAGAAGATGTACCAAGGACTTGCAAGGAGTCAAAGCCCAGTGACTCTGCAGGGCCAGTGTCCTCAGTAATGTAACAGAGAAGCTGAAAGTGCCTAGCTGGGACTTGTTCATCCAAACAACGTGTTTCACCTTAGATCTTCTTAACACCAGTTTTTCCTCCTGTTCTCTTGTGACTCTGTCACACTGGGTGTTTTTCAATGTGTTTTGTAGCAATTCTGAACAAGTATAAACCTTCTTTGTGGTTGCTTTTGTTATTCTCTGCTCACTATTTTACAAAAATCGCTGCACTGGAGTATTTTGCTGGCATCTATTCACTGCAGCCACAATGCCTCAAACATGGCTCTGCCTCTGATGCTGCTGTAGGAAGTGCTGTCTTGAGTCAGGTGCCATCTCCATCACCCTGTAAAGATGGTGTTGAAATTACCCCCTTTGTGGCTCTCCTTATTTCCTCTGATCTCTGTTAAAATGCCTGTATTTGTGGTATTACTCCAAGTCCTCAGTCTCACTCAGTGAGAGGTGTATGCTTCTCCTCTGTTTTCACAATTCTTCCACACCCAGTCTTATTTCATGTGAACTACTTCCCAGTGGGGACCTGGTGGGGGCAGAGAACAGTTTTCACATTTTTCTTTCTTTCTTTTTGTCTTTGGCTTTATGTATTTTTGTGGTATTTTTCTCACCTGTGTTCTATTTTTCCTTTCCTACTCTAGGTAGGTGCTTTTTAGTAGTTTCCTTTACTGGTTCTCTTGGCCAGTCAGCTTGCAGCCATCATGGACAACAAGCCCTCTCTTCTTACCACTCCAACATCTACTTTTCTGAGTGTCCCATAAACTTTTCATGGTCTATTGCAAATACAAAGGAAAAATAATGACACTTTCCTGACTTAAGTTATTTATTTCAGAGACAAAAAGCTAATGCAAATGGTAAGTTACACTCAGCCACATTACAGGTTAACACGATCATCTCACTTTTTCCTAGTTCCTGAGATGTGGAGTGTGACTGTAATTGAACATTTTACAGTTGGATATACACAAGTGATCACGCAGGACTGGAGAAAACCCAGTTACATTTTATTATGAATATTTCTGGAATAAATGCTAGGTTAGCTTTGTGCTGTGTGGCATTTCTTGGTGGGAGAGGGAGTATATACACATATCTTCCTCCCCAACAATGGTGCCGATGACAAATCAAAGAAAAAATTTCTTCCAAGTCCTCATCAGTGATGAAGAATCTGTTGGTACTACTTACCTGAGCACAAGTGAGGATTGAGTAACAGAATAGCCCACATGGTGACAATTGATAGTAGCTGTATTCTGGGAACACTTTGACAATTTGCAAGTAGCTACACTGAAGAGTTTCATCTTCCATAGCAGCTGTTTACTGCTAAGATAGCCTCCAGAAGCAGCTACTGGTTTATATAAATTTCCTGTGAGTCTTTGCAGCTTGTAATGCTTCCTTTAGGAGGTAACTTCAGTAAGGGAGACATAGGTATACAGCAAAGTAAATGGTAATTATGAACTCAATATCAAATATATCTGAATAAAGATCTCAGCAGTAATTTGAAAAATATAACATGCAATAGGAAAATATTTACATAAGTAAATATGTCAAACAAGATGAAAAACTTGCTAACAAAACTGTTGATGAATCTGAGGACACTGGGGAATATTATTACTCACACTGCACTGTAACAGAAGTGGACATTCAATTTATACGTATGATGATAAGAAATGTAAGGCACAAACAAATGATATTTAATATTATTATACTTGTAGCTTAAAAATATCATTAATGGGATTGTGACTTGTTAACAGAGAGCAAAAGAAAGAGAGAGAGAGAGAAAGAGAGAGAGAGAGATTAAAAACTCTAATGTTTTCATAAGGGAGATGTTAACTCATGTAGTGTGCATGATAAGTAGTGCTGCAGCTTGATTGGGGTACTGAGGTCAGGAGCAAATGAGCCAATATGGCAGTTGTTTTCAACCTGTGGGTCATGACCCCTTTGGGGTAAAATGACCCTTTCATAGGGGTTGCCTAAAACAATCAGAAAACACAGATATTTATAGTAATATTCATAAAAGTAGCAAAATGACAGTTATGAAGTAGCAACAAAATAATTTTATGGTTGGGGGTCACCACAACATGAGCAATTGTATTGAAGAGTTGCAGCATTAGGGAGGTTGAGACCCACTGTTATGGGATCGATCTACTTCACATCACATATTGTTATTTCTTAATTCAATTGCACTGCTTAATTTGCAGCTGTGATTATCTGTGTTATTCCCTGAGTCTTCCTTTCCCTTTATGAATTTTTTATCTCCAGAAAAACAATCCCACTTTCCCCCTTTCTTTGTGCTGGTTTCCTTTCTAATCTCACTGACAATTCTCCATCTAAAGACCAGGCTGGAGTGAAGAGAAGCCTGGGATCAGACCATAGTTTAACTAATAAGGACATTTCTCCATTTTACTTTTCCAGTTTTCTTTCTGTAAATTCCTTCAGGAAATCCTCTTTGGTTCCATCAAGCATTGAAAAACAAATGTGGGATTTGGCACTAGACAAATGAAAAGCAACTTAAAAATACTACTAGATGGCTCACAGTGAATGATCATTAGGACAATGGTCAGTGGGGACCCGCTCATCTCTGTGTGCTGCACAGCTGTCTTATCCCAAAGTGCCTGGACAGACTAAATAATGATTTTTATGACTTGGAAACTTCAGATTACATCCCATGAGATCTGCAACTTGTATCTTTCCAGCATCCTGCAGACAACCTTAATGATATGAGTTGAGTGGCTTTCAATTAAGCAGTCATAGTAGGTGCCTGGAGTAGCTGATGAGTCAGGGAATTCTTTCAGTGATAAGAAGGAATAGTGGAAATAATTTTACTAAATAGTGGAAAGCATCTTACTAAAACATAAAGCTCCATTACAAGGTCCAGCATTAACTAAGCATGTTCAATTGTAGGACACTTTACTTGGTGATATGTAGACTCTACCTACTCATCTTAAATGACCTAGGGAATTCAGAAGCATAGCTTCATTATATATATGAGAAACCAGAAGTGCCAGAAAATAATCAACAATGTTATCTGCAAAGTAAAAGTTGAAATAATAACTTAATATTAATATATTCCAGGCATTTTGTTCTCTTTCTATTCTATTTTGAAACTTTTTTTTCAAAATCAAGAAATGATTTTTAAGTTATTTGGAAGAAAAAGTTCTATGAAAATATTCTTGCACAATTTAAATTTAGCACTTCCTTATAGGAAATGATGTGAAAATATAACCAATATGCAGATAATATTTTCAATACTTTAAGGATTTCTTCTATTTTTCTTTATGTGGACAGTGCTCATAGAGGCCTGATGAGAGCATTAGCTCCCCTGGACCTGCAATCACAGGTGTTATGAGTGACCCAACTGAGTGTGTGGATCAGAACTCCTGCCCTCTCCAAGGACAGCAAGTGGTCTTAACTGTTGAGCTGTCTCTTGAACCCTCAACAGTCTACTATGTATTCTGAAAATAAAATCATATTTAACATAAATGTAGCCTTTGGTTTGAAAAAGTGTTCTATCTGTATTCTATGCCTTAGTTTGTGACTCTGGGTCAATTACGTTTCTTTCTTTCTTTCTTTTTTTTCAGCAGCATTATTATAAAGATTGTCTAATGAAAACCAGAAGAATTTTATTGACTTGAAGCTGACATCTTAATTCAATATATTACGATTATTTTATTTAAGAAAATAGGGAATAAAGAATGCCATTTGTTCCCTAGCCTCATTCCTAGAACATGAGTATATTAAACATTTGAAGGGAATGAGAATCAATTTATAGAAATGCTGGAGAAGATTAGTTTAACTGAACCCAGGGAAAGAAAGAATTCTACTTACTACTACCTACAGAGCAGTATATTTTCTGTGCTCTCTTTAAAATCCACCTGCCAAATCTGATAAATCCTTTGATTGTACAGTGAGTCTTTACCTAAGTTGGGGGCTGGACTTCTGGTGCCACCATGACCTCTTGCCAAGCATCAGGTTTCAGCTTGAGTTGGTGCCTGGGACATGACTATGTAGCACTCAATTTTCACTGCCAATAAGCCACAGCAAAAAAAAAAGGCAAGGTAATTTTTACCTATTTTATATGTAGTGCTAAAGTAAATATTTATTAAATTTATAGACTTATAAATACATGTTGCAATCCATTTCCACTGCAAAGAAAACAGCTAATCTCATATCATGGCCTGGATCAGTGGAGCTGTTCAGAACACAAGAGTGGCATCCTGTATTCAAGGGATGCAGTTGGGATACTGAAGACATTTTTTTTAATGATTGTGTTCTGGCTGCTATACTAGTGAGAGCTTAGGCTTTGAATAGGTGACAATGGAATTCAGACCCCAAAATAGGACATCAATGTGCTCTAGTTCCTGCTTCTCTTCTTCTTCAGCTCATACATGCTCACTAGGTTTGTTGGATTTGGCAGGTGAATTTTAAATGGAGCACAGAGAATATATTGCTCTGTAGGTAGTAAACCAAGGAACAAAACACTTATCCAACAAAGACAAACTGTGAAATTAGCACCTAGACCTATAATCACTCCAAATCCAGATGCCCATATGTCAGTGTAAGAACACAATCAAGAACAGCCAGTAAAAAAAAAAAAAAAAAATCACCACCAGAGGCCAGCTCTTCCACTCAAGACCTTAATATTCCAAGACTGCTGAAGCACAATAAAAAGACCATGAATCCAAATTTATGAAGATGATAGAGGTCCTTAAAGAGGAATTAATAAAAAATCCCTAAAAGAAATTGAAGAAAAGACAAACAAAAAATTGAAGAAAAGACAAACAAAAAAAATGAATAAATCCCTTAAAGAATGGAAAGAAAAAAAATGAACAACAGTTGAGGGGAAGAAATAAAAGCATTCAAGACCTGGATATGGAAACAGAAGCAGTAAAGAAAACACAAACAGAATTTTGAAAATACCAAATCTTGGTAAGTGAACAAGAACTACAGATGTGAGCATTACCAAGAGAATATGAGAGATGGAAGAAAGGATCTCAGGCATCAAAGATAACATAGAAGAAATAGATGAATCTGTCAAAGAAAATGTTAAATCTAAAAAATCTCTGACACAAAACATCCAGGAAATCTAAGACACTATGGAAAGTCCAAACCTAAGAGTAATAGAAATAGAGGAAGAAGATTCCCAGCTCAAAAATCTAGAAAATGCTTTCAACAAAATCATAGAAAATTTATCTCCCTAATCTAAAGGAGATGCCCATAAAAGTACAAGAAGTTTATAAAACACCAAATATGCTAGACCACCAAAGAAATTCCCCTTGCCAAATGGCAATCATAACACTAAGCATATAGAACAAAGAAAGGATATTAAAAGCTACAAGGGGAAAAGACCAAGTAACATATAAAGGCAAACTACTAGACATATACCCAATTTCTAAATGGAGATTCTAAAAGGCAGAAGGGCCTGGGCAGATGTGCCACAGACTCTAAGAGACCACAGATGTCAGCCCAGACAGCTATACCCAGCAAAAATTTCAATCACCATAAAAGGAGAAAACAAGATATCCTATGATAAAGTCAATTGTAAACAATATCTAACCACAAATCCAGCAGAAGGTACTAGAAAGAAAACTCCCACTCAAGGAGATTAAATACAACCATGAAATCAGAGGAAAGAAATAATCTCACAATAGCAAAACCAAATGAAGATAAGCATACATACACAGACACACAGACACAGACACAGACACACACACAGACACACACACACACACACACACACACACATGCTACTACCACCACCACCAACAAAAATAAAATAATAGTAATTAAAAATTATTAGTCATTGATATATCTTAATATTAATGGACTCAATTCCCCAATAAAAAGGCACAGACTAGGGTTAGAGAGATGGTTAAGAACATAAGAGCATTGGCTGGCTGCTCTTCCAGAGGTCCTGATTTCAATTCCCAGCACCCACATGGTGGTTCACAAACATATGGAATGAGAGCTGGTGTCCTCTTCTATCATTCAGGCTACATGCAGGCAGAACACTGTGTACCTAATAAATAAATAAATCATTAAAAAAAATGGTTGCACAAATAGGATCCATCCTTCTGCTGCATACAAGAAACACACCTCAATATCAAAGATAGACATTACCTTGAAAAGCAACTTTCCAACCAAATGGACCTAAGAAACAAGCTGATGTACCTATTGAAATAGTGAAAAAAATAAACTTCAAAACCAAAATTAGTCCAAAGAGACAAATAAGGACACAATAATAATCAAAGAAAAAATCCATTAAGATAATCTTTCAATTTTTAACATCTGTGCCCCAAATTCAAGGGTACTCATGTTTGTAGAAGAAACATTACTGAAATTTAATTTAAACATAGACCCTTACCCACTGATATGGGAGACTTCAACACCTCACTCACACCAACAGACAGGTCTTATAGCCAAAAAATACATAGAGAAATACTGTAGCTAACAGATGTTTAAAACACAAATGGACCTAACAGATATCTACAGAACTTTTTACTCAATGTCAAAATACTATTGCATGTTCTCAGCACCTCAGAGAACTTTCTACAAAATTGACTACAATCCTGAACAATAAAAGATATTCTGGAGGTAACACCATCTCTGATTTCAAGCTGTACTATAGAACTATAATACTAAAAACTGCATGATATTCTCATAAAACAGATGCATTTATCAATGGAATCAAATATAAGATCATAAATCCATACACCTATGGACACCTGATATTTGATAAAGAAGCCATAAAGACACATAGAAAAAAGAAAGCAACTTTAACAAATGGTTCTTGTTACTAACTAGCTCTTACATCTTATATTAACCCATATTTCTTCTGTACATACTATCACCTGTCAGTAACTTCCTTCAGTACAGCATGTTCATCTTGCTTCTCCCTGCATCTCTTGGTGACTCTGTTTATCTTCATCCCAGAGAGCTCTCTCTTTTTGGCTCAGAAGTCCCACCTAACCTCTTCCAGCCTAGCTATTGGCCATTTAGGTCTTTATTAAACCAAATGAGAGCAACATTTCTTCAAATTGTACAAAAAGGTATTTCACAACATGCTCTACACACAAATTATGTTAACCCAATTTATACATTTTGCTTATTTTTAAACATGAAAATGATGAAATTACCTTGTGCATTTATTTATTTACTTGCTTGCTTACTCCCCAAATAAAATGCCAATTCTATGATAATAGTAACTCTGCCTTCACTGCACAGTATCTACACTAAAGTGACAGCCAGTAATATAGTGGAGCCATTCAAACCATGTCTAAGTGAAAGGTATTAGAATAGAACATTTTACCTTCATGTAAATTATATACTCTGCTTATTTTTATTCAGTCATTTTTGTGTTGCTTGATATATTTATGATTTGAATGTGGTCAGTAATCCTTTGTAAGTAATTTAATTTTCTTGTACAACTATATTAATTAGTGTTATGTGAACAAATACTTATGGACTTGTGAACAATAATAAGTGAAAACCTGTAAGTTTTGTTTTATATGTGATTTCATGAGAATTTAAACTTATATAATTGAGCACCTTTGGTTAAAACTAAGACAAAACCACAATCTTTGTTTTGTCTGAACACACTTCTGAGGCACTTCCATCAGATTTTCCTATAGAGGAAAATGAGAGGCACGCATCCTTGAAGTGTTTGTTAAATTAGCACAGACTCAGAGGGAATGTGCTCGAGTTAAGGATACCACTTGGTTAGCAGAAGAGGTATATTTTTGCAATGAAGTTCAGAAATGAGAGCACTAGATCCTGATGGCTTCAGCATGCACAAATCTTAAGTGTGAACTCCATCCAATTATGAGCAAACTTGAGTGCCAGTCTTGTTTATGCCTTTACCAGTGAAGGGGCCTTTCATTGGCTGTCTGAAAACAGTCAGTCCTTCTTAGAGCAGCCCTTGATAAACCAAAGCACAAAAATACATGTGCATACAACCTCCAAAGAGAAGATAGCAAGCAGCATGAAAGTTAGTGGAAAACCAAACCAAGTCTAAAGAATCTTCCCAAGATGACATTTAGGCCTCAGATGGACTATGAACAAGTGAGTCATTGCACAGCCTTTGAAGGGAACACCAACCAAGTATTCTTTCCTAGGAAATGAATGACTTATTTATTTTAGTTATCAAAGAAAGAAAAAATAAACCAAGTTGTACTACACTTAGGCAACAATAGCTACCATAATAACATTTGCTAATATACTTTTGAACATGCCTTTCTTAATTTATGCAAGGGGTGTTATAGTAAGCAAGGAAGACTTGTCATGTAATGCCTGTTTTCTGGCTCAATAGTATTGCACATCTCTTCAGGAGATAGTAGCTATGCATAGAGCACCTCACAGAGACAGTCATGCATGGTGCTTTAGATTAAGAGATGACTGTATTAGCAATACTATTCTGGATACAGTGTCTTAAAGAGAATCATGCTCCTTCCCCTATGTCTCCTGAATATTCCAAGTGTTCTCATATGTCCCTAAGTGTGAAATGAATCAGCTTTAGAATACAGGCATCTATAATTGCCACATGCTGCAGAAGGGGATATGGCTCAGATGGCTGTATTTGAACTTAACATTGGGCACTACATGAAACTCATATAATTGAACAAATAAATAATGGAAGAGATATACTCAATGTGAGGATAACATTTGATATCTGCCAATCACCTTCATCTTACCAATGTGGTTCTCACAATAAATGACAGCGAATAAAGAAGAATAGATTTTAAATGACTAGTAGAGATATTTATTCAATTATTTTTTATCAATAAAACATTGAGAGTCAGATATCAGGGAAAGAACCTGAATAATCAGAGAAACTGTGGAGAAGCTACCAGTGACCTCCTATCTCTTCCATTCCTCCATCCAAAAGGACTGAGATATTCTCTAGGCACCATCTTACTACTTCCTGTCTATCTGTCTTCAGTCCTCTAAAACCTCTATGGTTAATTTTGGTTAACTAGTGCCTAGGTCTATCCTCTGATTCAAAACAATCTTTATTGTCAGAAGGCAATCAAAATTTCACACAATATTTCCTCCTTTTTGTCCAAATAAAAAGACAAGGTTTTAACTCTAACATAGTGAAATTATATATAATAAGAACAAATATCAGATAAGAATTGCATCCACAATATTTAGTCTATTTGCATTTGGCACATTCAGAGCAAACATTTCACCATCTATCCTATCTTAATGACTCCAAAGTTTTCTACCTAATTCACTTTCTATCCTAACTTGTATCGCCAATCCAAAACTATGCTTTTATGCCTCTCAACCTTATACACTTTACAGCATTTTTGTAAGCTGTTTTCTTTTTTTTTTTCTGAATTTGGTTACAAACTAGCATAACTATCTAGTCTTCAACTCCATCAGAGACCCAAGAAGAACATAAAATCACCCGAGTAAACAGCAAGTGCAGGGCACACAACTCCCAAAACTATGAAATGACAGAAACGGTTGGCTGCCTGGGTGGTCACTCCAGGTTCCCCTGCAATGTTGGGGCATCCATCTTCAGTCTACAAGCCTAGAATATCTGACAGATTTTTTTCTGTGAAGCAGAAAATTTGAAAGACTGTCCCATCTTGTCTTGGCAAAGTTTGGCAGTCACTTTCTTTTGTGTCCTGCTAGTCCAGTTTTGACAGCATACTGTCAGCAACTAGTGTTAATATATATTAGATGATAGGACAGAGTTTCTTCACAGTTTCTTAAAATTGCTCACCTTCTCTCTTAGTATGGGCTCTAAAACTGTCTGAATTGCTTTTTCCTCATAAGAATAAAATGTGTGTGTTGGTTCACAGAAAAAGAAAATGGCAATATTTTTACTTGTGGACGGTTTTAAAGATAAGAGATGTTTCTCTAAGAATTTCATATGTCTTAGATCCTATTTGCTAAAAATGTAATCAATTTACTTTTTTCTTTATTTTATTCATACAAGATGACACTGTGTGACAAGAGAAGGGAAAAAAATTACTCATCCCATAAAGAAAGTCACTGACACATACATTAAAGGACTTCCTCCAAGCTTTGGAAATCTGATGATGACTTAGTTGGGTTTACTTACAGGGGCCTGGGTATGACTGAAAGAACACAGCAGCACCAGAGTTCCATAGATACAGAATGGGTAGCTATACTCTGGAAGAGTCCCAGGTCTACTGTTTTCCTCTCATATAACCTCACAAAGAGAGGGAAGGGGGCACCAGAAGATCACAGGAAGGTTTGTTAGGATCATTATCCTTGCCTTTCCCCCCCATGAAAGAATGCTTATATTCAGGATTTCAGGAGGGTGATTACAGCAAGTCTGACTTAAGACATAGGGGCCACATTCAAGCTGGGTAAGAAATAGGTATAACACATTAAACATTTCACGTGAACTTACACCAGTTGATGGTCGTAACCATTGCTTTCTTTCTCCTTTTGAATGGGGAGACCCAGCAATAACTTTGTAGATAACAATGGCAAATACCCCCCCAAATTTTACATTTAAAAAATATGAGTTCATTGTGACTTGAGGGACAATAAACACAAACAGACCTTTTCTTAGTTGAATTGTCTTTCCTATAATCCAAATAAATCAATGTCCAATTGAGTTCAGAAAATTAGTGTTGTGGGGATATATATATATATTCTCCTATTAAACATTAACACAATCAGAAATTGTGATCAGAACAAGAAGAGAGGGATAGGTAACATGTTTTATTATGGGGATGGTATTATAAAATGGTGCATGAGAGGCCTTGGTGGGTTTGAGCCAAGGGGACATGCCATGCAGGCAGTGGCCAAGGGGGTATGGTAAAAAGTTACTCACACCATGCAGGCATGGCATCCACATAGAAAGTTTTATTATTAAAGGGGGAAGGGAGATGGAATAGAGATAAAGAGGGAGGGAGAGAGAGAAAGAGAGGGAAACAGACAGAAAAGGAGAGAAAGGAAAACAGAGGTGCATGCAGCCTTGTGAAGAGGGATAGAGAAAGAGGAGGAAGAAGAAGAAAAGGCGGGAGTTATTTTTCCTCTTAAAGGAGACTTTATATAAGATGATGTGAGGATTTCAGGTGGGTTCACAAGGGGCCTGAATGCCAACAGATGGTCCATTGATTCTTCAAAATAAAATGAAAGGCATTATGAATGCTTATGTAAAAGTTAAAGAGGTTTGAAATTGAAAGACATTCCAATTTTAGAACACATTTAAAGCAGTTAAGTTGATAACTGATAATCTTTTTTAAAGTTTTAATGAATATCATTTCATTGTTTTGATGCAGATTTTACATGAAGCCCAGACTGGGGTGGAGCTTATAAGTCCCTTACCTTAGCTCTCCATCCTGGAACAACAGGCTTGTGCTACCTCACCCAGCTTTCTTATTTTTTATTTGACACATAATAATTGTACTTTCTTATGGGTACAGTGCTCTGGTTGGATACATCCATACAATGATTTAATCCGTATGATTAGCACATCTGTCATCTTAAGCTTTTGCTGCAGAAGCTTTCAACATCCTCTGATGGTGATTCAGCACACTTATGATGGAAAACACCATAGGGAACTTTATACAGACTACAATGATATATTGTTGTTGCCCCAATTTTAGTCAGAAAGTGACTCTTGCAGAAGTGGTGTCATTAAAATAATTAATAATTAATAACTGTAGGAGTGCAGAGAAATAATTTTGTAGTATTTAGAAAAATAAAGCCAGACACATAAACAGAGATCACTTTGTTTCTGTGAATTCAGAGGCTGGGAGCTGACCCCTGGGATTTCCTGTGTCTGTCTGTGTGTGGTGGATTCTTCATTATCTTTACCAATGAAGATGACACCTGAGGCTCAGTCTCCATATCTGTAAATGATATTAGCCTCAAGTCCCACCCAATAAGAGAATCCTGCATTTTTTTAATTTCCTTTATTTTCTTCTGAAACACTTCTGTAGCTGGAGAGTTTATCTCCGTGTCCTGCCAAGCCCCTGAAGTCCACATCCCACTTACAAAATAATCACTCAGATGCTTATATTACTTATAAACTGTATGGCCATGTGGCTCAGACTTCTTGCTATCTAGTTCTTATAGCATAAATTAACCCATTTCTATTAATCTATACCTTGCCACTTGGCTCATGGCTTACTGGTATCT
Organism: Onychomys torridus; assembly: GCF_903995425.1. Taxonomy (NCBI): domain Eukaryota; kingdom Metazoa; phylum Chordata; class Mammalia; order Rodentia; family Cricetidae; genus Onychomys; species Onychomys torridus. The sequence continues at coordinate 37,948,319 of NC_050443.1, forward strand.
TATATGTTGCTACTCATGGCAGCAAATGGCAGCATCTCTTCTTCAGCCTTCCATTTCCCAGCAGTCTCCTCTCTCTTTGTCCCACCTGTACTTCCTGCCTGGCTACTGGCCAATCATCATTTCATTTGTCAATCAGTCAGAGTAACACATTCACAGCATCCCCAGCTATGAATCCCTCACTTCATTTCACTTTCTCTTTTTCTTCTCTTTGTTCTTTCCCATTAAGCTTTATGTTCCCTTTTATGTTTTGTTTGGTGTGTATGTACTTGTGTTTGTTTGTTTTTATGTGCATATTGATTATGCATATAAAAATATGTATATAGCCACAACATATACATAAATGTGTGTATATACATCTCATATATACAATCCTTTATGTGTGTGTGTTGGGATTCCTGCAATTGTCATAGTCAGCTAGGAAACAATCTGTGTGAGATTAATAGTGAACCTCAGGTCTTGCTCTGTCAAAAGCATCTAGAGTCTGACCAAATGGCTTAGTTTTCTTACACATATAAACTCAGTAAAACTTTGGGGAAAGGTTTCCATTGACAATTGTCACAACAAAGCCTTAGGAATGACTGCATAGAAACTCTGTTGCAAAGTGCATCTCTTTAGCAAAGTAACTGTGACCTTTACCATAAGAATGGGTTATTTTCTTGGTGGGGGGATTCAAGGGAGGATTTCTCTGTGTAGCCCTGGCTGTCCTAGAATTCTCTCTGTAGATAAGGATGGATTTGAACTCAGAGAGATCTCCCTGCCTCTGCCTCCCAAGTGTTGGTATTAAAGGTGTGTGCCACCACTCCACAAGAATGGGTTCTTATTCACAGAGAAACAGGGTTCAAGGTAAGGGTCTAAGAAATAAAGATTTAAGTAAGCATAAGATAGGTTCTATTAACTGAAAATGCAAAGTACATGCATTCATAAGGCTGTGTTCTATTCATAAAGATTGTTCTATTTACTGAGAGACAAAGCTCAGGATTAGGGCCTAAAAAATGTCCAGTATTTGGGGGATTCAGGTAATGGCTGGATCCAAAAAAATAGCAGAAGATCATTAAACAGCTTGTCAGACAACATCCATTCCAGCCTTCCTGTTGGAGAGGTTTCAGTCACTTCCTTCACTTGAAGAAAAAGGTCTATGTGCTTAACAGTTTAGAATTTTTTAAACAATTTTTGTGAGCTGTGCCTTCTACATGTGTGTGTGTATATACATATATATGTATATATATGTGTGTGTGTATGTATATATACAGATGCATATAAATACACATATTACACACATAGGTTTCACTGTGAAGTAGCATATATTAATAATAAACTTTTCAATTACAAAATATACTGACCTGTAGGTTTAATGCTTGAGGGTAAAAAATGATAAGAAATTAATTTTGGGTGTTCAAGTTTTTATTATCAACAAATTAATTAATGATTGAAAATATAAAATCCTGTAATTCTTTTACTCATGGCTATATGATTTGAATGGCTTGGGATATAAGATTGATTGAGTTTCATAAACACACATTCTGAGGCAGAAATCTTCTGGAACTAAGATGTATAAATGATCTATTGAATACCAAGAATTCATTAAATAAGACAGAAGTGCATTTTTGTTCTTTTTTTTCTCTCTGCCTTTGTTTATAATTCATCGACATGACCTGGCTAATGAGACTTGCCTAATCCCTTTAGTGTGACAAGTGGCACCCAGGAGAAGTAAAATCTGAATAGTTTTTCAGATAAGTAAATCCTGGAGATGCTACCAGCAGTGTTGATACAAAGTTACTTGTTTTAAAATCAGCATCTTATGTATTGTACTGATGCAGAGATGATCATGGCCTCTAACATGTTGTCTATGATTAGTAGCTGCAGAAGTAATTATAAAAATGAAGAGAGGCAAACTAGACATGCACAGGTGAATGCAATTTTATACATATATGTATTCATGTTTGATGCACATGTGTTTTCTTTAAATGTCCAGTCCTTGGTTAATGTTCCCTCTAAGCTGCATTTGTGACCACCCTCCTCTGTTGTCTCTCCCTCACTTTCTGGACCTGGACTCATTCTGAAGCTTCTGGCACTGATTCTGTATTTGCCATTGTTGGCTCCTATTTTGTTGTTTGTGTGGGCCCATAAGGATTCCAACTTGTGGTTTGTTTCTGTTTTGACTCAACTTCAGAGAGTCAGAGTTTATGTTGCTCTCCAAGGCTGCATAATAGGATATTTAGGCCAGAGGCATGGTTACCAGGTGGTTAGAGAATTAAGAAAGGGTCTACATTTAATTGTACTTCATATTTTGTTCTTGAAAGGGGGATGTCTCTTGCCTTTCCCCTTGCTTGTGTATAAAAAACCCATTAGGCATAAACTCGAGATGACTGGGTATTGACCCAGGGCCCTCACAAGCTATCCTGTGTCTCTGTCTTTTTCTTCATCTATGTCTATATTTCTTCCTAATATTTCTCAATTCTTCACTCCTCTATTCAAGAACCCTCCAACAGGTTGGGGATGGTCCCCAACAGTTGTTGCTGTTCTGTTGAGTTTTTTGGTTTTTTTCAGTTTGATAAGGGGAGAATTTTGTTTTGTTTTGTTTTGTTTTTGAGGTAGGGTTTCTCTTTGTAACAGCCCTGGCTGTCCTGAAACTCACTTTGTAGACCAGGCTGGCCTTAAACTCAGAGATCAACCTGCCTGTGCCTCTTGAGTACTGGCTGTCATCTGCCAACACCTGACTAGCAATGGCAGAATTTTAAAACACATTTGTTCTTGATTTTTTAAATGCTCCTTTCTAAATGTCCCTGTTCCGATGTTATTGTGAAATATTCCTGAATTTCTTTGAAGCCGCATCCTTAAATTCTCTTTCCCTTCTCTTCCTTGTTCCCTTTGTCTTTTATTTATCTTTTTCTTGTGTCATTGTTTTCTTACCCAAACACATTAGGGAACAATATTTTAAGATGTGTTTCTTTTGTTTAGGATGCATTTGTTAAACTCTGTGAAACTGTGATACTTTGACTGTCTAAAACACTTGATGGTCTAATAAAGAACGGAATGCCCAATAGCAAGGCAGGAGACAGGATAGGCAGGTGTGGCAGCCAGAGAGAATCAACAGAAGGAGAAATCTTGGAGGAAAAAGAAACAAAAGAACAAGGAGAGGAGGATTCTGGGACCTGCCACCCAGCTACACAACCAGAAACAGAGTATGAAGGAGAGAAAAGGTATACAGGAATAGAGAAAGATAAAAGTCCCAAGGCCAAGGATAGACAGGACAATTTTAAGTTGAGAAAATATGGCAAGCAATAAGTCAAGCTAAGGCCAGATATTTATAATTAAGAATAAGCCTCTGCATGTGATTTATTTGGGAGCTGAATGATGAGCCCACCCAAATGTGTTTATTTTTTGTGCTTAAGCTTTTCATGGTGTGTGTATTTCAAGAAAATTTTTTTACTTGGGTAAGTAATGAAAGACTAGCCAAGAATTTTTGTTGTTTTCCTGTTTTTGTTTTTTTTTTAAACATTTTTCCTGAAATGGCTTATTTTCTCTCCCTGTTTATTTATTATATTTGTCTTTTAATTTTACACATCAGCCATGGGTTTCCCTGTCCTACCCCCCCTGCCTCCGCCCCCACCTTCCCCCCACTCCCTCTCCTCCATTCCCATCTCCTTCAGGGCCAAGACTCCCCTGGGGATTCAATTCAACCTGCTAGATTCAGTACAGGCAGGTCCAGTCCCCTCCTTCCAGGCTGAGCAAAGTGTCCCTGTGTAAGCCCAAGGTTCCAAACAGCCAGCTCATGCACTAAGGATAGGTCCGGGTTCCACTGCCTGGGTGCCTCCCAAACAGTTCAAGCTATTCAATTGTCTCACTTATCCAGAAGGTCTGATCCAGTTGGGGGCTCCACAGCTTTTTGTTCATAATTCATGTGTTTCCCTTAGTTTGGCTATTTGTCCCTGTGCTTTTCCAATCTTGGTCTCAACAATTCATACTCTTACAGTCTCTCCTCTTTCTCGACAATTGGACTCCTGGAGCTCCACTTGGGGCCTGGCTGAGGACCCAGCTGTAGCACTCTTGGACATATACCCAAGGAATGCTCAATCATACCACAAGGGCATTTGCTCAGCTATGTTCATAGCAGCATTGTTTGTAGTAGCCAGAACCTGGAAACAACCTAGATGCCCTTCAACTGAAGAATGGATAAAGAAAATATGGTACATATACACAATGGAGTCCTACTCAGCAGAGAAAAACAATGACATCATGAGGTTTACAGGCAAATGGATGGATCTAGAAAAAATCATCCTGAGTGAGGTAACCCAGACTCAGAAGGACAAACATGGTATGTACTCACTCATAGTAGGATACTAGATGTAAAACAAAGATGACTAGACTGCTACACAACTCCAGGGAGGCTACCTAGAAAACGGGACCCTAGGAAAGACACAGAGATCGCCCAATGACAGAGAAATGGATGAGATCTACATGAACAACCTGGACGACAGTGGGAGTAATGAAGGGCAATGTTTGAGGGAAAGAAAGCTTAGGGGAGCAGGAGATCCCAGCTGGATCAAGAACAGAAAGAGAGAACAAGGAATAACAGACCATGATAAATGATGACCACATGAGAACAGGAAGAAGCAAAGTGCTGGAGAGGTCCCCAGAAATCCACAGTGATATATCCTCTGTAGACTGCTGGCAATGGTCAAGAGAGAAAGCCTGATCTGACCTAGTCTGGTGATCAGATGGCCAAACACCCTAACTGCCATGCTGGATCTCTCATCCAATAACTGATGGAAGTGGATGCAGAAATGGCATATTTTTTATAAAGAGAGCCAAGAAGATGAAGAGAGCATTAATGATCCCATTAGTAAAGGTTTAGCATCTCACTGCTAACTCTTTGGGATATGAAATTGAGAAAGCAGAATAAATGTGAAAGAATACATTATATAACCCTTATTCTTAATCCATCTGCAATGCCTTGGTCTCATCCTACACATCAACCAGGGTACATGCTCTACTAGGATGAGTAGTAGCTGAACTTCTGCCTTCATGTTATTCAGAACTACATAAACCTCAAGACTTCTCAGTTTTCTTCTGTTATTCATCAACATTGTGAGTCTTCTATACATTTGCTTATTGAAACATAATTATTTTAGGATCTTCTCAAATGTTCATAAGCTTAAGCTCCCTTATATAAATACTTATCTACACTATGTTTCCCTTTTGTTCATTAATAACAATATACTATGTAAACTCAGATATCTGATTTCATGAATTTTCTCATGTTTTACCTTAAAGTCCTTTTAGCAATTCCTTTAGGTACCTCGGTGTTACTGTGACCAAAATCAGATAGAAACATTTCTTCTAGTTCATGACCTCAATGTTGAAGTCTGTCATGGAAGCCAGGGTGTGACAGAGTAGATGGGAAGCTGAGAGAGGGCTTGCTTGAGGTTTCGGGGAAGGCACCACCCAAGGACACATCCTTTGTGACCTATTTCCTCCAAAGAGACCTCTCTCATCTTGTCTTCGGAATGTCATCAAACTGTGAATCCATTGATAATTCACTACATCATAGTGAATTATCTAAGGACCCCAGTAATATCTTAGCAAATACACCCAGAGGTGAGATTTCCTGCCTTTTAGTCACTTCTCAATTGGATCACATGAATCATCAAATTACCCCTTGCAGCGAATTATATTTCTAGTGACTCTTATGATGAGTTTTCTTTAGAACCATCTGGAGTACTGAAAAAAAAAAAAAAAAAACATAGGTTAATGTTTTTCTCTCCCACATTTTCTGTTCCATATCTGAGTGCTGTAACACAAATTGCTAAATGGTCTTATTAATAAAAAACTCAGAGGCAGATATTGGAGTGAAAGCCGAAAGATCAGAGGAATAGAATTTGCCCGCTACAAGTTCTTACCACTAGGAAATCCTCAGCCCAAGAGAGCTACTTCCTATATACTTATACCTTATATACCTTTCTTTGCCCTGCCTTCTCAATTCCTCTCTCTGCCTAGCTCTATCACTTCCTGTCTGTCTGTACAGACCTCCAGACCTCTGTGGTTAACTAGTGCTGGGATTAAAGGCATGTGCCACCATGCCTGGCTCTGTTCCCAGTGTGGCCTTGAACTCACAGAGATCTGGATGAATCTCTGCCTCTAGAATGCTAGGATTAAAGTCATGTGCTACCACTGCCTGACCTCTATGTTTAATATAGTGTCTGGCTTTGTCCTCTGATCCCCCGGCAAGCTTTATTTATTAGAGTACAAATAAAATATTACCACACAGTGGTGTCCAAGATTTTGAGTAATGTTAATCCCATCAGGGAGATAAGGCCATTACCACAATTTGAGCCATGTTTGGAGCAAGCTTGATTTTTATTTTGGTGTCCCCAAGAGCTGGCCAGTGACTGCCTCCTAAGTGTTGATTAAACTCTAGATGTTGGTTAAAGCAGCGCTGCTGGTGGCTGGCCACAGCTGGAGGCAGCCAGCTGGAGGGGTGTGCTGGTTGGCCAAAGAATCACGAGCCATGGTTACATTTTTAGAGCTTTATTGAGAGAGAGAGGGAGAGAGGGAGGTAGATGGAGACAGAGAGAGAGAGAGAGACAGAGAGACCACACAGAGGGAAGAGAGAAGGGGGACCAGAGGAAGGGGCACAGAGAGGGCCTGCCCACTTTTTAGGCTGGCCCCGTGTCCCAGGATTATGATGTAATTAAGGACAAAATGCTTACACTAAGTTCAGTTAAGGAGAGAAGTCTCAAATTCATTTCTTGGTCCCCTTTTAAGGAGTAACATAATGAGTAGTTTTACTGAAGGGAGACAATGGGGCAATAAGAAAATTGAAAAAAAAAATAAACCTTAAAAAAAATCATGTGGTCACCCACTATGCAATTAGGCAGGAGTCAGGGAGGGCCAGGGTATTCTCATAAACAAATCAAGGCAGTCATGTTCCAAGAAACAGAGAGCAACTCAATTTTCACATTAAATAGAAACTTATTTTTTAAAACGACAGTATAATGGCTCCTGCCTTTCATATGGAGTCAGGCAGATCCATCAGTATCTAGCTTCACCTCTGCTGTGCTGGGGAACATACTTCTCAAACCACTGCAGGGCACAGTGTTAGTTATTTAGCAGCGCTTTTACCTGGTGAGGAACACGTCCCGAACACGACAAGACCACAGAAGAGTTTTTATTAAAAGAGGATAGAGAATGTGACAGGCCTGTGTGAAGCACACACGTGAGTGAGGAGACAAGAGAGAGAGAAGAGAGACCTGTGCAAAATGGCGCTGGCTTTTTAAAGAGTGGGCCGCGCATGCGTACAGGACTGCATGTGGCTACTCCACGCATGTGCTAGATTACATGGCCGCACACGCTTTACGCAACCATGTAAAGCCAAGGAGTCCTAGCCACGTGAGATGTTTGACCTGGAAATGGCTATTTTGAATTGGAAATAACTAGGCAGTCCACTGGGCAAGCCCAACCGTGTGGACATGCTATGATTTCTTATCACACAGTCTGCATTTTAGAATTGGTCTTTTAAATTCTACCAAGGTAGTCAACAAAATTCAGCTTCATATTTGTCTTTAAAGAGTAGATTAAAGTGATTGGAAATGAACAACAAAAACTTGCTTTAAAAGTGTAAATAAAAGACTGAGGTTCAAAAAATAATGACTAGCTTTAATTTGAAAGGTGTTCTACAGACATCATAAATTTAAATGTGTCGTCTTTATTTTAGGGTTGCTGTATCTAAGAGTACATTCATTTTGTCCTCACAAAAATTTTTCTTGTAGTTCAAAAGTCAATTGCTATTTTTAGTCAACCTTTATCTATTCAGAAACAAAATTTTGATCAATGTAAAACTGACATTCATGCAAAACTCTGGTTTGCTTGAACCCCTTTCATCTGCCTTTATGCTTTAGTTGGTAATTTAATCCTCTCCCCTACAATTCCATGGTTTAGAACATTCTTTTATTTATCTGTTCAATGAAAAGCTTTATTCTAAACCAAGAAAATAGCCTGTGTCAGAGTCACAAAGAGTCACATACTTGGAAATGCCATAGTTTTGAGGTCTTTATACATTCTGGTAAAATGAGGACAGATCCAGTGTCCCTAGCTACATTCCTTTGAGGAAGCAAATTGAATCGTAATTGGTAAGGAAAAAAGTGGTATGTGCATGGGAGGTGGAATTTAGTTAAGATCACTACCACCAAGTCTAAGAATTTATAGTATGCATCTCCTTTTATACTGAACTCTGAGGACATCTCAGGTGGCATCAGTAAGCATCTGCTGGCTCATTTATAAGACAACGGATCATTTTCATTATCCTACGCAAAGCATGCCCTTCCTTCCCCTTGGTGAGTAGCTCCCAGACTCCTCTATGATTTGGAAAATAATCTCTTCCTGTAAAAGGCACAATGGAGATCCATGTGAGCTTCCATTGATGTGAGAGCCCCTGACTGTCTCTCCTGTGGTGCACAGAACTCTTGAATAAAGACACCCAGAGAGGAGGATTATCATCTTCAAGGAATAGGAATCGCACTGCATGTGCCATCTTTCAGAAGCAGCTTCCACTGTTTGCCACCCAGTCTTCACAAGGCCACTGACTAAGGCGCCCACCTCTGCCCAGCAGGTGTGTAAATTAATCATTACAGTCATGTCAGTGACTCACTTCCTGAGCTGCTTCTCCCGGAAGACACAGGAGGAGGAAGATCAGACCAATCTCTTAGAAATGGAAATGAAGAGGGGGTTAGCGAAGGGAGGGAGGGAGAGAAAGAGCAAACTCATCTTAAAAGCAGAGTTTGTTTGAACTTTTCTCTTGGAAGGTGCCTGCACCTTTCAGAGGAGAGTGAGACCTCCACAGATTCTGAGAACACCGCCAGAGAAAGCTCTGAAAGAAACCGATTTTGCTTTTTGTTATCAATATGGTACTCAGAATTATGTGAAAATAATCTTTAAAATAGTATTTCCTATTCATAACACCATCTTTCAATATAACATCTTAAATATAAAATAAGCAGTAGCTACATTAATTCTGAGTCTTCCCTTAATAAGTTACACAGAATATTTCAAATATACCGTCACCATTGTGTCCTGGAAAAGTAAAAACATCACTGCTCACACAGATGATACCAATCCTTTCATCTATGCTGTGATATTTTTAGGTGAAAATGAACTAGAATAGAAATCATGAGTTGTAGATACAGCTCAGCAGTTAAAAGCATCACTCCAGCTGCTCCAGAGGATCAGGATTCAATTCCTAGCACCCACATGGCAGCTCACAATCTTCTGAAACTCCAGCTCCAGACACTCTGTCAGTCTTTTCTGACCTTCTTGGCACAAGAAATGCATGTAGCATATAGACCTACATGCAGGCAAAACACTTGTACATATCAGATAACACAATGAAAGTTTAAAAACATACATTTTGAAATAATGAATATGTTGAATGTTTTATTATGTTTAAGAAATATATGCATGTCTTTTTTATAATATGTCAAATATTTAGTTCATTTTCTATGTTTTCACCTTAAACTTATTTCTATAGGATGGATATTTGTTATTTTCTGCAAAATATTTTCAGAATTTTTAAATAGCCAATAATAGTTGTGGTGTTGCCTTAAAAATGTAAGTGCAATTAATTTACCATTGTTTCTTCTTTGTATTGGATTTGGTGGGCCCACTGTTTTTTATTATCTCTTTTACTTTTGAAATAATATAATTACATCATTTCTCCCCTTTCTTTCCCCCCATCCAAACACTACTATAAACCCTCTTGTCCTCTTTCAAACTCATGGCCCCTATTTTATTAATCATTGTTATATACATATATATTACTAAGTATAACCTAGTCCGTCTGCACAGAAAACTACAACCAAACAAAATGCAGAGTTGTGAATCCCAGTCTCAGTGTTCACATCTACAAAGGAACTCCTGTACCTGAGGCTCAGGGAACATTTCAGAAGAGGGGAGAAAGAGCGTAAGAGCAGAAAGAATATGGGGTTTGCTGTGTCTATCCCTTAGTCATGTCAGAAGCGGGCCCCATAAAGTCTCACCAGTGTGGCTCCCTAAGCATGAGATGAACAAGATCAACAAGAAACATGCCAAGGTGAACAGAGGAGAGCCCAGGAGGCCTCGATCGTGCACCTACACAAAGAGTTACAGGCAACTAAGAAATGCTGGGAGTGAGAGAAACACTCTTCTCCAGGGAGGAGCATACCAATTAGTTACCAAGCACTAAATAACCCTCAAAACATACACACCAGTGACGGTATGCAGGCTCATTGTTTTTAATCACTATGCCTGGGTACTTTTCTCCATTGCTTAGCCTTATGTCTGGTTTAGATAACAGGTCTGTTACTTCCTATTTTTTAAATGCGTGGCCAGTCATCCCAACACCACTTGCAATAAAATGTCTTTCTTTCCCCTACTGATTTCACGTTTTCTTTTGATAGCAATTTTTGTAGTATACAATAGAAGGCCAAATAATGACAGTAAAATGTTCTATTGCAGATACGGTGTTAATAAGCTGAGAAACAAACTAGAAGAGGCTATTATCCTGTTATTGATTTTAGCAAATACTTTCTTCTCAATTTCCTTTTCAGAAAAATCAAAGTTAATTTGCATTCTCTTTGATAATTTCCCATATTGTCACTATGTTTCCTTAGAGATATGCAAATCACCCCACTTATTAAACAAGAAAGCAACTATGGCAGAACTGCAAAGTATTGTTTTTCTTTGTTTAATGTACTAATGTTGGCATGTCAATATAAAAGCAAGGTAGCATTTTTACATTGCTCTTTAATCTTATGACAGACAGAAGACAATTGTTTATTGCAACCAGCATATAGGCCCAGCATCAGTATTAGAATATGAATGGTACTTAAGCCAGTCTGTCCAGAGATACTCTTCAGCTTTGCTTCCAGTTCAGAATCAAAGGCAGAGGGGTAGAGACAGGTTGGGTTTTCATTTCTAAAAATACAGTTTTCTCAAAAGGAAGGCCTCTAGTACCATGAGATTCTCATGAGCATCTGCAGCTGAGTCTACCATGCCCTTGCCTCTAGATCTATGCCCTGGAATAAGTAACTTTACCACAGCTGCAGAGACTCCTCCTAACATACCATGTAGTTTAAGGATGCCTGCTCAAGAGTGAAGTACCATTATTCACTACAGGTGGCCATACTCTGATTTAAGGAGGGAATATACTCCATTCATTAAGAACATTATGATTTTTTCCTATGATTTTCAAGGTGACAGAATAAAGAGACAATGGTCATTTTTGCTGTGACGTTTTTATCGTTTTTTAAGTAATATTCAAGGACTGACATTAAATCCACATAATAACAAACAGGCCCCAGTGCTTAGGGAACACCTACAGTCATGGGGAAAGACCTCAAGCCTAGATACATCAATTGCTCTTAAAAACCCATTTTCAAGTTTGGATGGAAGGCAGATTCCCTCTTTGATATTAGACATGACCTGTGGGGTATATGACATGAGCAGTGAGGGGGAGACACGGTATTTAAGAGTAGCAGACATATGCAGAAAAGAAAGAGAGATTCCACTAGTCTCTTTCAACATCTAAAGTGCTGCTGACTGTTCTATTTGTCAATATAAATGTCGGAGAATAAAAGCATATATTAAATACACAGTGAGAGGTCATAAATCAGCTTATACATGATAAGTGGATTATAGGAGCCTGCCATCTACACTTCCAGAAACATATCAATGAGCTTTGACTGAGGCTAATTTTAGCCTTAATGTGAAATTGTGTGTTTATCAATTTAGACACACATGGAAGAGCTTCTTATCTTGGCCCTTCTGCTTCGGTGTCATATGATTGTATCCCAGTTACCTAGGACAATGCAGAATGGTTTCAAAATCATAACTTGCAATGAACAAAGCAGCATGGGGATTGAATATAAATATATTAAACATTTGAATATTAAGTTATATACTGATCAGAGACTTCACAGGGAGCTCCTGTGAGTCAGTGCATTGATTTAAATGTGGTACAGAATGTGCGATGAGCAGGCTGGGGTTACACCGAACACTAAAATGATTTCTACACAAAGACTGCTTTCCTGCACATAGTGACTTAGAAGGCTTGGACTGCTAAAGATAACATACAAAAGATATATCTAAACAGAGACCCTTGATTTACAAGAGGATGGTGATATGGCTTCAAGCTTTTCTTTAATAGTGAAGAGAGAACTACAGTCAGTGTCTGCATCTCCATGGCAAGGAATGCAAGCATCCTACAAATCTGTACCTGCTTCACCTGGTTCCATTTGCAAAATAATGAAAAAGTGAAGCACCAGGGAAGTGATGTTCTTGCTAGCTCAGTGTGTCAGTCCTTTGGATAAAAACAGAAGGGAAGAGAATTCACTTGAGAGTCAGTAAGTGAGAAGGGGGAAGACAGTTGATAGAAAAGTATGAAATTAAAACCATGGCAAAAAAGAAAATATGATATTGTGTTTTGAAAGGAATGCTAAAATGTGTGTTGCCTTCTATCTGTGCTTACAGATGGACACCTGTTCCTCAGCAGGTTTCATTCCTGTTTAGACATGATGTTTCCAGTCTGGAGTCATCTGTGAGATGTGTCTTGGTCACACTGAGCAGACACATGGAGTAATTCTAGTACAGATTTGCATTTTGTCCCAACTCTGCAAGCTTTCTCTGTTACAAATACCCTATCTGGAAGATAGAAAATGGAGATTCCAGTATCCCATGGCAACACAAACAACTGTTCAACAGTCACAGGTCACTGACTTGACCTAATCTAGTCATCACAGACATGACTGTGCTATGTGCATAAATATCTATGCATATTCAAATGTGATTGCATTATAAAACACAATGTCTAGAAAAAACATTTCAGGGTCGAAAAACAATGAATAAATAAACACTTAAAGAACAGAAGAGGTTTATTAGATAAGTCAACTTTAAAAAAGCCAGAAGCCTTCTACTGTTAACTGTTTTAAACTGGGATAAAATTGGTACCACAAGCTAAAACTGCCCTTTTGAAGACTATCCTGAGAGAGAAGACATACTGGCTCACATGGCCTGGTTAGAAGGGATTCCATGTTTTTAGAAAAAGTCAAAAAAACATCAAGCATTTGAAAAAATGAATTAAACAAATTCAGGCGACAGTGTAAAAGAGAGCAGTGTAGAAAGTTGACACAAAATTCGACATTATACACTCTCTCCAAGTGGTTAGAATAGCAGAAAACAATGAGCTTAGGGTCAGTTAAGAGATACACAACAGTGAGTGGATGGGACAAATGGCATCTCTCTGGTCTACTAATATGAGAAGAGACTATAACTTAGCCTGATCCCATGTAATTTCCAATGTCTTGTATACAAACAAAAACCTAGCCTTCCCAAGTGTGCAATTAGTCTGAAATAGAGACCTATAAAACTGGCCTAGGATTTAACTGACTTCGTAATTATTCCCTTTTCTATTTTATCCAGTGTTGTATAGTTCTTGTTACTATGTTTCTGTGATACCTCTGCTCTTACATTTTTGTTCAGGATGGCTTTAGCTTTTGGGGTATTTTAGCCTTCAATACTGAATTGGGTTTTTTTCCTACTTCTATGAAAATCATACATAGAATACTTATGATCAGTGGGAATATAGACTGATACATGGAAATCATTGTGGAGTTGATTAAAATTAAAAAATGAACACACAATCTGCTTCAGCTATACCATTTTCTATCTATACTTAAAGGACTCTGAGTCACCATTCCACAGAGTTACTTGCACATCTATACACTATTCCAAAGAGCCAGGTAATAGATTGAATCTAACCATCTAACTGCCTATCAACTGAAGAACATAGAAATAAAATGTGCTCATATACACAACAGAATTTTATTAAAATATCTCAGCCTTGAGTGAAAATCATTATGTCAAGTTAAGTTAGCCAAACTCAGAGGGACAAAAACCATGTGTGTGGTTTCATGTGTAATTGCATTTGTGTGTGTGTGTGTGTGTGTGTGTGTGTGTGTGTGTGTGTGTGTGTATGCAGAGAAAAACAAATCTCAAGGAAAGAGGACGGAGCAGAAAGGAAAATTGAAGGCAATCTAATACACTTGACACAGAAGAAGCAGAAACTATTTAGAGAGAGAAATCAAACAAGCAAGAAGGTTGTGGGGACACCTGAAAGATACTGGGGTGGGGATGGGAAATAAGTAAGAATAGATGGATGGACGGATGAGAAAGAAAATGCTATAATGAAACCAATTATTATTATTATTATTTTTGCTTATTTAGAAAATTCATGAAGAGGAGGGTCATTCAACAATAGTTTGGAATAGGAGCATGTACCACATGTAGAACAAAGTATGGTTAATTGAGAAGACTTGTAGTAGGGAGGGACAGTTGAAGAATGCTGATCAGGGGCACTAAGCTTCAGTTAGACAGAGCAAGCCCTGTCACTATTGCACTGTGGGACAAATGTGACGGGTTTGGAGAAGGCAAAGAATGTGGACAAAGTATATTGCATGAGAAATTTCAAATAATGCTGCTATGCACATAGTTGAGCTTTTTTTGCTGTGTGACAGTTAATCTGGATTTATTGCATAGAACTGTCTAGAGGACTCTGTTTCCTACCATTTATTTAAGAAATGATATATAACCTTCAGATGTAATGCCTGAAAAATTTTGTGGATCTCTATCAGCTGTGTAGAACAAAGAGAGCTGGGGAAGAAACAGCAGAATGGCAGAATAGTAGAAACTGGCAAAATTCAATGTGGTGTAATCTGGCAGAAACTGACAGAATCCAGCCTGGGGGAAGAAAAAATGCTTTCATAAAAAAAAAATTTAAAAAATGCCAATGACATGACATAATTTTGTGTCCCAAAATTTCTTATAGAGTTTATATTCATAAACAATCTGGTAATTACATAAGAGGACACATATAGAAGCATAATAGTCAGAGATATATACCTGAAGTGTGTCATTTGATTTCAAACCCTGTTCTTTTGCTGTGAACTATATGTCTTCTTTGATCATATAAAATGATTTGGTTTTATATTTATTCTCAGCAAGGGACAAAACACAGAGGTTACTGCAGCAATTTGAACTTGCAATGAAGATGGGTTTTCACCCCACATAAAAAAAGCTTACCAAGTCCAAGTTTTCCTGACTCCATGCATGACATGATCTCAAATGAACATGAGCTGTAGTTTTCAAGAACATCTTTTCTTTCCATAATTATATCTGATATAATATCATAACATTTAAAAATAAGATTATATCTAGGCCAGTAATAGTTTTATGACAACTTGATATTTTTTTCAGAAAATTAAAATGGAGATAAATATATAGATTTAAAATTTGTCACAACTTGTCATAGAAGGGAGATAAATTACCACTTCTTGGTAATCCGTTTTAACATTAAACCAATTTGCTGTGATTTCACCCTTCCTTGCTCAAATTTTGTTGGAATTATCCTGCAACTGAAACAAACCTCTTGAGCAGTATAGTGCTAGGCAATGCTCCTAAACCTAAGCCAGCACACTTGGTATCTAAGGTAACTAAGTTGTCCTTAATACTAAATTTTAAGGGAATGAGGTAAGAGTTGACTGGTATAACAAAGGAAGGCCAGGAAGCATTTATTGCACTTCTGTGATTTCAAATAAAATGACTGAAAGAAACCAAATACCTTCCCTTAGTAGATAGTAATTTAATAACTGTGGTGCTTCACGTTGTGCCTGCCTTAGAACTGGAACTTTTAATGTTTTTGAAATTCGTTGTTCAGCCATGAAGATACATCTTAATTATGTGATGATGTAAATGGGAGTTACAAGATTTCAGGAACCAAATGGGCTGTAGAAAGGTTATGATACTGTTTTACATTAAGGTTACAATTTCCTTTATGCTGCAAATGAGAACTTACTTAAGCAATGTGAGCACTCTTGACCATGACCCTCATGAAAAAGGTAAATGTACATGTGGTTAGTAAGCTATGAGGTTCTATGACCTTGAAGATGAGGCCAAAGACACCATTAGTTTTCTGTGAAATGTCTCCCTGAGTCACTAAATGTATCCCCAATGAAATAGTTAAATGATTTAAATCAGGTCCTTTAAAAGTCTTGCTTGACTCAAATAATTGGGTACTGAGGTCTCCCTCCATTTCAGTTTTATAAGCCGTAGCTGCTAGTATCTGCTACAGCAGCATCTTGCCCTTGCCACCAAGGTAGTTACATTAGCACCTGTCGCCAATGTAGTTGCTGGGGTTGTCAGTATAGATGCATACTGTTTGACTGCTTCATCTTTCCTAGGTTTCTTATATGAATGTGTGTGTGTGTGTGTGTGTGTGTGTGTGTGTGTGTGTGTGTGTGTGTGTGTCCCCATGTGTAGGTACACTTACCTCTGGGCCCACATGTGGAGGTCAGAGATTGAGTTAAAGTATCTTTGTCTTTCTCTTCTTTGAACCTAAATCTGGAAGTCTCTACCTATCTCCACCTATGCTGGAATTACAGGCTTGCACTGCTATATTCAACTTTTATATGGAACCTGGAATTCAAACTCAAGTCCTCAGGCATGTGAATTTTGTACTCTATCCAATGAGCCATTTCACCAACCCCATAGCTGAATGCTTTACTACAAATATTTCTTTTATACGTTTGTGTGTATCTGGATGTTTGTAGGAGACTTATGTGCAGATACCAGCAGAGGCCAGAAAAAGTATGAAATCTGAGATGGAGTTACACACAGTTGTAAATTACACAAGATAGCTTATAGGAGCTGAACTAGAGTCTCCTTGAAGAGCAGTTACTTAAGCAACGTGAACACTCTCCAGCCCTACTGCCCACAGCTGAAGTTTTAGTTAGTGTTATTTCACTTTTAGCAGAAATGTAACACAGTTAGCTCCATTAGTGACCCAAACATAAGAACTTCAGCATCCTAAGGATATGCCAAGCATCCATTTTGGTTTTACTCTCTTTCCTTACTTCAACTTTTCTTTAACTAAATACCTGAAAAAAAATTTCAATAAGATCTCTATAAAATACAAGTTTTCACATTTTCCCTATGAAATAAATATGAGAAATATGGATTTTTGAGGGATGTTTTCTTTCAGATAACAAATTAAAATTGTGTGCTATATAATTATTTTCATTCAATGAAGGCCAGAAAATCAACTCTAGTGGCATTTACTGTTTTGTTTAATAAGCTCATTCATTTTTTGTGTAAATAAAACTTCCATACTAGAGGAACATTTGAATTCTCATAAAATGAAAACAAGGGATTATTTATTTTAATAATAAATATCAGCTCAGTTCCATGGCAAAATTATAGGTATAATATTCTGGAATAATTCTACCTGCTTACAAGATACTGGGTTTCATTTTATATAGTTTTAATTATTCACTGCCAATTAAAATGAAAACCTTCTATAATCGCATGTCAATTTATAGGCAAAAATTGAATATAACCATATGAAGAAAAAATTAAAATGTGTCAATGTAGAAAACACTATCTTCATCTCCAAAGGGATAAAAAGTATTCTGGGGCCAGATATGAGTGCCCAGAGGCTGGGAACATAGTTTGATCCAAATCTCATGTTCTCCCATGGAGTAATTTCATGAAGCTTTTATAGTACTAGAACAAAATTAAGTCCTAAATCAGCACGATTTTCAAATACATTGGTGGAGTGTGGTTGACAGCAGAGCCGGTCAATCCCTGCTGTAGCCATCAGACTCCATCTGAGGACATCCTTGGCTTTTGATTTAGTGAAAATTGCAGGTCTGTCATACTTTCCAAAGGGTTTACCTAATATTCACAGGATGTTAGGGCACACACAAAGCTTGGCAATAAGTGGCTATCAAAGAGGATAAAGATGGTCAAGATAAGTTGGCTTCAACCCTGCAACATTCCAGGATTTTAAATCTTTGAAGTTAGAAACAGCTGATCAGTCTTCCAGAAGGTTTAATGACAGGCACAGACTTTTCCTGGAACTTTTATTTATAATGTCAAGTATTTTTCTTAAGTGACCCAGAATCCTTGCAAGATATCCCAGCTTACCCTTGTGTAAACTTTTAGTTAATGTGACTCTTGCAGGACACAATGACTTCAGTCACCTGATTGTCCTCAGTCTATAAACTCCAGATATACCGAGCACATTCTGAGGTGGAGTCTGATGTTTTCTTCCCAGAAGCCATTGCTCTCTCCTAACACCAGCTCATGACTCAGTGCTATACTGAAGACAGAAACCCCACATCAGGAGGAACACTGTCTAGTGTCACTCAGGTGCATTTCTGTTGCATTTTGTGTTTTAAATGTTTCAATTTATATTTTGGGGTCTTCATTTCAATTATATAAGGTATCTGAATCTGCACACAAAAATTCATCCTGCTTTTTATTTGTACATCTTAACTACACACTTATCATTTTACTAGTAGAAATGAACTAATATCATCATTTAATAAACTACTTTTTCGGAGGGATGGTGGTTTTGTTTTGTTTGTTTGTTTTGTTTTATAGAATCCAAATGTGTGAGAGTGAGTTGGATTTGAAAAATCATCAGTAGATTTAACTGGTCAGTTTATGGAAGCAGATGGAAATAGCCACTGTATACAATCCCACACACTGACCACGTCTCATTCAGATATTGATCAAAATGTTTAACCAGTAGCAATAAGTTTGAGGATATTTTATTTAACATTTACCATCTTTTTCTTATATGGCATATTAAATGCCATCGGCTGTTTCCAAATATCTATGTATCTACCAAGTGCTAGCTCCCTCATAAAACTACCAGAGAAAAACCTGCTGATTTGTAAAGCTGAATGTGTCAACAAGCAGAGAAACACCTCCTCTCCTGGGTCATGTCCCAGGATGGGAAAGGAAAAGGAGCAGTATTTATGAGGATTTGTTAGTGATCAGGCTTATGGTGAATCTCTCACAAAGTGGCTTCAGAAGCTTTGAGAAGGATTATGATATAGTAATTTGAGATAACAGGTTCCTATCATGAGCATTGAAAGGTGAAGGGTTTCTAACATAGTCTGAAAGAGTAATTGTCTTTTGGTGCTATCTAATGAAACACCTAATAGCTTGTTTGGTTAAAATGATAATGAGACCTAATAAAGGTTCCCATGAGGACAGTGTAATATTCTTACCACCATCAAGGTTTTTTTCGCTATAGTGATTGCATGCACCAGGTAACCAGCATATGAAGATTAAAGCATATTTTGGTTCATAATTTTGAGGATTTCAGTCCATAGCTGGTTGACCTTATGCTCTTGGGATTGTGTCAACACTGTACACCCTGGCTGGAGCACACTGTAGAGCAAAGCTATCATCCTGTGTCCAGGATGCAAAAATAAGGAACAAGAAGTGTTAGGCCTCAGTGTTTTATCTGAATACACCCTAAAACATAATAGAACCTTCCATCAGGCTCTTCTGCTTGTAATTTTTGTTGTGAGCATCGTTTAATGACTGAGCCACTCTTATTAAAGTTTCTGCAACTTCACACCAGCAACAAACTGAAGACCAACTCTTTAATACATAGGCTTTGAAGACCATTCCAGACACAATGACAGAAAAGGGCAAAAAGTTGTTAGTGTAGCAAAGCCATGTTGATGACCAACAGAGTGTACATGGGAAGACAGTTTAAGATCTCAAATCTCTTTTGTCCTAATAACCCTTTCTCAATAATAGCAAATCTCCCTTCTATCTGTGGTAATCCTATACCCTGACCTAAAGACTAGATCAGTAATATCTGAGGTCATGATCCATGCAGCTTTTCACAGTCATTTGTTTTATGAATTTGGTTTTCCTGTTTTATTGGAAGACCTTTTGCTAGATCATTGAATGTAGAATCAGTGGAAAAAACAGAATTTAATCATTTTATAGCCTGTCACTGCCATACAGATGGGCTTGGATATAGCCACAGTTCTTTTCTGTATAATAGGACATTTTTATCAGTTCAGGATACTGTGTTAAGTAAAATACCTCTATTCTGAACATTCAAAGATTGTGATACCATTGGCT
Organism: Onychomys torridus; assembly: GCF_903995425.1. Taxonomy (NCBI): domain Eukaryota; kingdom Metazoa; phylum Chordata; class Mammalia; order Rodentia; family Cricetidae; genus Onychomys; species Onychomys torridus. Next base: position 37,968,296 of record NC_050443.1, read on the forward strand.
GACAGATGCTTCCAAGTTGCTGATATTCTGCCAGTAGGGTTCTGAGGAAAGAGATGTGATTTTGGCGAAAACTGAAGATTTTGACCACCAGCCGGCTGTCTTTCAAGTAGATGGCATTGAATAACTCAAGCTGCTTTTATTTATGCAAGTTCTAATGCATTCAAGCATGAGTAGTTACAATAAACTTTTCTTTAATCATTTTCCAATGATCATCAATATTTACCTATTTTTAGTTTCTTTTCCTCTTCTCCACTCCCTTGACATCATCAACATTTATCCCATGTCATTAATTTTTGTATTGTAAAACAAATAATTATATCTAACCAGGCACATCATATTCATACTATGCCCTATACAGCAGCACCTATGTGGTTGCAAGAAAAAAGGGGATTCAAGCTTATAACTAGTCCTTACCAATGTGATACATATTTTAGTAATCAGCTGAGTATATGATGCCATACTTAGGATGTTATTTCAAGTATAAGTGAATTTCTAAATAATCTGTATATCACTTTTATGTGGGCAACAGTTGTAATCCTATTCTTTAAATTCTCAAAATGGTAATGATTACCTAACTCTTTAACTGCTGGGATCGAGTTTTTATTCTTTCTTGAAGTTTCTACATGTACTTTTATTTTCAAAGGAACTGAAAGAATATCTAATGATTCCTATCCTGACAGAAGAGAAATTTCTGAACTTTCATACTCTTTACCTTTTCCTTACATGTCTCTATAAGATTTTAATGTCATCTTTAAAGAAACTGTCTACCAAGTTCCTAAGTTCTTTGTAATATAGTTATTTCTAGTTTAGAATAGTTAAGTAAGCAAGAATCAGTAACCTTCCTGATTACACAGAATGACTGCAAAGGAAGCAAGAATCAGTAACCGTCCTGATTACACAGAATGACTGCAAAGGCAGCTAGGGATGACCTGAGAAACCAGTTTCTCGGAATGACTGCAGAGAGTTATAGTTTCTTTGTAGAAGTTTTAGAAAAATTATCAGCTTCCGCCCCCCCCCCCCCGCCATAAACTCAGCTATAATCACAACTGACAAAGCAAAACTAAGAATTGCCATGAGAATAAGCACAAGGAAAGTTAGAGAGGCCTGAAGCCCATGAGCTTCCTGGGATCAGTACAGGAGATGCAGGATCACCTCCACAGGTCCTAGCCAGGTGGATGGGATTCTCCAAAGGACCTTTATTCACTGTTCCCAGTGGTGACTGCATGATTCTGCCAATGTTCTCTAAGTCTAATATCTCAGAAGCCTTGGGAAGGGCAGGATATATTTTGGGGAAGAGATGGATTTATTTGTGACTATGATTTTTATCATAATTTTATAGACATATTTGTATATGCAAACTCATCAAATTTTGTATATTAGATTTACACAAAGGAGTAACAATTAAAATGTGGTAAAGTCACTGAAATGTCCTTATAAATCTACTGAAGTCCCCTTTAAAATATCATTCTGTTTATATAACATAAAAGTAGGATGGCTGCCAGACTTATTACCAAACTTATATACTCTCCAAGTCCCCTCTATTTTGACTATATTTTATTTTAATATATCTTTATCTATGGACAAGGATATGAAAAATCACTGCTTATGGTGGATTACTGAATGCATTCTCTAGTTTGCCTAAAAATAGTGTAGTAGAACTGAAATATTTATAGTTGACAAAGTCCCAAAGAGCAGAAACTCAAAAGAATATCTTTCTTTAAGGAAGAAAAAAAATGTGATGATATCATGTCAACATGGTTAGGTGTGACTAGGTTTAAAAAAAATTATAATAGACTGGGAAAAGAAAGGTAAGGAAATAAAACATATCCCAAGAAATACTTCTTTTCCCCAAACTAGAATTGTCTTATTAAAAAAGATTTATCATGGTCTGTTATTCCTTGTTCTCTCTTTCTGTTCTTGATCCAGCTGGGATCTCCTGCTCCCCTAAGCTTTCCTTCCCTCAAACCTTGCCCTTCATTACTCCCATTGTCATCCAGGTTGTTCATGTAGATCTCATCCATTTCTCTGTCATTGGGCGATCCCTGTGTCTTTCCTAGATCAGATGGCCAAACACTCTAACGGTCGTGCTTGAACTCTCATGCAATAACTGATTGAAGTGGATGCAGAGATCTTCGGCCAGGCCCTAGGTGAAGCTCCAGGAGTCCAATTGTTGAGAAAGAGGAGGGACTGTAAGAGTGTGAATTGTTGAGACCAAGATTGGAGAGGCACAGGGACAAATACCCAAACGAATGGAAGCACATGAGTTATGAACCAATGGCTGTGGAGCCCCCAGCTGGATCAGGCCCTCTGGATAAGTGAGACAATTGAATAGCTTGAACTGTTTGGGAGGAATCCAGGCTGTGGGACCAGGACCTGTCCTTAGTGCATGAGCTGGTTGTTTGGAACCTTGGGCTTAAGCAGGGACACTTTGCTCAGCCTGGGAGGAGGGGACTGGACCTACCTGGACTGAATCTACCAGGTTGAGCTGAATCCCCAGGGGATTCTTGGCCCTGGAGGAGATGGGAGTGGAGAGGAGGGGATGAGGGGAAGGTGGGAGTAGGGGCGGGAGGGGGGGAGAACAGGGGAACCCATGGCTGATGTGTATAATTAAAACACAAATATAATTTTAAAAAGTTAAAAAATTTAAAAAAAAAGATTTATTTATTTTCAAAAAATATGTACATGTGAGTAACTGTACAACTGGTCTATGCCTTAGGATGGTAGGTAAGGCTTCTGGGTCCCCTGGAATTGAAGTTGGAGGTGGTTGTGAGCTGCCATGTAGGTGCTACGAACAAACTCAGGGTTCTCTGCAGGTGTGGTAATTGCTCTTAATGGCTGAGCCAACCAGCAAGCACCAGATTGGTTTTCTTGGTCATGAATATCAACCTAGATTGGTGAACAGACTGCACAAGTTTCTTAGTGTCTGATGCTATAGATTTGAAAATTTTCCTAGAACAGAAATTCTTTTTGTTAAGGTTCAAGAGTTAAGTAATAGCAAATTATATCCAAAGGAAATACTTAGCTAAATCTGACTCTATAGTTTAATATGCAAATCAAGATACTTCTCAAAGCAATAAGTGACCCTGGTAATAATGTGGTTGTGATGATCAGCCCACACAGGGAACTAATGAGAACTCAGAATAGGTAGTCCTTCTGTGCCTGGGATTTTACTCCTGGCAGGGTGAAGAGCCAGACGCGTCATTATTAAGTGCTGTACTCCATGAACTGTGGAAATTTCAGTCCCAGGGCTTCATATTCCATGTGTTACAGATAAAACAAAAAACACTTGATCTCAGTCTTCTAATGATTTACATACTCTTAAATTTCTCTATACCATTTATATTATTGGTCTTTATAATAACTGTGAAGTCAATACTGTATTAACTTTACAGTTGAGGAAAAGGAAATGAACTTAAGTCATATAGCCGCCCTGAACTCCTCTCACAGCTGGTTGGTAACAGGATTTACTTAAATATGAGAGAATGCTCACCATGGTACACGTTATTAGTAATCATACAGTACATTCTTCTTCACTACTCTTTCTACTCATGGCTTTACTCAGGGGACAGAAGCACCTGGAGATTCAGCATACCTCCTAAGAATGTATTTCTTTTCTATTTGTGTTTCCATTTTAAATTTTTAGATGTGCATGAAAATTACACAAAGTGACTGAAATCATTCACAGAGAAGTTTCCAGTAACAGATTTTGTAAACCAGCACTTCGCCACTGGAGAGTTTTATTTTGAATTGTAAAATGAATTAGCCTTAGAATTTCATTAATATGTTTATTATTCATGATTCAAGTATTCCCACTCACTGAAAAATTCAAAAATTCTTCCCCGACACAGTCACAAAGTGGACAAATTTGACCTATTAATCACCAGGACACAGTGATCTAAATACTTACCTCTAAACAGTCATTGAAAAGGAAAGTTAGATCAATTTCAATTTTCAAATTACTTCAGGAGTGAAGAAAATATTTGTTTACCTTTCCTGAACTTATGATTATTTTAAAATTAAGTTTGAAATATTTATATGCTCTGCATTCAAATTGAGACTTGAATATGCAAATCATCCAGGGGAGAAGAGACTGTCTAATGAGGAGAAGTAAGCTGGAGGAAAGGAAGCTAGTGAATGCATCAAGTTTAAATATTTATCAGGATTATGGTGCATGTAATTAGTTTTTAGGTACTCTATTCTGTATTAGACAAGTAACATAAGATTGATGCTAAAATAATGAATTCTAAGTGGTAACACCCTGTGTCAATCTTAGGTAAAAGTAACTACTTCCCAAACTATAATTTAAACTTAACAGGTAAAACAAAGTTTAATGTTTTTGTTTCTGTATGGATCTTGTATTTTTTTTTACTGCAAATAAGAAATAATAATTTAGTAAACATGTGAATGTTTCCTCCTGTTAGACAGATAGACACATACACAGATTAGGCAGTCTGATAGATGATAGCTATCTAAATAGATGCATACATGCATGTATGTATATATATATATATATATATGTGTATGTATATGTATATAGATAATATAAATATATGGAGAGAGAGAGAGAGAGAAAGAGAGAGAGATGGGCAAGTGGCAGATATATGATAGTTGATGGATACGTACATATATACATGGAGTTACATAGATGACATATAGATTATAGAGATTAATAGATAGTAGTTAAGTACATATAGATGATAGTTCATGATAGATGATAGATATAGACATGAAAGTGACAGATGATAGATAGTTAAATTGATAGATAAATGACAGATGGATGATATATAATGATAGATGGCAAAGCATATGGTCCTATAAATAATTATATTTATCTCTGTGGTAAGTGGATAAGTGTACCTGTTTGCAAGTGATTTCTCACTACTATTCTGTGATTCACCAATGATCAAAGTTGGGTCTATGCTAGCATAGCAACAAACTGTGAGTAACTGTGTATTATTGACTTTCAACCTGATTGACTGGAGAAGAGTTTTTGAGTTATTAAAGTTCGTCTTTGAGTGTACCCCCAGAGAGCATTTACTAAGGGATAAGGAATTACCATAAATGTAGGTGACATCATCCCACAGGCTGGGGTCCAAGATGGAATCAAGAGGGAAAGACCGCCTGGTGAGCACACATGCTTACTCCTCACTCTGTGCTCAGGCTGTTGGGTTATGACTGTTTCGCCATACCACCTCTATCCTCCCAGGTGAACCAATGCCTCTGACACTCTGAGCTAACATGAATTTTTCATGCTTTCATTTATTTATGCCAGTTAATCTGGGGATGGTTAAACAGTTTAATTGTTAAATAGTGACAATGTTCTTCTAACATGTAATTTAGACTTGCTATAAACTTTAATTAATCCTATGTATTAAAATACAGGATTAATCAATAAAGAACTAGCAATAAATTAAACATTGATCAAATAAAAAAGGATAAGAAAAATAGAAGTCCCATTAACTCAATGGGAATAAAAGAGAAAAACACCAAACTATATATAAATAATGTTAGTAATTGAAAAAAAAGGTTTTAATTAGATTTTACTCATTAACTGTGAAAAATAAACTTCCCTACATGACTGGTCCACTTTAAGAATAATTTTCAAGGCAAGTATGTCTCACAGTTCAGCTTCCTGGCAGAGGGTGGGTTGCCTCTTCATAACTTGACCCTAATTACAATCTTGAACTTCCTACATGACTGCATCTCAGTGTGTTATGGCACTGTCATTTATTAAACATCAAAGTTAGCAATAAACCAAAAGAGTAAACACTTATTTAATACAATTTCCCGCAACACAGAGAAGTTATTCAATTACTCGACGCATGAAATTATTTCAGGTATATGCATATATTCAAGTGGTGCTCAGAAGTTTCTTTAAGAAGATGTATAAAATCCCAATCCAATATGAACTGCATTAATATTTTCTAGATTAAAATTGTAGTCCTGTAGATAAAGTTTAAATCACTTGTTCTGAATAGGCCTGTGTGTGAGGAATACATATTCAGTGTCAGTAACTCTTACAAATCTAGTGTTCTTTTCATCCTGCTTATTACCTTGTTATGAGGAGGACTGAGAGTTTGTAGAAATAACGGTAACTAAAATGGCATGTCCTGTTCAAGATGCAACTATTGAGAGAGGAAGATGGGCTGGACTTAGGTCTCAGGTCAGAACTGCCCATGTGTCAGTTTTCTGCCTTCTTTAGAAGAGGGACAAGACATGGACAGGTTTGGAACAAGAGGTTGTCCTTTCTGCTGGCTCCTGGCAACAGTGGCCCAACTCTATGGGGGAAACTGTTAGCAAACAGATGAGCCCCACTACCTCCCACATCATATGGCTAAATTTTTATCACTCAGTAAGAAATCCATCTTAGCAATGAAACTAAAGCTGAATTTTTCTACTATGAGGGAAATAGGTTATCTGATTTACCTGATTATTACAGGGCTCACGTAGTTTAGAAATTTTACCTTTCCTTAGTGGCCAAAGAAAGCTCCATGAGAAGGTGCTTAGCATATCAGGTCTTAGAAAAATAATGTGGAATTCTAGTGTAGTGCTTCAGGTCAATAATCTTAGTCCCTGGGAGGATGTGAATTCAAGGCCATGCTGGGCTGTATGAGTTCTAGACTAACTGAGCTACAGAGTGAGAGTATGTCTCACAAAATAGCAATGAACATCAAAAATGAAAAGCCAAAAACAAAACAGGACAACAGTGACACATGCCTTTAATCCCAGAACTCCAAAGGAAGAGGCAGGTGAATCCCTGTGAGTTTGAGGCCAGCGTGGTCTACAGAGTGAGTTCCAGAACAGGCTCCAAAGCTACACAGAGAAACCCTATTTCAAAAAACAAAAAAGCCAGAAACAAACAAACAAACAAACAAACAAACAAACAGAAACCAAAAGATTCCTATGAAGGAAAGACTCCAGTTATCTTTATAAAGAAATTATGATAACTAGACCATAAAATGTACAATAACTTCCATATATCTATGTTGATAACCTTGTGCATTCGTTACTTTTGTGCCAGTATGATAGAATGCCTGTGATGATAACTTATGACATGGATGAATTTATTATGTTCGCAGTCACAGAGGGTTCAGTCCACATGGCTTAGAGACATGGTGGAGTAGAGCATTTTGGCCATCAGTCAGGAATCATAGAAGAGGGGATGCATTCCTCAGGTGGCTGTCTTCTTTGCTCCTGTTTATTCACTCCCAGGCCCCATTTCAATGGCCACATACCTCCCACACTCAGAGTGTGGATTTCCATCTGCAAATCCTTCCTGAAAAGTCTCTCACAGATACAATCAGAGGTATGCCTCTCTAATTTCCTAGGCGATGCTAAATCAAGCAAAGCTGACAATGTTTGAATACCACACCTTATTAAACACTCCCCATTGTTTGACTTTTCGGTGCCTTTCTTCAACCTTGGTTTGAAAAGAGTTTTCTAGAACATGTTTCCTGGGAGCCGTTATCAATAGCAGCAATGCCTGCCCGGGAGGGTAAGAGAACTACAGTCATAATGAAGAGACATAACTTAAAATTTCCAATGCTCACACCTGAATTCATACCCTCAGTTTCTTCTTTATAAGTTTTCTTTTCATTTAAATGACAAACAACAGTTCTAAATATTGCTGAGATAATAACATGGTGTTTTAGTAAATGTACATGTTATGGGAAGTTTAAATAGGCTTAAGGAGCAAATATATTGTGTCAACTATTTGTCATTGCTTTGTGTGAAAATGCTTGAAAGCTCTTATTAACTATTTTAAAATAAACAACATAATGCTCCATTATAAACTACAGTTACTGCACAGTGCAATATAACCCAGAGTGTGTATTTTCATACTAAAACTTTTTATCCTCTGGTAGATAATCTTAAGTTTCAACTCCATTAGATCTGGAACCAATCAAGAGACAAGTTGCTGAGTTCTGCACTCTGGCACTGCCATCAGAATCCAGCTTCTTCAGAACTCTCGAGTGAAGGACTGGAGACAAGTGGATCTCCAAGTTTCCTCTAGGTGGTGGGAGGCAGATGAGGAGTGCTGAGCCTGGATGCAGAAAATTGCACCCAATGAAGAAAATCAGCACTGTGGACAAATGTTGTTATGACTACTAAACTTGGTCATGGGTTTCTTAAGCTTTTGGGGCTAAATTGTGGGAACAATTTGGAAATGTGCTGTAGAAGGAAGTTTATCTGTGTCCTGCACAGCCCTGCAGTTGGGACTAATCTCTCCCACCCATAGTCCCACAGCTGCTTATAAAATAATTACTCAGAGGCTTATATTAATTACAAACTATATGGTCTATGTCTCAAGCTTCTTGTTAGCTAGCTCTTATAACTTAACCCATTTCTATTAATCTATATGTTGCCACATGGCAGTAGCATTAGCCGTCTGCTGACATCTTGTTGCTCCTTGGTTGCTGGGCTCTCATCTCTTCCGACTCCACCCTTCTTCATCTTCTCTTCTGCTTGAATGTACTGCCTAACCTTATCTTGCCCTGCCATAGGCCAAAGCAGACTTATTTATCAACCAATCAGAGGAATACATATTCACAACACTCAGAAAGACATCCCACACAAATGTACACTTTGGAGATATCTGTTGGAAAGCTCAAAATACTGTAAGCACAGCTAAATGGGTGATCTACTAGGGTTCATAAAATAAGAATGCCAACAGCAGTGTAGACAGTGAAGGCTGGAGAACCTCTCAGAAGTTAAGCTGTTAAGATAAAGGCCTTTTACATTTCATTCTGCAGAATTTATCCACATTTTAGTCATTCCTTGAGCTTCTGAATGACCATGAGATGAAAGATGACTAGTTAATCTGGTGGAGGAAATTCAGAGGCAGTCTGTCACTCAGGCAGTGGCACTGTTACTATTGACTGCTTTTTGACATGTTCAGAGTGAGAATAAGGAACAAGGGATACAGCAGAAATGCTTGGAAGATGTGCTTTTTGGTCAAAGACTGTGTGGGACCAAGGAAGCCATGGTTTCTGAAGAGATTAACCCTATTAGGAAATCAACTAATTTGCCTTGGTATGATAGGAAAGATGTCTTGAGAATGTATAGAGAATTGATCAAGCCAGGCAGCTGTGGCACACACCTTTAATCCCAGCATTCAGGAGGCAGAGCCAAGGGGGGTCTCTGTGAGTTCAAGGCCAGCCTGATCTACAGAGCAAGAACCAGGACAGGCACCAAAACTACACAGAGAAATCCTATCTCAGGAAAAAAAAACAAAAAACAAAAAAAAAACAACAACAACAAAACCAAAAGACTTGATCAAATCTTACCTATTGTTTTCGGATTTACTTCACTGTGAAGAGACACAATGACTACGACAAGCAACAATTGTAAGGAAAACATTTAATTGAGGTGACAGCTTACAGTTTCAGAGATTCAGTCCATTACCATCATGGCAGGAGCATGGTGTGCAGGCAGACATGGTGCTATCTACATCTTGATGTGCAGGCATCAGGAAGTAGACTCAGACTCTGGATGTGGTTGAGCATGCATGAGACCTCAAAGCCTCCTCCACAGGGACACACTTCCTCCACCAAAGCCACACCTCTTCCAACAAAGCCACACCTCCTAGTAATGCCACTCCCTTTGGGGGACATTTTCTTTCAATTCACCACACCTCTAAGAGAGACATGCATGGATTCCTCTAGTTAGGGGAAATAGATAAGATCTCCTGAGTAAATTGGGAGTATATGTGGGGGGGTGGAGGTAAGGGGGGGTGGCAAGAGAACATGAGGGAATAGGATGGCGGGTGTTAGGGGAGGGACAGAGAGGGAAAGCAAGGAAAGAGATATCTTGATAGAGGGAGTCATTATGGAGTTAGGGAGAAACCTGGTGCCAAGGAAATTCCCAGGAATCCAAAAGGATGAACTAAGCTAAGACTCCAAACAATAGTAGAGAGGGTCCCTGAAATGGCCTTCCCCTGTACTCAGATTGATGACTATCCTAATTGTCATCATAGAACCTTCATCCAGTAACTAACAGAAGTAGATGCAGAGATCCCAGAGTCCAGTAAGAGAGGGAGAAGGGATTATATGAGCAAAGGGGTCAAGATCATGGTGGGGAAACCCACAGAGACAGCTGACCCAAGCCAGTTGGAGTTCATGGACTCCCTTGTCTGACAGCTAGGGAATATGAATGGGACTGAACTAGACACTCTGATGTGGGTGATAGTTGTGTGGCTTTGGCAGTTTGTGGGGTCACTGGCAATGGGACCAGGATTTATCCCTGGTGCCTGAACTAGCATTTTGGAGGGCATTCCCTTTTAATGCATACCTTGCTCAGCCTCAATACAGGGGGTTGGGGCTTGGTCCCGCCTCAACTTCATGTGCCAAACTTTGTTGACTCCCCACGGGAAGCCTTACTCTCTCTGAGGAATGGATGGAGGTGGGGTGGGGAGAATGTTGGGACTAAGCATGAGGAGGGGATGGAGGGGCAACCGTGGTTGATTTGTAAATTGGAGAAAAAAATCTTTTAAATAAAAAAAAAAAAAGTTTAAAGGTGGAAGGCTTGAAAAATGCTAAACTTACTTGAAGGACTTTCCCTGGAGAAAAGAACACATCCAAGGCTCTCCACTAAGGAAAGGGGTGCCTATAAGGGGTACTGCAGTTCTTCCTGAGTTCAGAAGAACCTAACACACCAAGGCCAGTATGGACAAGGTCCATTTCTAGACCTGTCATTAGAACTAGGCATAGGCCTCTGGTGCTGGGTTTCAGGCATGGGAAAAATAATTACTGAGTTAGGAAGGTTCCTGACCAGATTTCAAAGGTAGGCTTGGGTGCCAAAGCATTGCGTAACTGGGTCCAGATATACTTCCTTTTTTCCCCTTTTCATGTTTGCTGTGAATAATGTTGTAATGGATCTGAGGCAGTTGGCATCACTTCAGCAGGCTGACTTCACCTTCTGTGCATATGTAATCAAGAGTGGAATTGATGGATAATGCATGGGAGTTTCTCAAAGTAAAATAATAAAGTATGCTTCTTCTTGTTGAACTTTGGTGTGTAGAGGCATGAATATACATATCCATGGTATCTTAAAAAGCAAGTTTCTGACTTCGTAAAGGTTAATAAAATATCTGACAATGTCACATTCAAATAGATTTCTACCAACTTTTTGTAATGTGAGAATGACACATTTAGCTGAGGCAGCTGCATGCTTCCTAGAACTGCTTTTCCCTGTGGAAATAAAGGCAATTTACTTTCATCATTGAGAGTCAAAGCAAAGTATCCTTGGAGACTGAACTTCATCCACATTATTTCTGAGTATGAGATGATACACTGCACTTAGAAAAGGCATCATTAATCTGCAAAATTCTTATCACCCAGGGAACTGCCATAATTGGTAAATATGTAACCTGTCAGAGTAAAATTATAACCTGCTTATTGATCATTGACCTTTATCAAGAGATGAAAATAGACAGTGGACAAGCCTGCTGACCTGTACAGTGCTCTTCCAAACTGTCCACTCATGTAAATGAAGTCTCTGTCTAGATTTTTCCACCAAATGGAAAACCTAGCAAGGAGATTTTCTTAGAATACAGTTTATACTTTGCAAATAATATGCTAATATCTTCTAGCAGTTTTCCTTCCTGATATCAATACAGATTTATTTTATTATAAGCAAAAGTTTGGCTTTTTAATGTACCTTTTAATACCTAACAACATAACTGATTCAGAAGTAAGCTTATGTGAAGATGCAAACAAATGTGTGCCAAATAAAATTATTAACCTGAATATTTACAGAAGTCTCCTTATTAATACTCTGGAGAAAGTTCTAGAAGCACTTCCTGGCTGTGGTTTTATTATTGCTCTAGTTACTTCTTTATCAGTTCCCAAATTCCAATGATATTCTAACACATAAGAAAGATTGATTGCTCTAATAATATTCTCATTACATTATAAGTAACATCCTTCATATTTTTGAGCCTCATATTTTAAGACAACATTGTAGAGAAGCTTAATTTTCAGTGTCAAAGGCTAGTGTCTGCGCTGTCCTGGGTATAGTGATTCCCCAGAGTACTAGGTGGAAGCCGATATCTTGTTTGATGGAACATTTATTTGGTGTTTTTGGTCAAAATAAGCTCAAGTCTCCCACTGAATAGCACCTGGACCTGGGCAGTTTGGAAATGAATAGATTGAGAGGATGTATGCCTATGTTAGTTAAACATCACTGACAGATTGACTGTATTCAGAATCACCTAGGAGACACACCTTTGTCTAAGGCATTTGTCTTAAGGTTTGTCAGAGAGGTTGACATGAGGATAGGCATTCACCCTGAGTATCATCACATCATCCTATGGACTGGGTTCCCAACAAGAATCAAACGTTTGAAAAGGAACAACCCAGCTGAGCAATGGCATTAAGTGTATCTGCTTCCTTAAGTGCAGACATCTTGTAAGCAGGCAGGTGCAACTATGACTAGATGACTCCCACTCCCATCCCCATGCTTTTCTGCCAAAATGACTACATTTGTCTCAAAAATATGAACCAATATATATCTTTTTCTTAAGTTACAGTAGGCAGGGATTTTGTCATGGCAACAATAAAATTAGAAAACACAGAAGCTTACATGGTGGGACTATTCTCTAGAAGGAGAGAAATCAGACTTTTCTCAGCATGTGACAATACAGCAGGAAATGATCATCTATGAATATTTTCTGATACTTATATCTTGGGCTCCCTGCATCTAGAGCTCTTGGAAAGCATTTAATATTTTAAAATAATTCATAGTTTGTGGTTTAATAAACAGAAAATTTATCTATTATGAACTGATTGAAATGAATATTAACTTCTTATCTCATATATTAATACATTAATAAAATTTACCCTGATATACAATATGTAAAGAATGAGGTTTGGTGACACTCATCTGTAATCCAAGAATTTATAATGAATAGTTATAAGTACATGCATATTTATTAAAACATTAAGAGATTTAAGTTTATTATTTATTTACCAGCCTTATGCAGAAGAAGAAGTTGAGGAGAAAGAATGGGGGGAGGGAGAAATCAGTAGTGCCCTTACATAGTACCTTAACAATATCTACAAGATAAAGTAAAAAAAAAAAATGTAATATTTAACTTTCAAAAGATCTTTAAGAAAAATGCTTCTCACCTTGTGTAGCAATGTATTATTAAAATAATTCTTATGCCTCCAGGAAGAATTTGATCACCATTTGAATTATTCAGCAATTAGTTTCTTTTGAATTTTTGGCACTTAACATTTTATCAGGTCCCTATGCAAAGGTGGACAGGTAGGAGTAGACTTCAGTGAATTTTAAAACAATCACAGCTTGTGTTCTATGTCTAAATACCATCATCACTTCTGAGATCCTGGATTATAGGCTGTTACTATTTGGCTATCTGAAGAGCAATCTTTATGATCATAGTGCAAATCAAGAAATGCTCTTGGATTAACAACTATCTTATAAAAACTGAGGAATAGAAGTTGGAAAGAGATAAAAATGATTAGATAGATGGATAGATGGATAGATAGATAGATAGATAGATTTGATTGAACAGGGAAGTCTGAGCTGATGAAAATAATATGGCTTGTTCAGTGTTGGGCTTAAAGCTTGGACTCAAATCAACTGTGATTTTACAGCCCGTTTACAATGCTATACTTTTGCAAGACACACCATGATTTCAAAGATCACACAGTCTCCTGAAACTGCACCATCAGCTGAAGATCATGAGGCTCTGGATGACACTTCACATCACATTGGTGACATTAGCATAGTGATGCTGTTTGACTCTTGGTGAGGTGACTCAGTAATGTTTGACTTGCTTTTCCTGATGGCTAAAGATGTTGAACAATTTCCACACGTTTTTGAATGCTTATATTTCATCTTTTGAAAAATGCATTTCAGTTTGTTAGTGTATTTTTTCTTGATAATTTAATGTTTTGTTTGTTTCTTTTTCTTTTTTCTTTCTTTTTTTGTGGTTTTTCAAGACAGGGTTTCTCTGTGTAGCTTTGTGCCTTTTCTAGAACTCACTTGGTAGCCCAGGCTGGTCTCAAACTCACAGAGATCCGCCTGGCTCTACCTCCCAAGTGCTGGGATTAAAGACATGCACCACCAACGCCCAGAGTGGATAGTTTTTAATGGGTAAAAAAATTATTAAAATGTATTTAAAGTATCATTAATTCTTCTTCCTTTTCCTGAATCATAATTTGGATGTTTCTTTTATTCTTTATAAGAAATAATACATTTGAATATCTGAAAATGGATTCTATTTCTTCTCCCAACTTCAACATTTTTACTGAAAATTCAAATACATTTTTCTTCTAAATAGATTACATACAGTCTTTGAAAAAGTTCTCCACTTTTCCAAAGATGAAAAGCACAAAACATATTCCTTGTGCTATCTTAATTTTTAAAAATTATAAACCCATTAAGGATGGATTGTAAGAGTTAGTGGGACATATGCATGACAATGTCAAGATCAAACCCATGGCTTTTGTACTCTAGTGACTACAATAACAAACATAATGGATCATGATCTGCAATGCCTTTGATTCTTTCTTCTAGATTTTTTTTTCTTTAACTATGTGTATGTCTGGTTACCTGTTAACACATGCACATGAGTGCAGTGTCTGTGGTCAGAATAGGACACTGGAGTCTCAGGAGCTGAGGTTAGAGGTGGTTGAGAGCCTCTTGATGTGGGTGCTGGGATAAGAACTCAGGTCCTGTGCAAGAGCCATTCATGGTCTTGGCCACTGAATCACCTGTAGCCCACCTCTTTGCTTCTTATTAATACATTCTCAATTAAATAATGATTTCCTGTGTGAATATCACAAACTTAGATTAGTGTCCTATAGTTTAAGAGAAAAATGTATTTCATTGCTAATGAGAACACCCTGTTTCAACAGGAACTCTTTATGTCTTGATTTTTTTCTCCTGTAAAATCTCAATAAGCAGCATGCTGTTAGAGAGTAACTCCACTTCACTCAGCTCTTTCCATATGTTTAATAAAATCTTTCTTTTCTTGGCTTTCCTATTGGATCTAGCTAGTCTCTATAGTCATGTGTCCTTAAGTCAAAATCACTCCACAGTTTCTCAATAGCAGGGCTTCTATCCACTTAGAATTGAATTGAAATGATAAAAACGAGAAGCTCTATGTTGATGCATTTGAGGAACACATGCACTAAAGTGCTGGTTTGATTCAGTATAAGCTGCTGTGGAGATTCAAGGTCCAAGATGGTCAGTAATTTATTCCAAATGCCAGGACTTTAACTATGTTTTGTTAAAATAACAACAAAACAAAATAAACAGGGGATCCTAAAGCTTCTTTATTGGAACAAAAAGGGAACGTTGACTTTGTGTTGCTACATTGTAGTAGTTAATAATTGGTGCATTGAGACAATTAGAGTGCCCACAGTATACCCTGGTACAGGGTATATAGAGAACAGATTGCAGTAGGATTAATGAAATTTGCAGTTTTTAGAGCATGTGAAACTGACATACTGAGTCCATGTTATCATAAACATATCTCACTGATGGATATTTACTATGCATGATAGAGAACTGGGTAGCACCCAGAAGGGAGAATGATTTGAAAAGTGACACAACAGAAACAATACCGTTTTAGCCAAGGACATTATGTTTGTTTGTTTGTTTGTTTGTTTGTTTGTTTGTTTTTGAATAACATGAGAGGACAAAGATGGAGAGGTTTTTGTGACTGTGATCCTGTAGCAGGTATTCTAACAGGTCAGCTCTGGGAGTGAAGAAAAGTGGGGTAATAGAAGGCTTAATTTTCCTAAGGAGAGAATTGGGGTAGGGGCAAACACATACATCACAGGGTCTTCAGAAGGACACAGGGTCTCTACTCCAAGGAATACTAAGAGACTGCAGACAGAGATGGAGTACCACAAAAATAGTGCGACAAATATTGAATCTCCCTGCGCAGATAGGTAAGTCAGGCCATGTGGTCATTATATATCATAATCCAAATTATTCTAAGATATAAAATGAGGGACATGAGACCAATCCCCAGTCCTACTCATTGCATCTCATTAGCATAGCGATATCAGCTGATGATTGACATAAAGATAGAGGAGAGAACTTATTTACTTCAAAAGATTTCACAGAATGAAAGCATGGACAAAGACCAGAAAAGCCTTCTGATTAACAAAATAATACAAACTTACTGTATAACTAAAAAACAGAAAAATAGAAGGTAACATTTCTTTCTTTCTTTTTTTTTTTTTTTTTTCTGAGAAGAAAGGGTTCATTTGGCTTATATGTCTAGGTCACAGTCCATCATTAAGGGAAGTCAGGGAAAGATCACAAGGCAGGAACCAGGGAGGAAAGATGTTCCTGCTCCGGCTCAGCTAGCTTCCATATACATCCCATGACCACTTGCCCAGGGAATGGTGCCACCCACATTGAGATGAGCTCTCTTCTACATCAATTAAGATAATGAAGACAATCTCTCACACACATGTCTACAGATCAACTTTGTGATGCTAATTACTCAATTAAGACTTTTTTTTTAGGTCATTTTAGGCTGTCCCAAATTGACAGGTAATACAAACTAGAACAATACTCTTTTTTTTTCATTGTTGTTGGTATTTTGGCTCTTTTGTGGGGCCCAAAACCAATCTCCCAAATAAATCACACAGATGAATTCTTACTTATGATTGGATGACATAGCTTGGCTTAGTTTCTAGCCAGGTTTTTTTTTAACTTACCTTATCCCATCTATCTTTAGCCTTTGGGCTTTTCCTTTTTTTATTCCTGTATACCTTTCTTTGTTTTTTACTCCCTGGCTCTCTGGGTGGCTGGTCTCTGGAATTGTTCTCACTCTTTTCTTCTATATATTCTCTCTATTTAAAGACCATTTTTGAACAATTTCTTTCTTTCTACAACTGTCCAAGTTTTTTCTTTTCTTTTTCCTTTTTTTTTTTTTGAGACTGGGTTTCTCTGTGTAGTCTGGCTGTCCTGGAACATACTCTATAGACCAGTCTGGCCTCACAGAGATCTGCCTGCCTCTGCCTTCTAAGTGCTGGGATTAAAGGTGTGAGCCACCACCACCCAGATTTTTTTTCTTCTTCTTCTTTTTTTTTTTTTTTTGAGACAGGGCTTTTTCTCTTTGTAGCTTCAGAGCCTGTGAAGGTAACATTTCAAATATAAAAATAGGTAATCCATGAGCTACGTAGTCTTGATTAATCATTAACCAAGATGGCTTAGAAATTCAAGGATGTTTTCCAGTGAAATGGAACCATGAGTACTATGAAATTATCAGCTGTGAATTGCAATACACTTATATGACAATAAAGAATGGGTAATAAGCACCATGAAAGAGGATGACACATCCTTTAGGAATCCCACTGTCAACTTCAAGAACTTTGAAGATCTCAATTACTGCTTGACTGCTATATGAAGAACTTCTGTTGTTTTTTGTTGTCCATGATGCTTTCTTGCCATTTGCTGTTTTGTTGTCTTTGACGCTGCATGTTACACAGGCTGGTCATAGACTTCATATTCTACTGTCTCACTTTCCCAAGTGCTGAGATTATAGGAATGTGTCACCAGATTGAGCTTGACTACTATGAATTTTATGTTTATTCTTTATTTTTTAAAGAAAATATTTCGTGTGCATATGTTCTTTGCCTGCATCTATGTCTATGTGTCATGTGTACATCTCATATCTCTGGAGGTCAAAAGAGAGCATCAGATCCCCTGAAACTGGAATTACTGACAGTTGTGAGCCACCATGTGGGTTTGGGAATGGAAAATGGTCCTGTGTAAGAGCATCCAGCACAGGTAAGCACTGAACCATTTCTCCACCATCCATTTTATTCCTTTAAATAAGTCACTTTTTAATGTATAGAGATAAATGTTTTTATAGAGACTGGGTAAAGAGGATTAAACATTCAGGAAATTGAAGAACTGAAAAAAAATGGAGAGTTCTTACTCATGAAAGTTAATTTGATAGAATAAGAGTGCATAAATTTATGAATATGTAGTTGAGGTATGGATAATTTAAATCTAAACTCTAACACTAGTGCTGGTTCCCAAATTCACCCTGAAAGGATGTGGTCAAGTGTGCCAACAGAAAGAGTGGGATGGCATTGGTGATGACTACATACCAACTTCTGTGAACTTCACATTTGTGTGAGAAACCTCCTTCTATGATATTATTTACTAATGACTAGAGGGAGCATGACATCTTCCTGAGCATGTTTGAAGAATGGACTTTTCTGTTCACATTCAAAACAGGGGAACAGTGTGAAACTGAAGTAAGATAACTCAAATACATTTTAATTTTACAAGCACATCTCAGTCTATAAGACTTTGTGAAATTTCTTAACGGTAATTTGAAGAGAAAAGCATTAGAGGAAACACCTGCTCTTAGAGAAGCTTCATTACTACAGCTCAGGCTTTAACAAAAGTGGTCACATGAAATGTTCACGGGTGTAGCAGGGTCCTGTGATGTTGTTCCCTTTGGGGAAGGGAGTCAAATAGGCACAGAATCAATGACACAGACTCTCGGAGAATGTTGAAACAATAAGCTCAGTTTATTCAGGAAGAGGAAAGCCTTATATACTCTTCACCCCTCCCTGGTGGAAGGTCTGATGAATATGCATCTGCTGGTGTGACACAGCTGCCTCTCCTTGGTTCAGGTCATCTCCAGATCTTGTCTCAGCTGCTGTTGCTAAGGCCCTTAGACAGACTCAGGTTGGCTCTCAGCAAGTATCTTTTTTACTTGTTTGGGCCAGCTGGCCCTTAAGCTTGTTAAAGGTGAGTCATCTCACACATGGAATACATTTTCTAGAAATGATTTTATCTTCCATTTGTATCCGAATGGTTTTAATCTGAGACACATAGATGTTAAGATCCTGCAGTTAATGCTTTTGAATAGTGGTATTTTTTAAATTCATTTTTAAAATCAAAACAATCATTACTATTGGAGAAAAAGTAAAATATATCTAAATTGTTGAAAAAGCAAAAATAGCTTAGCCTCCCAAATTTCTTTTTCTTTTTTTCACTGTATAACTTTACTATATTGTAAAGTAAGTTATCAGAGAACTGGTCTATATTTTTATTTATTTTTGGCTGCTATATTCATCACAGATATTATACAAACAATGAAATATAAAAATTAATTTGAAAGGAAAAAAAGATATCTGCATAATCAATAATTTAGTGAAATGGATCATACTATTCCAGTTGACCTGCTATTTGGTTTGGAAGCTATTGTAACGTGAAACATGGTTGAGAGAATGACTGAATCAAGGTATAAATTAGTTCACCTGATTCTTGGTTCAGGAAAACTTTCTTACCTGACTTTGCATCAGTGAGGATCAATGAACTCACTAACCTACCAAACTGTGTAGAAAGTGACCATTGCAGTGATCAAGCAAATAATATTTTACTGACACTATGTATTTGTTATGTGTCAAGGTTTTAAACATTTTTATTTTATCCTTTACGTATGTCTACTTTTGTTTAAAATTATAATTTTGATATGGTATGAGTTTGTATTCAAATCACTAAAAGAATAGATATATAAACCACAGAGTTATGCGATTGAAATTTAAACTCTGTAAGCTCATTTGAGAACTTGGCCTCATAAATCCTACCCCCAAAAACGAAGTGATTTTTCTTCCCTTTTTCTAAAACATCTTAGAATGTCCTTCAGAGTGTAATTATGAGTCTTGTCTTCAGTAGCTATTACAACAGATTTCTCCCGATCTCCAGTCCCACCTCCAACTACTCCAGGAGATATTCTATTGCCAATGACATCGCTCTTCCCCTTTCGTTTCACAGAAGCAGTCTGTGTGGGACTTGTAAATGTTAAACACGGTACTTAAATGAGAAAAGTAGACACAGATTTCTGAGCAAAGGTTGTATTAACATACTCAGACACAGTGAGAGCAAATGTTATCTGAAGAGTAAATAAAGGTAAGGTGGAAGATGAGGGTTAGAATTCTTCCAGGTGAGAGAAAGGGAAGGAACAAAACACTTGGAAATACAAAATAAATTAAATTTAATAACTGCTTTTTCAACAACTTTTTATAAGTCATTGACTCCTTCTGAATTATGTTTTGTGCAGATGGTTTGTCTGCATCCTACAGATTAAGAGAATTGGATTTAACATTGACTTATCCATGGTAAAATAAGGGACAAACAATCCTTAATTTCAGGCTTTCAAATCCATATAGCTTCATAATTCCAATATTATCCAATAAACTATGGTTTAAGATGTACTGTATACATTATAATATGAGTTAGCAATATTCAGTAATGAGAATAGTAATGGAAGTACAGGATCTCACAGTCAGGTGTATCATCATATATAAATCATTCATTTCTGGGGTTGGGGATTTAACTCAGTGGTAGAGCGCTTGTCTAGCAAGCACAAAGCCCTGGGTTCAGTCCTCAGCTCTGGAAAAAAAAAAAGAAAAAAAATCATTCATTTCCTTCATGTAAAGATTATAATTAAAAAATATGAGAAAGCATAAAACTTATAGATATATCTGGAAATGTATTCAGGGGAATATATGCATACATAGAGAAGGGAAATAGTTTACATGAAGGAAACATTCCAGGCAGAAGTAACATTTGCACAAAGAGCCGGAGGCAAAGAAAGGGAACAGGTTTGGGGGATAAACCTGAAAGTCCAATATACTAAGATAACCTTGGGCATGGGAGTGAGAGCAGAGTTGAGACCAGAAGGCAATGAGAATGTAATGTTCAAGGCTTTTACTAAAAGGATAAAGGTTTGAAACTGACATTTTGCCCAGAGCCAACCCTCGGCTTACTTTTCTCAAGTGCAGTGAAGACACTTGAAATAGTAAAATAGTCCAGTCTGTCTAGGGCACATTCACCATGTTCAGCTAGTAGGAGAGGTTTTTACATGTTTCAAGGGGATGACAAAAATGTCAGTGATAACATTTATAGTACTGCTGATCTTTAATTCTTTTAAACTGTTTTTAAAGATTTATTTTGAATTATTTGTATGTATGTGTGTCTTCATGGGGGGTGGGTATGTGCATGTACATGCGTGAGTGCAGCAGTGAGGCTAGAGGAGTCGGATTCCTGCAGATGGAGTTACAGGCAAGCATGGGCCACTGAGCTTGCTGTTGGGAACCAAACTCAGCTCCTCTGCATGGTTATGGGTACCTTCTCTTAATTGCTGAGCCGACTCTCCAGCTCCAAATTTCAATTCTTCTACTGAATCTTGAAAGGAACATAATGATCAGATAAAGAATGACAGATGCATATTACTAACTGATAGTATATAACAGAATTCTAAAATTTATCTTCTGCACTAAAACAATTCATCTATATATTGATAAAATTAATTACTTCTGTATGTCACTGGTGGTGTACCTAGTCATTGTCAATAATTCAGGTCATCATTGACTACTGACATACACAGCTAATGCTGAGCTGTTCCCATCTGCCACATGTGACAGTGGTCTGAATAAAGATAACCTTATACAGAATACATAATCACAGTGGTAAAACTGCTTGTTTTAACTTTCCTTCACACCCGGTGATGAAGAAACAATCCA
Organism: Onychomys torridus; assembly: GCF_903995425.1. Classification (NCBI taxonomy): domain Eukaryota; kingdom Metazoa; phylum Chordata; class Mammalia; order Rodentia; family Cricetidae; genus Onychomys; species Onychomys torridus. The sequence goes on from NC_050443.1 coordinate 37,989,832, forward strand.
GGAGCAAAAGGCACAAGAATTTGAAGGGAAGCCTGCTATTTCAAATATATGTTTTTCTTTCTGTCTCTATTAATAAACATCAACACGCTAATCTTTTCCATGTCTTAACTGTAAGGAAGTCTCAGGATCTGCTCACACTAAACAGAAGTGGTTTACATATAGGTGTGCCTGTTTAGATTCTGCCTACCTCTGAGAATAGATGCAATCCTAATGTGTGTTCATGCCTCTGTGCTTAGAAATGTCTAGAGATGAAAAAATGAATTTGGGTCCCTGTGTTGACATTAAAGGGAAACCTGTGAATAAATGAAGGAAATTATCTCCAATTCTACTTTCAACCACTTGACATGCTGTGAATCTTCATGCTATTTCTGCTGCCAAATATCAAACCACAGGAGAAGTATCCAAGAGACAAGAAGTATCAGCATTGAATTCCATATATTTTAACAATACACATTTCAGTGAATAGTCCTTGTGTTATTTAAACATGTACTTCATAATCAATTGCCTTATGGTTGTTTAAAGATAATTGTAACTAGAGTTTTCCTGGTCCTGCCTGGTCCACAGTCAGGACAAATCTCTCTCACCCACCAGTCCGACAGTCACTCAGATCAGACCAAGTAAACACACAAAGACTTTTATTGCTTATAAACTGTATGGCCAAGGCAGGCTTCTTGTTATCTAGTTCTTATATCTTAAATTAACCCATATTTATTAGTCTATAAGTTGCCATGTGGCTTGTGGCTTACCAGTACCTTACATCTTGCTTGTCATGTCGGCGGCTGGCAGCGTCTCTCTGCCTCAGGCTTCCACTTCCCAGAATTCTCCTCTCTCCTTATCCTGCCTATACTTCCTGCCTTGCTACTGGCCAATCAGTGTTTTATTTGTTAACCAATCAGAGCAACACATTTAACATACAGAACATCCCACAACACTAGTCAACTGATGACAAACAGGACAAAATGGACAGACAGGACATGAAACAAAGGAGTACTGATTCTTGCCAAGACAAGAGTCTTTGTGGCCCTATCAAAAGGCATCATCTGAGGCCAGGACAATATGGCACCATTCCTGAAGTTGCCTTTGCAATCTGGAAAAGGTACAGTGCCTTTTTCTTCAAAGGCAGGTGAATAGGCAGTGCGCCAATGGCTTCTGATGTGCAATGGAACAGCAGAGGAAACAGTTATTCTTGAAGAGTAACTAAACTCACACCTTTCAATAGTAGACTGGCATTTAATAGAGGGATGTGGAGAAGAATGTGATGCCAGGATGAAGCCACACATACACACAGCCAAGAAGAACGGACAGCCAAATTGAAAAAAAATCATTAATTTCCAGAATTTAAAATCCTGAATCATGAGATGACACTATTGGAATTCAGGTGTTTCTGGTCCATGGCTTGCTCTCACCAAATGTGAGATCAAACTGTTGACTTTATGTACATCCTACTTCCCAAATGAGTCTGTCAGATATGCTAAGCCTATAGGCTGAAGATGCCCCAACACTGCAGAGAAACCTCAGGTGACTGTCCAGGCAGCTGGCTGTTTCTGTCAACTTACATTTTTTTTGGAAGCTGCTTACATGCACTTCCTGTTTTTATATTTTATTAGGTAATATTATTTCCTTCTTGGGTTTCTGAGGGAGTTGAAGATTAGTTAGTTATAGTTATAATTTTCCTTGTTAAGAATTTCAGAAAAGAAACTCACTAAAGAGGTGTTAAGTGTATAATTTGAAAGATGTTATAAGACAGTTCTGTTAGTAATATAAGTTAGGATAGAAAGTGAATCAAGTACATTTTGGACTTACCAAAATAGGATAGATAATGGAATTATTTTCTCTGAATTTGTCAAATGCAAATGTACTAGATACTGTTTAGGTATTTATTGCTTGTATATATGGTATATAGTTTTTGTACTTTTGTATATAGTTTTTCTTATATTAGTTATAACTTTTTTCCTTTTTTAAAAAATAGAAAAGGGGAAATATGGTGATATTTTATTTGTACTGAAATGTGAGTTTATTTGTATGTTAATAAATAAAGTTTCCTGGGGGTCAGAGCTAATAGAAAGCCATAGCAGAAGCTGGGTGGTGGTGGCATATGCCTTTAATCCCAGCACTTGGCAGGCAGAGCTAGGTGAATCTCTGTGTGTTCAAGGATACAGCCATCATGGAGACACATGCCTTTAATCTCAACCAACCATAGAAGACCTGGAGGTCTGTATAGACAGGCAGTGACGAGGAGGTCAGGTGGCTGGGTTTACAACCAATGAGAAGGCAGAACAGAAAGTCAATAAAAAGACAGATACACAGGAAGTAGGTCTCTTGCTGAGGGGAAGGACAGCAGCAGCAGTGAAGGGTAAGAAAGAGATTTTAGCTCTTAGCTATTGCTCTGACCTCTTAGGCTTTTAACTCTGCATTTGGCTGTGTGTTTCTTATTTAATATGACTGTTCATCTACAGATAATGAGTCAAAATTTGAATTAAAACAAAACCACAGGATGTTATAACTAGCAAAATAATTTAAATCTTGCTTTCCTGAATGCTACTTGATGGGAAAAGAATATCTTAGCACATGTCCACAGCTTGCAAATCCTGTTACTTTGGGAGCCACACAACTACATTCAATTTTTATCTTAGATCCTCTGGATCTGAGTTATACATGGTTGCAAAACCATGTGGGTGCTGGAAATTAAATCTAGGTCTCTGGAAGAGCAACAAGTGATTCTACACAATGAGCCATTTTCCATCTCCAGAAGGAATTTACATTTGTAAACGTGACAAATTTACAACCCAGTGATATCTAAAACCTATGGTTTGTATGAAATATAAGCACTAAGGAAAACAGCACCCTAAGCTAAACTCTTCATGTTTGAGAAAGAGCCTGACCATGGTATATTAATTATTACAAATTGTGAAACTGTTAAATCATAAAGATATAAAAATTAATATTCTTTAAGGTCAAGGCAAGCAAACTGAGATGTCCTGTATTCTTACCACCCCATTTAGCCATTGTTTCTATGAAGTAGAATTTAGTCTGAGCTCTGATCTTTAAACTCTAGAATTTTCCAAATAAATATTTACCTCATAAGTTTTGTTTGGAATCTACATAACTCTATAAAGACAAAACAAAAAACAAACAAACAAAGGAGAAGTAGATGAGATCTCCATGAGTAAAATGGAGGGTAGGGAGTGGGGAATGAGACCATAAGGAAATAGAATGGTCAAGCTGGAACAGGAATGGAATGCAATAGCAATGAAAGAGATACCATGATAGAGCGAGACATCATGGGAATAGAGAGAAACCAGGTGCTAGGGAAGTTCAAGGATGACCCCAGCTTAGACTGTTAGCAATAGTGGGGAGGGTGCCTGAACTGGCTTACCCAATTAATCACATCAGTGAATACTCTGTCATCATAGAGCCTTTCTCCTGTTACTGATGGAAGCAGATGTAGAGATTCACAGCCAAACACCAGGCCAAGCTCCAGGAGTCCAGTCAAAGAGAGAGAAGAAGGATTCTATGAACAGAGTATCAAGATCATAATGGGAAAACCTACAGAAATAATCAAACCAAACTAGTGGGAACTCATGAAATTTAGACCAACGGCTGATGAGCCTCCACAGGACTGGACTAGGCCTTTTGCATAAGTGACACAGTTATGTAGCTTGACCTGCTTAAGGGGCCCCCTGGCAGTCGGATCAGGATCCATCCCTGGTACATGACCTGGATTTATGGAGCCCACTATCTATGGTGGGACACCTCAAACAGCCTTGAGGCAGGAGGAGGGCCTTGGACCTGCCTCTCCTGAATGTACCAGGCTCTGTTGACTCCCAAGTGGGAGGCCTTACCTTCTTATAGGAGGGAATGGAGAGTGGATGGGTGGGTAAAGCCTGGAGGAGTGGGAGGAGGGAACAGGGGGATCTGTGATTGGTATGTAAAATGAATAATAAAATTTCTTCCGCCCTCCCTCCCTCTCTCTCTTCCTCCCTCCCTTTCTTCTTTCCTCCCTTCCTTTTTCTCCTTCCTCACAAGAGCTTCCTATTCTCTTGAGAAGTCAGGCCTTTGAAGTTCTTGGACAAACTTTTTTTTTTTTTTTTTTTTTTTTTACTTAATTAGAACCATGCGTTATTTTACCCACACATTTCTGGAATTATGAGGAACTATGTAGGTCACACTTTGTTATATTCCTTCTCTGACAGTGAACAAGGGATGCTCTACAAATTTAGCCCAAATCTCCCAAGATATTTTCACACAACATTTTCCCAGAGCCAAAGTCCTGCTCATCTAAGCTTCTGTTTTTAATATCAAAAACCTCCGTACAGGAGAAGGCACCACATACAGGCTGGTGAAACTGTCTGCATGGTATGCAGCATGGTCCCTCCTAGATGACTGCACACTTGATGATGTTGAGACAGCAGCTTTTTACAATGCAGAATCATGCTCTATATGCCCAATTCAATGTCTATGATATGAATTTCTAAGCACTACAGTTAAGACTGCTCATGGGGAGAACTCCAAATATAAACTCAAAGACTTACTAACTGACATGGGGAGTGTTGATCATGTGATAGTTTGTCTTAAGAGAAGCTTTACTTATATAAATAAAGTTAAATATAATATAACCAATATCTTCTCTATAGGACATCCCTGTCTCTATAGGAAAATATGTCAGCTATCTGCTGCAACAAAGTCAAGAATAACATCATAAAGGATAAAGGGGGAAATGGAAGAGGAAAGATTAAATGAGTTAGGGAATGAGAGGGCATGGTAAAGGAAGGAAGATAAGGAGGGGTAACTAATACTAACGATCTTTTGAATAAGTCATATGGAAACCTGCTACTGTAGAAGCTTCTTAAAACATACAGGTGTAAAAGAAATTTAAATACTATTTAACCTGTAATAAGGAGATGATATCCCAACTATGTATTGTGTTACAAAATAACGATACTGATATCAAGAATGTGTTACCTTCTTTTGAGTTGTTGGTCAATGGGGCCTTACAGAACCTCCACCCACCACATTACAGGTTATTGCCAATGTATAAATGGACACGAAATCTACTTGCTTACAGATAGCACTAGAGAAAACAGAATTGTCAAACATGTAAGCTGTTTCGCTCATTGGAAGAAATTGATACCTTTTCATCTAGTAGGCTGAAGTGGATGTTATTCAATAACCTGATGATCTTTTGCTATTCTGTGATGCCAGGCCTCACCCAAATCAAACTCCAGACTCCTGAGCATTTTTCTCAGTCAATAGGACCCATCCTTATGAAAGAGATCTAATATACTTTGAAAAATGGTTTGCTTTTATGCTATTACAAACTTTTCCTCCCTAGATCCTTGTCCTGAACACTGTTTCTCTGTCAATAGAACCCGTTCTTGTGAAAGAAGTCACAGGTCCTCTGCAAAGAGATGTAGTTTACAAAGGAGTCTTGATACAGCCATGCCATAAGCTTCGTTGTAATAATTATCATGAGGAAATTTTCCTACAAAGTTTTACTATGTTTAAATATGTAAAAATAAACTAGTTGGGGCCAGACTTGAGAAGCAGGAGAGAGTCCAACTAAGTCATCTTGAACTGAGTTTCATTTTTGCTCTCCAAAGATTGTTTTGCTGCTGACCATTATGCTTGTACAGACACCACCAAAGTGCATGGTCATTTTCCAGAGTTTTATTTTAGACCCTATTGCTGAAGACACCACATACTTACATCATAACACATAGAGAAATTGAGCCATTGGTCAACTGGAATCTTCATACATTCTGGCTAGCATTTGTATCTTTGGAAGTTGCTACTGTTCTGAAAGGAAAAAGTAATCATCATTCTCACCCAGCTAGCAATGCTGTGGACTACAATAACAACCTGCCTTGTAAGACTGCCCACTGGTGCAATGATGGCACAAATGGTATGGAAGTAACCCACACTTACTGATTGGATTTTAGATATGCTCCATTAGATAGACAGCTGAGAGCCATCCCTGGTGGTGTAAAGGTCCCAGCAGAGGATGTAAGGAGTTGGCAGGGGAAGGAGGTGAGCCAGGCATGATAGCTAGGAGAATCTTGTGGTCTGACTGACTTGCAGCCAGAGTGCTTCTTTATTTATACAGAATTTAATAAGCAGGGATACATTCATGATGTTCCAAAACACAGATCATATCATTTTTATTTTGAGACATGTGTTTCACTTCCTTTTGCTCATCCTTTAGACATCATTAGTAAACTATGACAGAACAGACTTTACATTTCCAATCATTTTCTTCAAGTTTTGACATCATTGATAAACATAGTTATCATTTTTACTCATTAACCCTATAACTCGATTTTTAAGAATCTAGAGGTAAATGACAGCTTGTTCTCAGGCTAGTATCTCAAGTTACTTCAAGGATGCTAGACCAAAACAAAATTTCCAAGTTAGCCTGGCATATTGCCATATCCTAAGCAGTGTATTGTTAATTCTTAGTTATCTGAGTGCCCAGGAAAAACCATCAAGCCAAAGCTGCTGCAGTTATTATTCAAATTCTGTGCATAATACAATGTTTATATTTTATATCTTTATAGAATTTGTCTATATGTTTAATCTTGGCCTTCTCTTGTTCCTTGGTCACAGTGGTTCTGCATGTGTTAACTTTTTTTAAGAAAATGGGGTCCTGACATCTCATTCTTTTATTATCTTTCCATTCCATAATTTGCTCATCAATATAAGTCTCTGTGTAAAGCTGAGGTACCTTCAGCTAATCTAGCATCGTTACTGTGTATGCCACATAATTGTTTGACTGTATAGTGGGAAGAGGCTTGCAATATGAACCGCGGCCAATTCCTCTAGCCCACCAAATCTTGTTGACCTTTTTGAGTTTACTTTGTTTTCACTATCTTATACCTGTGAAAGCACAGGGGCAGATGTTTCAAGAATGTGTTATAACCTCATAAAGAGACCTCTAGCTTCTGTATGTGTGTCACAACCTCCAAGGCATAAGGAAAACCATTAAGCAGATAGTATGTTCAGGACTGTCCTGGGGAAGAAGCTTAGAAGCAGCATTCCTGGAAGAAGGCATAAATGATCCATAAGGAATTTTCCATCAATCCAACATACCCAAACTGTACAAATAGTACAAGTCTCTTAAGTATCTAACAGGTGGATCTGAAAACCAAAAGTGGCATGGTAGCGATCATGTGGCTGAGCTTTGCTGGGTCTTTGTCAAGCAGCTGTGTGGCTTTATGACTTTTGCCATTCTCATCAGATATGGCTGTGCTAATGGACACTGTGCCTGACACTGTGAATGAGGCCAAGAATCCGAGGCTAGACAAGTACTCTGACTTATGGGAAACATGTTATTATTCTGCTATATTGTAGCTTCTGATGACATGTTACTATACCCATAGTTCACTGTCCTGCTCAACTCCCATCAAAGAAGCTTCTTTTCTTCAGTATAAGCTGCTTAACACAGAAACACACAACTAGTCAATGTCCAGAGAATAAACGACCTTGTAGTGCTCAACCCTAAATGGGATGTCTATATAACACCCATCAGGCTCAAGGATCTTTATACAAGAGAAGGCAGGGAGTGTTTAAGAGCCGGAAGTTGTCAATGACCCCAAGAAAACAGTTTGTATCAGACACAGCAGGATGGATATTCATATGAACTCACAGAGACTGACAACATTCACCAGACCTGCTCAAGATCAAGCAAAACAAAGTCCCATCAGCATGGGGTATGTAAGGTGCGCATGAAATCCCAGCCCTAGTCAAGGAGCTATTGGCAACTGCTACCTGTTTAAGACACAAAGCAATTTACCTTAATAAAGTGATACAGTAGATTGATCAAACACTGGGGCAGACTCCACACATAGGAGTAGTTGGCAAACACACGCTGGACTCTGTGCTTTGTTTTTTAAAGGAGAGAACATGACTGAAGTTGGATGATTATGGGAGAATTTGGGAGGGGTTCAGGGAGGGTTGCATATGATAAAAATACAGTGCATGAAATTCTCAAACAACATATAAAATCATTACTAAAATTTAAGCAGGAGTGCATTACTAGAGACATTCTATTTTGGAAATATAATCTCTAGGTTGTCTTTTGATCTGTGAGGTGTATCTTCTTCGAGGTGGGAGCTTTTCAATTTAATGCAGCTCTATTCATCTACTTTTGATTTTGTTTGTTGCTAGTGCATTTGAGGTTGCATAAGAAATCAGGAGATAAATCCAGGGGCTAGACTCTGTCCCTTCAGGTTTTATGGTCTGAGGTATTATGTTTAAGCTCTTTATCCATTTCAGTTGAGCTTTATGTGTAGTACACAATAAAGGTTAAATTTTATCCCTTTCTATGTATAAATTCAGCTATACCAGAATCAATTATTGAATAAACTGTCCTTTCAGCATGATGTGTATTTGGCACTTTTCTCAAAGATCAATGTGTGGATTTATCTCCTGCCCTTCCATTCTATTCCATTCGCCTGTTTTTCTGCTTCCATTATTTTTCTTCTTTCTTTCTCTCTTTCTTTCTCTCTTTCTTTCTTTCTTTCTTTCTTTCTTTCTTTCTTTCTTCCTTCCTTCCTTCCTTCCTTCCTTCCTTCCTTCCTTCCTTCCTTTCTTCCTTCCTTCCTTTCTTGCTTGCTTGCTTTTTGTTATATAACTGCTCTTCTTCATCCATCTTCCTCACTCCCTTTTATGGAGTCAATTTCTCTCTGTAGTCCAGGCTATCCTCTAACTTCCAATTCTCTTGGTCCAGATTCCTAAGTTCTGGTATCATGAGAAAGTGCCAACATGTCCATGTAGGTTTGTTCTTGCTCAATATCACATTGGCTGTTGGGGTACTTTATGGTCCCATACTGTCTTGATTTATGTCTATTCTTTGTGTAAAAAATAACATTGGAATTTTAAATGACTTATTTGAATCCGTGTATCACTGAAGAAGTACTTGCTATTTTTTATATTAATTGTGCTATTCCATAAAAAGGAATTATTCTGTCTCTTTGTGCCATTTTCTATTCCTTAGATTAATTTTTCTTAGTTTTCTGTGCATATATCTTTCACACTTTGTTTAAACTTATTATTAATTTCTTTCTAGAACTATTGCAAATGGGAATTTGAATGCATGTGTGCATTTGTGCATGTGTATGTGTGTGTAATTTTTTCAAGTAATTCATTATTAGCTATTAATTTGCATGTGTTGATTTTATAACCTGAAACTTTGTTGCATTTACTTCTTAGATACCTAAGATTTTGGTGCATTATTTACCTCCCCCTCCCCCTCATGTGTGTACCATCTACCATCTGTGAAGACAGGTGACTAAGATCATCTTTCCAATTCATGTTTGTTATTTCTTCCTAATTTTTCTGAGTTGGTTCCTACAACTTTCTCAAAGAGAAGTTCTAAAAGTGAGTGTTTTTTGTTCCTGCTCTGAAAATCAAAATTTTCACCTTTTCACCATTGATGATGATGTTAAATTCAGACATGCTAGAGAGGATCTTCAGTAAGATGAATTTCATTTATACCCTTATGTTTAAGGTACCTAAATTTGAAAGATCATAGATTTATATCATGTGATTCCTTCTGCATGGAGTTGATCCTGTGATTTTCATTCCACATTAAGGGCACAATGTATCTCTTACTGATTTGCAGATGTTGAAGGTTTTCTACAACTCAAGGATAAGTCCCACTTGATGACAGTGTACAATGAAGTTAATGAGGTCCTAGATTCTGTTTGCTGCTACTATGCTCAGAGTGTTAGCAGCTGTGTTCACCACAGAAAATGATAGCATGGGATTTTCTTTCCCTTTAACACCTTTGCCTCATTTGATTCAGGGTAATTATGCCTTAAAAAATTTAAAGAGATCTTAACTTTTGGGGGGATTTTTAGAAGAAATTGAAAGAGGTTTGTGTTAGCTGTTTTGAAAGCTCTTGGTCCAATAAAACAGTGGTATCATTATGTCCTGGACTTTTCTTTATTGTATGAGTCATAGTCAGCTTACTATAATGAAACTCTTTGAGTGATAACTTTAGACATAATGTTTATCTTTGTCCACATTTTTTACAATCCCAATCCCACATTAATAAGCACCATTCTTGTAGACTATAGAATGGACAGCATATTTTGACAGGATTATACTGTAGCAAAAGTTGTTCATCTCATGAATCAGGAAGATCAGTGAGAGGCTGGGGTCTTAGATCATCTCATGATCTAAGGTTCTGCACTCTGATTGCAGCTCCTCAAGCTCCATTGCTCCTCCTAAGAGCATCACTCTGGAGACAAAGGCTGTGACACCGGTGCTCTGTGGACATCTCACCTCCAATCTGTAGGAAGATAACTAGTCAGTGATTGCATCAATTCATTGTTTATATATTTGGATGTTCTGTTTATTTACAAATATTGAGAGATTATCCATTCCTTCTAGACTTTCCAGTTTGACTTTTTGTGTTAATAGTTATCGCTCTTGATCCTTTGAATTTCTATGGTATCATTTGTCTTCATTTATAGTTTTTTGACTTTTTCTTTCTTTTTTATATACTAAAATATTTGCAAGTTTGTTTAGTTTTTCAAGAAAAAATAAACCAGCTCTTAGTTTTATTAATATCTTCAACTGTTCTCCATTAGCCTGTTTTTTAAATTTCTATTATGATCAATATTATCTTTTTGCTTTAAAGACTATTTTATATCCCATAGGTAAATACATCCCCATTCTTCCTTGGTGACAATTTAAATGGGTTTCATTTCCCATCATTCCTTTTCTGCCTATATAGATCCTTAACATCTGTCTCTTGAATGTAGCATATCATTGGATCTTGTATTTGTACCTATTCAACTATTCTATATCTTTTTATTTGGTAATTCATTTACATTTAATGTAGTTATCCAGGGACCAGAGAGGTGGCTCAACAGCAAAGATCACTCACTAGGTTTGGTTCTCACTGCCCACTGGGTCACTTGCAACCATCTGTAACATTCGACAAAAAGAATACAGTACCCTCTTCTGGTTTCCATAGGCACTGCCCACATGTGGTACACAGACATACATGCAGACAAGAAACACACATAAAATAAAAATAAACCATTAAAGCAACTATCCATAGACAAGGATTAACTATTGTAAACAGAACAAAATTGAACTGACTTATTGTGAAGTGCTGTGTAATATGTTTCTTTGTTTATTTTGAACATCAAGGAAGTGTTCTTTGAAAAGAGTCTTCAGCTCTTTCATGTATTATCAACTTATCCATCAAAATTTGAAGCAATTACTGCTGGGTACAGGCTGCCTCATTTTGTGCTGCACATGGTTTCAGACCATTTCTCAGTTCTTCTTGTTGCTGCCATTTTCTTACATAAGGTTTAAAGGTTTGGAGAGAGGCAAGCCGTGGTTTGGTTCTGATTGCCTTTGATGCATTTACCAAAGGTTATTCTTATAGTGACCATGAGAATTTAGTGACACATTTTATAATGTTCAATTTTTTTCTTTTTTTATTATTATTGTATTTGTGTTTTAATTTTACACATCAGCCATGGGTTCCCCTCTCCTCCCCCCTCCCACACGCTCCTCCATCCATTTTCCCCCCAGGTCCTCCCCTACATTCCCATCTCCTCCAGGGCCAAGACTCCCCTGGGGATTCATTTAAACCTGGTGGATTCTGTACAGGCAAGTCCAGTCCCCTCCTTCCAGGCTGAGCAAAGTGTCTCTGTGTAAGCTCAAGGTTCCAAACAGCCAGCTCATGCACTAAGGACAGGTCCTGGTCCCACAGCCTGGATGCCTCCCAAACAGTTCAAGCTATTCAATTGCCTCACTTATCCAGGGGGCCTGATCTAGCTGGGGGCTCCACAGCCATTGCTTCATAATTCATGTGCTTCCATTCATTTGGCTATTTGTCCCTGTGTTTTCTGCAATCTTGGTCTCAACAATTCACACTCTTACAGTCCCTCCTCTTTCTCAACAATAGGATACCTGGATCTCTATCTGGAGACTGGCTGAGGATCTCTGCATCCACTTCCATCAGTTACTGGATGAAAGTTCCAAGACGACTGTTAGGGTGTTTGGCCATCTGATCTGCAGACTAGGGTCAGAACAGGCTTTCTCTCGACCATTGAAAGCAGTCTACACAGGATGCATCATTGTGGATTTATGGGGACCTCGCCAGTGCTCTGCCTATTACTGTTCACATGTGGTCTTCATTTATCATGTTCTGTTATTCCTTGTTCTCCCTTTATGTTCTTGATCCAGTTGGGATCTCCTGCTCCCCTAAGCTTTCTTTCCCTCAAATCTTGCCCTTCATTACTCCCACTGTCGTCCAGGTTGTTCATGTAGATCTCATCCATTTCTCTGACATTGGGTGATCCCTGTGTCTTTCCTAGGGTCCCTTTTTCTAAGTAGCCTCCTTGGAGTTGTGTAACAGTCTAGTCATCTTTGTTTTACATCTAGTATCCTCCTATGAGTGAGTACATACCATGTTTGTCTTTCTGAGTCTGGGTTACCTCACTCAGGATGACTTTTTCTAGATCCATCCATTTGCCTGCAAACCTCATGATGTCATTGTTTTTCTCTGCTGAGTAGGACTCCATTGTGTATATGTACCATATTTTCTTTATCCATTCTTCAGTTGAAGGGCATCTAGATTGTTTCCAGGTTCTGGTTATTACAAACAATGCTGCTATGAACATAGCTGAGCAAATGCCCTCGTGGTATTATTGAGCATTCCTTGGGTATATGTCCAAGAGTGCTACAGCTGGGTCTTGGGGGAGATGGATTCCCAATTTTTCTAAGGAAGCACCATATTAATTTTCAAAGTGGCTGTACAAGCTTGCATTCCCACCAGCAGTGGAGGAGAGTTCCCCTTGCTCCACATCCTCTCCAACATAAGCTGTCTTCTGTGTTTTTGATCTTAGCCATTCTGACAGGTGTAAGGTGGTATCTCAGAGTCATTTTGATTTGCATTTCCCTGATAATTAGGGATGTTGAGCAATTCCTTAAATGTCTTTCAGCCATTTGAACTTCCTCTGTTGAGAATTCTGTTTAGTTCTATAGTCCATTTCTTAATTGGGCTGTTAGGCATTTTGATGTCTAATTTCTTGAGTTCTTTATATATTCTAGATATCAGCCCTCTGTCAGATGTGGGGTTGGTGAAGACCTTTTCCCATTCTGTAGGCTGATACTTTGTCTTGTTGACCATGTCCTTTGCTCTACAAAAGCTTCTCAGTTACAACAGGTCCCATTGATTGATTGTTTCTCTCTGTGTCTGTGTTACTGGTGTTATATTTAGAAAGATTTCTCCAGTGCCAATGCATTCCAAGAGTACTTCCTACTTTCTCTTCTATCAGGATCAGAGTAACTAGATTTATGTTGAGGTCTTTGATCCACTTGGACTTAGGTTTTGTGTATGGTGGGTGACAGATATGGATCTATTTGCAGCCTTCTACACATGGACATCCAGTTATGCCAGCACCATTTTTTGAAGATGCTTTCTTTTTCCATTGTACATTTTTGGCTTCTTTTTCAAATATTATATTTTCATAGGTGTGCGGGTTAATGTCAGGGTCTTCAATTCGATTACATTGGTCCACATGTCAGTTTTTATGCCAGTACCAAGCTGTTTTTATTTCGGTAGTGCTATAGTAGAGCTTGAGGTCAGGGATCATAATGCCTTCAGAGGTTGTTTTATCATACAGCATTCTTTTGGCTATCCTGGGTTTTTTGTTTTTCCATATGAAGTTGAGTATTATTCTTTCCAGTTCTGTGAAGAATTGTGTTGATAATTTGATGGGAATTGCATTGAATCTGTAGATTGCTTTTGGTAAGATCGCCATTTTTACTATGTTAATCCTGCCTATCTGTGAGCATGGGAGATCTTTCCATTTTCTGAGATCTTCTTCAATTTCTTTATTCAGGGACTTAAAGTTCTTGTCATATAGGTCCTTCACATGCTTAGTTAGAGTAACCTCAAAGTATTTTATATCATTTGTGGCTATTGTAAAGGGTGATGTATCTAACATTTCCTTCTCAGCCTGATTGTCTATTGTATATAGGAGGGCTACTGATTAATTTTTTTGAGTTGATCTTGTATTCTACTATGTTGCTGAAGGTTTTTATTAGCTGTGTCAGTTCTTTGGTTGAATTTTTGGGGTCATTCATGTATACTATCATGTCATCTGCAAATAGGGAAAGCTTGATTTCTTTCTTTCCAATTTATATCCCCTTAATCTCCTTATGTTGTCTTATACCTCTGGCTAGAACTTCAAGTACCATATTGAATAAGTATGGGGAAAGGGGACAGCCTTGCCTTGTTACTGATTTTAGTGGTATTGTTTGAGTTTCTCTCCATTTAATTTGATGTTGGCTCTTGGCTTGCTGTAGACTGCCTTTATTATGTTTAGGTATGCTCCCTGTATTCCTGATCACTCCAAGACCTTTATCATGAAGGGGTGTTGGATTTTGTCAAATGCCTTTTCTGCGTCTAGTGAGATAAGCATGTGATTTTTTTCTTTGAGTTTGTTTATATGGTGTATTACATTGACGGACTTTCGTATTTTGAACCACACTTGCATCCCTGGGATAAAGCCTCCTTCTTCATGGTGGATAATTGTTTTGATGTGTTCTTGGAGTCTGTTTGCCAGTATTTTATTGAGTATTTTTGTATTAATGTTCATGAGGGAGATCAGTCTGTAGTTCTCTTTCTTTATTGCACCTTTGTTTGGTTTAGGAATCAGGATAATTGTAGCCTCATAGAAGCAGTTTAGTAATATACCTTCTGCTTCTATTGTGTGGAACAATTTAAAGAGTATTGGTATTATATCTTCTTTGAAGATCTGGTAGAATTCTGCAGTGAAACCATCTGATCCTGGGTTTTTTTTTAGCTGGGAGACTTTTAATGACTGATTCTATTTCCTTAGGGGTTATTGGACTATTTAAATGGTTTATCTGGTCTTGATTTAACTTAGGTATGTGGTACCTATCCAGAAAAGTATCCATTTCTTTGAGATTTTTCCAGTTTTATGGAGTAGAGGTTTTTGAAGTATGACCTGATGATTCTCTGGATTTCCTCATTGTCTGTTGTTATGGCCCCTTTTCATTTCTGATTTTGTTAATTTGAATGCTCTTTTTCTGTCTTTTGGTTAGTTTGGATAAGGGCTTGTCTATCTTGTTTATCTTCTCAAAGAACCAACTCTTTGTTTCATTAATCTTTTGTATTGTTCTCTTTATTTCTATTGTATTGATTTCAGCTCTCAATTTGATAATTTCCTGGCGTCTGTTCCTCCTCGGAGACTTTGCTTCTTCCTGTTCCAGGGCTTTCAGGTGTGCTGTCAAGTCACTAGCGTGAGATTTCTCCAGCTTCTTTATGTGGGCATTTAATGCTATGAATTTATCTCTTAGCACTGCTTTCATAGTGTCCCATAAGTTTGGGTATGTGGTGTATTCATTTTCATTGATCTGTAGGAAGTCTTTAATTTCTTTCTTTATTTCTTCCTTAAACCATTGGTGACTCAGTTGAGCATTATTCAGTTTCCATGAGATTGCAGGATTTCTGTAGATTTTTTGTTGTTGTTGTTGTTGACATCTAACTTTAAACCATGGTGGTCTGATGGAACACAGGAGGTTATTCCAATTGTTTTGTATCTGTTGAGATTTACTTTGTGGCCAAGTATGTGTTGGATTTTAGAGAAGGTTCCATGGGGTGCTGAAAAGAAGGTATATTCTTTTTTGTTCAGGTGGAATGTTCTGTAGATATCGATTAAGTCCATTTGAGTCATACCATCAATTAAGACCATTATGTCTTTGTTAAGTTTCAATTTGGCAGATCTGTCCATCCAAAGGTGAAAGTGGGGTGTTGCAGTCTCCCACTATTAATGTGTGTGGTTTTATATGTGATTTAAGCTTTAGTAATGTTTCTTTTACATATGTGGGTGCCCTTGTGTTTTGGGCATAAATGTTCATAATTGAAACTTCATCTTGGTGGATCTTTCCTGCGATGTGTATGTAATGTCCTTCATCATCTCTTTTGATTGATTTTAGTTTGAAGTCTATTTTGCTGCATATTAGGATGGCTACACCAGCTTGTTTATTAAGACCATTTGATTGGAAAGTCTTTTCCCAGCCTCTTATTCTTAGGAGGTGTCTGTCTTTGAATTCGAGGTGTATTTCTTGTATGCAGCAGAAAGATGAGTCCTGTTTTTGTATTCATTCTGTTAGTCTGTGTTTTTTAATAGGTGAATTAAGTCCTTTGATATTAAGGGATATTAATGACCAGTGATTGTTCGTTCCTGTTATTATTTTTATATTCTTTGGTGGTAGTGTGTGTGTACTTCTCTTCTTTGGTGTTTACTGCTGTGGTGTTATCTATTGCCTGTGTTTTCATTGGTATATCTGCCTTTCTTAGTTTGGAATTTTCCTTCTAGTGCTTTCTGTAGGTCGGGGTTTGTGGATAAGTATTGTTTAAATCTGGTTTTGTCTTGGAAGGTCTTGTTCACTCCATCTATGATTATTGAAAGTTTTGCTGGTTGTATTAGTCCAGGCTGGCATCCATGGTCTCTTAGTGTTTGCATTATGTCTGTCCAGGTCCTTCTGGCTTTCAAAGTCTCCATTGAGAAATCGGGTGTTATTCTGATTGGTTTGCCTTTGTAAGTCACTTGGCCTTTTTCCTTTGCTGCCCTTAATATTCTTTTGTTATTCTGTATATTTAGTTGTTTAATTATTATGTGGCGAGGGGACTTTCTGGGGGGTCTAGTCTGTTTGGTGTTCTATAGGCTTCTTGTGTCTTCAAAGGCATTTTGTTCTTTAAGTTGGGAAAGTTTTCTTCTATGATCTTGTTAAATATATTTTCTGTGCCTTTGAGTTGGTATTCTTCTCCTTCCTCTATCCCTATTATTCATAGGTTTGCTCTTTTCATGGTGTCCCAAATTTCTTGGACATTTTAGGTCATGACTTTGTTGGTTTTAGTGTTTTCTTTGACTGATGAATCTATTTTTTCTAAAGTGTCTTCAACACCAGAGACCCTCTCTTTCATCTCTTACATTCTGTTGGTTATACTTGCATCTGAATTTCCTGTTTGTTTACTCAGATTTTCTATTTACAGCATTCCTTCTGCTAGTGTCTTCTTCATTTTTTCTATTTCCCTCTTCAGGTCTTGGTCTGTTTCCCTTGCTTTTTCATGATTTTTTACAGGGACTTATTGTTTTCTTCTGCTTTAATTGTCCTTTCCTCTAGTTTTTTTTTTATAGCGTTCTTCCCATTTTTTGTTTGTCTGTTCCTCCACTTTATTTTTGATTTCTTCTATATAAGGCTCTATCCTCTTCATGATGTTACTTATGAGGTTGTTTTCTTCTTCTTCTTCCATTCCGTGGTGTTCAGGTCCAGCTGTTGGACAAGGGCTAGGTTCTGGTGATGCTGTATTGCTCTTTATTTTGTTGTATGTACTTCTGCCTTGAAGTCTGCCATTCTCCTAGTGGGTTCTTGGTCTTAGCAGTGTACTTGGTCCAGACAGAGCAGACAGATTTAGGGAGCCTCTCCCTGGTCCAGAAGGGAGCTCTGGTTCAGATGAGAGTGCTGGCCGGATAGGAGCTGGGGGGCTGGACTCTGAGTCTCAGGAAGTCCCTTGTGTCTCCTTATCTTGTCCAGATGGGAGCTTCTGTTGTCCAGATGGGAGGTCTGGGACAGGATGGAAGCTCTGGTCCAGATGGGAGTTCCGGGGTGGATGGGAGCTGGGGGTTGGTCTCTGAGACTCAGGAAGTGGCTGGGGTCTCAGGCAGATGGGTGTGGGGACAAGGTGTGGAGACTGCAGTGTCTGCCTGCAGTCTTGGAAAAGGGGAGCCTTCCCATAAGGTCTGATTAATGGTTGGAACCTGGGGCCAAGTTGGGCAAGTCCTCCAGGGATGGCTGATGCCCAGGGGTGGGACTCAGATGTGGTTGCCTCTCTGACTAAAACCCTAGGCACTCACCTCTGGTCCAGATGGGAGTTCTGAGTCAGGATGGAAGCTGGGGAATGGTTTCTAAGTCTCAGGAAGTGGCTGGGGTCTCGGGTACATGTGTGTGGGGGCAGGGCATGGAGGTTGTAGGGTTCACCAGAGGGTCTTGGAAAGGGTGAACCTTCCCGGTGGGGATGGGGGATCCTGCCCTATGGCCAGATCCTGGGGCCCAGTTGGGCAGGTCTTCCCTGGAGTGGCTGTTGCCCTGGGCTGTGACCCAGGTGTGGGCCTCTCTGGCTGTGACCCCAGGCACTCACCTCTGTTCCAGGTGGGAGTTCCAGGGCAGGATAGCAGCTGAGGGCTGGTCTCTGATTCTCAGGAAGTGGCTGGGATCTTGGGCAAATGGGTGTGGGGGCAGGGTGTGGAGATTGCAGGGTCTGCCTGCAGTCTTGGAAAAGGGGAACCTTCTTGCAGGGCCAGTGGATTGGCCGGAAACTGGGGCCAAGTTGGGCAGGTCCTCCCGGGATGGCTGGTGTCCAGGTGGGACCCAGGGGCAATTGCCTCTCTGACTATAACCCCAGGCACTCACCTCTGGTCCAGATGGGAGTTCTGGGGCATATCTAATGTTCAATTTTAACATCAAAATCCAAGCTGCAATTTAACTTTTCTTCTGACAGTCTCCTTCATGGTTTGTTACTGCCACCACAGTTTGAGACTGAGATTAAAAGTCTGCTGAAATGTTTTGGTGGTAGTTATTTTCAATATTTTTGTCTCTCAGCTTCTTAAATAGACTAGCAAATCATGCATCACCATTACTATCATAATATGGGAATATTATGAATTAGATAATATGATTTTTGGATTGCTAGCTGATATTCTTTCATCACTTGAATGATGAATGACTTTCTGCTGTATTTATTTTTTGGAGTGGCAAGAAAGGATTTATTTAGCTGTTATCACATTGTAGTTCATCATTAAAGGAAGTTAGGACAGGAACTCAAGCAGGGCAGGAACCTGGATGTAGGAGCTGGTGCAGAAGCCATGCAGAGAGCTGCTAACTGGCTTGTTCCTCATAGCTTGTTTGGTCTCCTTACATATAAAACCCTGAACTACCAGCCCAGGCACAGCAGTACCCATAATAGGCTGGAACCTCCCACAAAAATCACTAGTTAAGAAAATGTCCTACAGCCTTGCCTACAGCTAGATCTTATGGAGGCATTTTCTCAGCTGAGGATCCCCCATGTCTGAGGACTCTAGCTTGTGTCAAGTTTATAAAAATCTAACCAGTACACTATGCCATATCCAGAAGACAGTGCTTCACAAAACTCTCCTCTGTTCTCTCCTCTCCCCCATCTCCTTTTTTTCTTCACTATTTTGTTCTCCAATTTGTTGATGTTTCCTGTGCCTTGGATTTTTGGAGCTTTGGTTGAAGTATTCCATTTAGTTTTGTATTTTTTTTCATTTCAAATTATTTCTTTATTAAGAAATTTTCTACTCATTCCACATACCATCCACAGATCTCCCCTCTTTGTACCCCCAGCCCTCTTTCCCGAGCCACCCCGTAGCATCCCCACATCCCCCAAATTGAGGTCTCCCATGGGGACTCAGCAGAGCCCAGCACACTGAGCCAAGGCAGTTCCAAGCTCCTTCCCACTGCATAAAGGCTGTGCAAGGCATCACACCACAGGCACCAGATTCCCAGAAGCCTGCCCACAGACCAGGGACAGATCCTGATCCCCCTGCCTGGGTGCCCCCAAACAATTCAAGCCAAACAACTGTCTTCTGTATCCAAAGGGCCTAGTCCACTCCCATGGGGGCTCCACAGCCACCAGTCCACTGTTCATGGGCTTCCACTAGTGTAGCCAGTCATCTCTGCGCATCCTTCCATCATGATCTTGATATCCCTCACCTACAGAATCCCTCCTCTCTCTCATCAATTGGATTCCGGGAGCTCAGCCTGGTGCCTGGCTTTGGATCTCTGCATCTGCCTCCATCAGTCACTTGACAAAGGCTGTATGATGACAGCTAGTTATTCGCTAGACCAGTCACCAGAGTAAACCAGCCCAGGCATCCTCTGGACCACTGCCATCTGCTGTATTTCTTATGAGATGAAACTCTTTCTTTCTTCTCTGGGAAAACTTTTCTCTCCCCTGACCTTCCAGAGGGAACTTGCTCCCTCATGATGTCCTCAATAAAAGTTGTTTATATTCTTCCCAATATTTTGAGAATTCCTAATGAAATACAAATAAATTTAAAATACTGAATATGAAAAACAAAAACAACACAGCATCATAACCAAGACAAGTTATTATAAATCACTTATTTGGCTCTTGGTCTCAGAACATTACTAATATGTGATGGTGAAGCAAAGGAATGGTCACAGAAGAATCTGAAAGCATACATCTTGTGACAAAATCACAAGACAGACTGACAGATATGCACACAGAGAGAGTGAGAGTGAGAGAGAGAGGGAGAGAGAGAGGCAGAGACAGAGACAGACAGAGACAGAGACTGGGAACGGCATAAATTTTTAAAATCTCACTCACATTTACCCACCCCTTTCAACAAAGTCACACCTCCTAATCCTTTCCAAACATTTCCACCAAGGAGGAATCAAATATTCAATTGCATGATCCTATGGGTCCATTTGCATTCAACAAAAACATCCTTTTATACAATAAATTACTTTTTCCTTATCTTTGGCTTCTAAAGAGTTTCTGCAGTCTGTGCTGGTGTGGATCTCTTGAAGCCCCTCTAGTTGGAGTTGTTCATAGATGCTATAGTTCTGGCTGTTAAGTTTCACCTTCTGACTTGGAAGTTTTCAATTATTATTTTTATGTTAATTTCAAATCCTGTCTTTTATTCTGCTCCTGATCAGATCTAGCCAAAGGAGGCTGGGGGAGATGGTGTGAGCTCCTTGTTAGCACAGTACTTAATCCTTTAATGGATGGTGTCCTCACCAGTCTCTCTTGTTGACTAAATTGAGACTGGCCCTGTAACACAGAGATAAAAGGATGGAAAGTTACCTGGAAGAAGAGTTCTAAATGCTCAAAGTGCCCTTTGTTCAGAGGTTACTCTCAGGCTATCAGTAAAACCTAATTTCAGATTTAAGAAAATAAATATTAATCACATGTGAGTGATTAGAGTTGGGGCTTCTGCTGACTTTCATTAGCTACACAATATGAGTCTTAAAAGGAAGGGAAATATAGTATTAAAATATGTACATAAATGTTAACTATACCTCTGGAGGAATATTTTTAGCTAAAGGTTATCAATTTACATTATACTCAAAATGTTTCATTCTAAAGAAACAAAGGATAGAAGTGAGAGAAAGAAGAAATGTGGTTGCGTGCAGAAAAAAAGATAGCTAGTAGAAGAGGGGTAACAGATAATAATGCATTTAGTTGCACTTACACATCCTTGCAACACTTTCTTTGAGACACTCATTACAAATGTATGAAATGATAACATATTATTTTCCTTACTGTTTTGATGTCATGTATTCTTTATGCCATTCTATTATAAAATGCTTTGCCACAGATGAAAAATGTGAGAGATTTCTTTCAAGGTAGCTAAGTAATAATACTGAAAATTTTATATTCCTCAAATTTTTAAGGAACTGAGAAACATTGGGCTTATGTAGAATAAATGGTTGTTGGGTAAAATGCTCCTCAGAAGTTGTGGTTTCTTCTGTGACTGTATGCAGCTTATGTCCAGCTGCATGGTGGAGAGCTTCTTAGGATATTCAAGGATGGTACCATTCAATGTGAACTGCAATTGAGGATGCTTAGCTAATGTTGGGCCTTGGATTTTGATTGGTTTTAATAGTCACCAAACGATTTCTAGGTCCTGTAGATTATTTGAAAATAACCCTTCTAACATTTCCCAGAGATCACTTATTTATAAACATTTGTAGTCATGTTGGGTTCATGAAATATATTGCCACATTAAAAAAATTAATTAAAAATATTTGTGTTCATCTTACACATCAATCAAAGATCCTTCTCTTCCCTCCTCCCACCTCCAGCCTCCCCCTCCCAACCCACCCCTTACTCCCACCAACACATCCCATGGGGAGGCACATTCATTTGAGGCAAGTCCAAGACTTTCCCCCTGCCTCAAGGCTATACAAGGTGTCCCATCCAAAAAGCCCACTCATGCACCAGAGATGGATTCTCATCCTATCTCCAGAGGGCCCCCAAAGCAGATCAAGCTACACAACTGCCTCTCCATGCAGAGGGCCTAGTCCAGTCCAATGCAGGCTCCACAGCCATTGATGCAACATTTAAGCTTCCCTCCAATTGGGCTTCATGTGGTTAGACAAGGTTTATTTTTTGCCTGACAAAGTCTGAATATTTTACACTGAATTTATTGATAAACTAAACACAGACTTAAAATGACTTTGGGAACCATTACGTTATTGGGACAAACAGTGATAGAAACTTAAAGAAATTTATATTTAAATTTTAAATTAATATTCTATCATTGAAGATCGGAACAAAAGGCATGTCTTTTGGCTCACACATATAATCTTAGCACTTAGAAATTTGAGGCATAAGGATTATCATGAGTTTGAGGCCAATATATGCCATAGAGTGAATTCTAAGCCAACATAGTATAAAAATGTGACTTTTCTCAAGTGTAAATACATAAATAAAATAAAATAGAAATAAAACTAGAACACTAATGCTTTTTGGTTTTTTTAGTTATACGCACTATGTTGCACATTTTGGGAGGAAATCAGTTTTGGAAATAAGGAACCATTTGTTTTTTTATTAAAATTTTTTCTTTCCTTTTATATACCAACCACTGTTTCCCCTCCCTTCTCTTCTCCCACTCCCTCCACCTACCCCCAATCCCACCACTATCCCACTCCCATCCCATCCCCATCCCATCCCCTCCTCACAGAGGGTAAGGTCTCCCTTGGGTAGTCAACACAGGCTATCATGCTATGTTGGGAACGGACCTAGCCCCTCCTCCCTGCATGAAAGCTGAGTAAGGCATTACACCATAGGGAATGGGGTCTAAAAAGCCAGTTCGTGTACCTGGGATAAGTTTTGGTCCCATTTCCAGTGGACCCACAAACACATCAAGCCTTGCAACTTTCACCCACATTTAGAGGGCCTAGCTCGGCCCCATGCAGACTCCTCAGATGTCAGTCCAGAGTACATGAGCATTCATTAGCTTGGGTCAGCTATTTCTGTAGCTTTTCCCATCATGGTCCTGACCAACCTTGCTCCAGCCATTAAAGGCTAGGCTCACAACCAAAAATATAAGAGTTTGTTTCTTTTTTTTTTTTTTTTAAAGGAAAAACACTGACATAACATTATGAGACAAGGAGCCTCCAATGATGAAGCTGAGCTCTTATTCTATTGGCTATATACTGTTGGGCACTTAGCCTACCTTTAAGAGAAGTTTGTTTTCCCAATAAGACTCTCTTGAAGACAACTAAATTTTTACTTGCAAGTAGTTATCAATTGAAGATATCTTCTGGGTTAGGCATAGGCGTTTTTGTCCAAATTTCCTTTCACCTCTAGGACCCCACTTGGTATAAACCCATGCAGGCCCTGTGAATGGTGCCAAAGTCCTTGTGAATTCTTTTTATTTATTTATTTATTCATTCATTCATTCATTTATTTATTTATATTTATTTATTTATTATTATGTGTTTTAATTTTATACATCAGCCATGGGTTCCCCTGTCCTCCCCCCTCCCACACCCTACCCCACCTTCCCTCAAGCCCCTCCCCTCCATTCCCATGTCCTCCAGGACAAAGACATCCCTGGGGATTCATTTAAACCTGGTGGATTCAGTACAGGCAGCTCCAGTCTCCTCCTTCCAGGCTGAGCAAAGTGTCCCTGTGCAAGCCCAAGGTTCCAAACAGCCAGCTCATGCACTAAGGACAGGTCCCGGTCCCACTGCCTGGATGTCTCCCAAGCAGTTCAAGCTATTCAATTGTCTCACTTATCCAGAGGGCCTGATCCAGCTGGGGACTCCACAGCCGTTGGTTCATAATTCATGTGCTTTCTTTCGATTGGCTATTTGTCCCTGTGCTTTTTGCAATCTTGGATTCAACCATTCACGCTCTTGCAGTCCCTCCTCTTTCTTGACAGTTGGACACCTGGAGCTCCACCTGGGGCCTGGCTGAGGACCTCTGCATCCACTTCCATCAGTTATTGGATGAGAGTTCCAGCACGACCATTAGGGTGATTGGCCATCTGATCACCAGACTAGGTAAGATCAGGCTTTCTCTCGACCATTGCCAGCAGTCTACAGAGGATATAACATCTGGATTTCTGGGGACCTCTCCAGCACTCTGCTTATTCCTGTTCTCATGTGGTCTTCATTTATCATGGTCTGTTATTCCTCATTCTCCCTTTCTGTTCTTGATCCAGCTGGGATCTCCTGCTCCCCTAAGCTTTCTTTCCCTCAAATCTTGCCCTTCATTACTCCCACTGTCATCCAGGTTGTTCATGTAGATCTCATCCATTTCTCTGTCACTGGGTGATCCTTGGGTCTTTCCTCGGGTCCCGTTTTCTAGGTAGCCTCCCTGGAGTTGTGAGTTGCTGTCTAGTCTCTTAAACAGCAGCATATGCCATCAGGAAGTAACTATGAACATCTCATATCTGTCACTGAAGAAAGAACTATCATAGTACTTGTTTGTCAGTAGCAGACAGTTCTCTACAGAAGTGTAGGATGCAGTCCCTGGTTTAGCATCAGACTCACAAACCACCAGAATGCAGAGATACACAAAATGGTGAGAATGGCTCTGTGCATATTTATAAACACTGGAAAAAAAGTAGAAAAACTCACCTGTACACAGATTGGGCAACAAATTATTTTGTTACCCAATTTAATATTTGGGAAAACAGTCATTGGTGATTGGTGGAAATGTGATTTACTCTTTAATCAAAACTTCTGGACAGCATATTCTGATTTGAAACATATCAGAATTAGTCAATATACAGAGAAAACTTATGTAAACTCTATGGGTTTTTGAAAGCCTGGGGATCAATCAAAGAGATTCTTATGTGAGGTAAATCTCCCACCACTGAGCTACATCCTCCAAAATTCTCCCTAATCTTGCTTTAAAAATGTTTTATAAGTTTAACATTTTTTTTATTTTAGCAAAATATTTTTATTTATAATTTATAGTTCACAAGTGAAACTTGTACATTTTTACACATACAATTTCATTTTGTTAAATTTGCACTCATCTACAGAACTTTCACACAACAAGCACCTGAAAGTGTGCAGGCAGTAGGAAATGCAAATACTAAAATGTGTTTATAAACCAAATGATAGCTGAAGGCCCTGCCACAGATAAGAGAATTTATATACATATATTTCTATATAGACATAAAAAGTCTTCACTTTCTAAATCCAAAAGCAGCTTTTGTTAAAAAAACAAAACCATATTTTCTCATTTTATTTAAACTGACTCAACTGTATCAATTTCTGTTTTAATGTCAGTGGGTGCTGCTACACTTTCTCCTGAACAGGCTGGTGGGGCATCAATGTGCTCTTCCTTTACTTTGGGACTTTCACAGCGGTCTTGCAATTCCTTTTTGACAATGTTCACCATAATGTTCCAAGGGTTTTCAACTGGAGTCTTGATGGCAGATGGTGTACAATCAAAAGAAGATGTATTTTGGTAATCCACATAACACGATGGATGGTAAATCTTTCCGTCTACTCCAATAGCATTTTTTAAGTGCCATGCCTCCTCCTCTTCATCCCAGGACTGTTCAAATTGTTCTTGACAAATTTCACAACTCTCAAGTGCTTCAGCTGGTCCAGCAGGGACACTTTGGAACTCCTTTTCTTTAGAAGCCTCCTGAGCTTTGAGGACAACCTCTTCATGAACCTTTTCAAAAAACTGGCTTTTTGACCGTTCTTCCAGATCAGCTATTTCTTCAAATTCTATCCAGTCTGTTAAACTGTAGTACCAACGTCTATGAGTGACCTTTCTGCTACCATCTTTCTTGCTTCTATTTTGCCAATAATGCCAGTCCAAATGATCTGCATAAACATCTGTCTGGGATGTCATAAACCTCATTCCACAAGAATAACACTGAATCCCAGTGTACAGCGGGTTTATAACACTGTCATAACATTGTTTCAATTCTTCAGTTGTAAAATTAGTAAGATCTAGAACATCTTGATCTTCATTCTGATCCTTCGCCTCTTCAGGGGGAGGCTGAGCATCAGCCTCCTTTTCCTGTGTTGCAGTTGAGTCAGGCTGGGACAATTTGAGAATTCCCATTTTTTACCAGTTTTACATCCACCTCACCGAGATGATGATCAGGATATGCCTTAGGAAGACCTCCTGAAGGATTTTGATTAAAAGCTCCAGCCTTTTGTGGATGAACTGGTAAAAACTGCTGTCCTTGACCAAATGCTACTGGCTGAGCTACACCAGTCAGATCCTGTTGAGATGTCTCAATAGCTCCTACTGACATTGGACTAGGTAAATTGCCCAGGTTTCCCAACTGAAAACTCTGAAGATTCTTTTCATCCAAATAGTGTCCTGGCGCTCTGTTAAGGGCCTTTGGGAAATTCCTTGGGCCATGAGGTCCTTGAGGTGTGTCAAATATTTGTTCATTTCTTTGGAACTATAGTCCTTGAATTGGAATATTCAAAGCATTGCCAGGTGGGTCATTATATGGGCCAGTCTGATTGAAAGATTCAAGCCATTGTGAAGCATGGTTGTCAAATCTGGTACCTTGCACACCAAGAGGAATATCAGATCTTGATGCTTGCTGCTGTTGTGACCTGTCAAATCTTTGAGTTACACTATCAAATCTCAGTTGAACCTGCGGACCAGGTGGCCCAGGAAGTCTCTGTGGACATGGCTGACAAGTTCTTTCAAATCTAGGACCTGGCAGGCTGTGTGTTCCATCAAATCTTGGCAAAAGTGATGACTGACCTTAGAGAGTGACCACCTTGAAATTGTGGACCCCCTTGACCCAGAGGTGCTTCAGTTCTCAGGCCACCTCCTGGCACAGGAACCCCAAACCTCATTCCACCTCCTTGTTGTACTAAAGGTCCTTCAAACTTGATGCCAAACCCTGGTTGGCCATGTGGTCCCTCAGATATAAGGTTCCCACCTAGTTGATTATGTCCTTCCAATCTAAGACCAGCTACAGCCTGACCATGGGGACCCTCAAACCTCATTCCAACTCCTTGCTGTGGCAAAGGGCCCCCAAATCTGATAGAACCACCTGGCTGACCATGAGGCCCATCAAACCTAATTGCTGCCCCTGGCCGATGATGACCCCCCTTAAACCTGAGCCCAGCTACAGGCTGGCATTGAGGATTATCAAATCTAAGACTGCCCACAGGCTGTCCATGAGGGCCTTTAGACCTCAGAACACCCAAAGGCTTACCCCCAGGTCCTTCAAATCCCAAACCACCTTTAGATCCCTCAAAACTCACACTAGGTGAACCTTCAAATCGAAAACTGCCTCCTCCTGCTCCTCCTCCTTGAACAATTGTCCCTTCATATCGCAGAGGTAATTGTACTGGTCCTGGAGGAACTTCAAATAAGTTTAACTTTTTACTTTCACATTTTTATCATTTATTAAAGTAGATTCTTTTCTCATTTAATATATCCTGATTGCAGTTTACCCTCACTCTATTTCTCCATGTTCCTCCCCATTTCCTTCCCTTCCTGATCGACTTCTTTTCTCTCTCTTATTAGAAAAGAATAGGCTTCTAAGAGATGACAAAATAATATAATAAGAGAAAACAAAAACTGTCACATTGGCATTGGATAAGGCAAACCAACAGAAGGAACAGTGCCCAAGAGAATCACAAGAATCAGAGACACACTTGTTTACACACTCAGGAGTCCCATATAAACACTAAACTGAAAGCTAGAATATGTTTGCAGAGGATGTGGTACAGACCTGTGTGTGCCCTGTGCTTCAGTCTCTGCAAATTCATATGAACTTTGCTCAATTGATTCAGAGGGCTTTGCTGTCCTGGTGTCCTCCACCCCCTCTGGCAATTACACTCTGCCTCCTCTTTTTCAGAGTTGCAGGAGCAATGAGGGGAGGGATTTCATGGAGTCATCCCATTTAGAGGTGTGTGTTTCAAGGCTTGCTCCCTGTATGGTGTCTGGTTGTGGGTCTCTGTATCTGTTCTCATCTTCTGCAGGAGGAAGGGTCTCTGATGATCACTTAAAATGGCACTGATCTATAAGTACAGCAGAATATCAACAGGAGCCATTATATTACTACTTTTACTTTTTTTTTTTTAGGTCAGTAGTATTTGATATTAACCTAGGTCTCTGGGCTATGCAGTCTCTGGTTCTTAGTTATCCAAGCAGTGTCTGGTACAGGTTCCATCTCATGGAGTGGGCCTTACATCAAGTCAGACATTGGTTATTCCCACAAGATTTGTGACATCATTGCCCTAGCATATTTTGCAATGAAGTCATTAAAATATTTCTTAACATTTATTTTTATGAGCATTATTGTTTGGATACTCCCACAAGCTTTGTGTCACTACAACATTTCTTAACATTTATTTATTTATTTATTTGTTTGTTTGTTTATTTATTTATGAGCATGATTGTTTTTCCTGAATGTATGTGTGTATACTTATTGTGCATGGAGGCCAGAAGAAGGTGTCAGATCCCTTGTAACTGAAGTTACGGTCAGTCAGGTGTGAGCCATCACTTGAGTGCTAGAAGTAAATCTAGATCCTCTGGAAGAACAGCCAGTGTTCTTAATCCCTAAGTCGTCTCTCCTGACATGACTAACTGTTGTCTTTGCGAATCAACGGAATGATACTCTGAGAACAAAATGTTTTCATTAAATAAAATGTCTGTGCTTTTTGTATTGGACCTCAGGCTTGGAAAAGCATGAATTCACAGGCTGACTAAAGTTGAGAGTGATGATAGCATCCACCGGAGAGAATGCTATTTATCTATATACGAATGTCATTTTACTCTGTGTTCTTTATCAGTGACTGGTTTCAGGGAATCCTTCACTACATGGAAAAATTTGCTAATTCCTACCTTTCAGGAATAATAGTGAGTATAATAGTAAATTCAGATGTGTTTGAAATGAAATGTCATTTACTAAGAACTGGAAAGTGGATGTCAGGATATCAGGATGTCATTATCATCAGATAATACTGGGCTCCACAATAAAGAATGCAGCAGAATCCTTGCCTTGATATCACACCTTATTATTTTTCTAATATAAAATATAATTATTTTAATGACATGTTAGATTGAGAATATCAGGTCCAAACCCTGAAGCAGCCACTTCATAATTCTATCTGTCAGGTTATGATTTAGAGTGACTGATGTGAGGGCTGACACTGCTCTAAGAGTGTTTACACAGCATGAATTCCATGGATGTGCTGCTAAATGCCTGACATTATCCACGTTCAGGAAGAGGCAAACATCACTTGGTGAACAGACTCACAGTCAGATCACAGAATGGAAATACAGGCTTCTGACACAACCCTAATTCATTTTAGTCACAGACATTCTGGTCTTATAATAGAGCTCTTATGCTTGGATTTAGGAGCTCTAATTCTTTTTATTTAATTACATTTATCACTATTAATAAGAAAAAACACAGATATTTAGGATAATTCTCACATGCAAGTAATCCTGTCAGTACTTAACATATGTACTATTAATTTAGTCTTTTTGAGACCCCTTATAGACTTTATTATCTTTGCTTAAATTTTGACAAAGCTTGCTTGGTTTTACAGTAGTCTTTCCCTTTATGGTTAATTTAGTTAGTTTCTCCTTCAAGAAATATTTATGTATAAAAACTTTATACCAGACATTATCATAGTGGAACATCTTTTAAAGTAAATAATAACATTTTTAAAGGCACACTGAAAATTAAATGCTTTATACAATGTCTCATAGGAAAAAAAGAAACTCATATGAAGAGCAAAAGTAACTGCAACATACACTCTTTTATTGCTCTGCCTCTATCCACTGTGTAGATCATCCTTCAAGTGCAGACATTCCAACTGTGTCAGCATCTCATGCTTTCACTTACTCTGTCATCACATGTTCTATGGTCCACTGGTCACAAAAACACATCTCATGTTGCCTTGTGGTGAACATTCACATCCTTATACATGCACACTCTGGTTTCTGTGTTATTTGGAAAGGGTTCTCTGCTGACTTCTGGTTCCCACACATCTTCCCAGGCTCCAGTTCTGCTCCCATTTCCCAACTCCCATTTTCCATCCCCTTTCCGTTGCACTCTATGAACTCCTTAGAATAGGCTTTCCATTCACTCTTCTATAGGAGACATTCTGATTAAGGGCTTTGTGTAACATGGTGTCTCTACTCTGTCAGTGTGCTAGGGATGATACAAGTACTATACTTTGATTTCTCTAACTCTGCAGTTGAACCCAAACTCCAGGATGCTGACACACCCAGCAGTGGTTTTATTGTTCAAGGTGGGTTTTGCTACCCTCCATCTTTTATGTTTCCATATGAATTTTGATTCTTTTTCAATTTCTGTGAAAAGTTCTGTTGGAATTTCCATGGAAATAGCAATCTGTACAGTGCTTTTGGCATTTTCACAATATTAATCCTACTAATCCAAGAGCACCAACCAAGAGGGCAAGGAGCTGCATTGGAGTAGTTTGTGAGGCTGGACCACTTGGGGTTAGCTACTTTGGAGCAGTCTAGGATGTAGATGCTGAAGGAAAACCTGGGGTGACACACTGTAAGCTGCCTTGGAACAGTCTGCAGTTGACTTGAAATCTGCTGGGACAGAAGGTAAAGTTAAGAAATTCAGGGGAATATTTTTATCTTGCGTGTACATTTGAAACTTCCAGGTTCATGGTTATGGTAGCTTGGGGAGGACAATCACAAGACTGGGGGTTGGGAGAGCAGGGAGAGCAGGAGAGCAAGAGTGAGTGCTAGCAAGAGAGAAACAGAGAAAGAGAGAAACAGAGATAGAATCCAGTCTATGGAATAGGCAGTAGGTGGGGAAGTATAGGGTGTTGACTAATAAGAATACTTGTTCAGTAGTCCATTTGACCTGTGAGAGGTGAATTAAAGTTGACTCCCTAAAGCTTACATCATTTTTTTAGTAGCATTTGTAAATCTATACTTAGAAGACAACCAAGAGGAATTTAAATTTTGGGGCTTGTTGACTATGATAAAAGTAATAATGCTCTACCAGTGCTAGATTAACAACTTATTAAAATTCCACTGATTAATGTTAAATTTGTGAACTTTAGAAGTTTTAATATAACAATTGCATAGAAAGTGAAATACATTTTAAATATTTTAACTTAAATCACTCTCTTAGACCTTTGTAACTTATATTTTTACATCTTAAAATACCTTTTTAGAGCCTCACAACTTGACCCGTCCTGCAGGCCAGATTATTAGGTTGGACCCAAGGAGGCACCACCTGAAAGACCAATGGGGGCGAGAGAGGAAGGAGACCAAGCACATAAAGAAAGACAGAGTCAGTCTGAGTCACGTCAAGGTCTCATTTATTACAAGATGAAGCAAGCTTATATACTGGTGGATATGAGGGGAAGGTGGGGAGATGAAAAAATTGTTAGAAAAGGGTTAGGGAGAGGTCTCTTTTGTCCAGTGCTTGAACAACTGATCAATCAAACATACTCCAGGAAATTAATCTAAAAGTACACTTTGTGGTTTTTCCGGGAATGATTGTTTTGCAAATCAATGGGTGCAGTTATGCCAGATCATCCAAGCAAGAAAAGTCAAGGCGCAGCCATCCCATTTTTGGTTCCCAATAACAACTTACTTAAGCTTTTATGTCCTCAGACACTTACAACCTGTATGTACATATCTTAAACAATTTTCTTAGACCCTCACAACTTACTTAAGCTTGAAATCTTTTCTTTTCATCTAATCACTTACTACGACACACAGATGGCTGATTATTGAGAGCAGTCATTTTAAAGCAAATCCTTTAAATAAAGAACTAGTAAAAAAAAATTACATTGAAACCTGTTTTGTGAGTTTATCACTTTAAGAGAAGTATGCAAGTAAAGTAAACTGTGTTTGCCTTTCTCACCAGGAGGCCTAATAGCTCTAGAAAAGTGAGGTCTGAGGTCTGATTTAAAGGAATTACCAGGGCATCTGCAGCCATGGGGAAGGAGCTGATGTGTTTGCCCTGTTAAAGTCAACATCATCAGAGATCTGAGGAGGATAAATTACAGCAGGAAGTGTAATCTAACTGGCCTCTGTATTGATGAAAATTTTAGAGACTTCCCTACTGGCTAGACAGGTGCCTTAGACTCCAGTGATCTTGATGGCTTCCTTGGTAAATTTTCTGCTGTCATACAGGACAGCATTAAATCTGTACAAGACAGCATCAGACTTCAAATGTCAGACCCAGAATATATGAGAGATTTTCCTGTGGAGAAAGAACTTGGGAAAACTGGCAGTGTCCATGGTTTGGATAGGGCCCTGACTGAGGGGGAGGAAGGGGGGCAGTTCTGTCCAGAGGTTAGCACATTACCACAATCCAGGGAGAGTTATTGTGTTCCTGTGTTTTCTTTGGAGACCTTAGAGTTGACTCTAGGATTTGGCTTTTCTGTCTATAATGGGAAGAATTCTCATTAAACATTTTAAATGCCATATTCAGAAGATCTCTGAAGAGTTTGAAGATGATTTATTAAGTATACCTATTTGATTCGATTTTTGTTTTTTAACTTGTTATTGCTTCTTTGTGGATTTCACATCATGCATCCAGATTCCTCTCTTCTCCCCATCCCCATGCTTCCACCCTCTGACCTTGCAACCTCCCCTTAAAACAAAACAAAATTTAAAGTAAAACCAAAACCAACCAACCAAACATCTCAAGTGGAAGCTGTAGTGTGGCCAAGTGAGTCACACAACATATCATTTAGTTCATACATCTTTACTTGTAAGTGTGCATTGCAATGAATCATTGGTCTGGTTCAATACCCCTGACTCCTACTACACTATAGATACTGGGTCCTCACTGGGACTCCTCTTGGATATACTGTTGTTGCCTTATGTCATAGAGACACTGTAGCTTTGGATCAGTAGATCCAGGCCCTTCACATATTCAAGCAGGCCATAAATGAGGTGGGATCAGATCTCCTATTCTCAAGCCCTCAGGCTGGCTCACCTACACCCCTGACAAGATGGTCAGCTCTACTGGGCTTCCCAGACAAGGTACAGGGCCTGCTCTCCCTGGTGCTGCTGCCAGTGAGGAGCAGTGTCCATTCTCCCACTCTCGTGACCTAAGGGTCAGCTCTCCCATCCACCACAGGCAATAAGGGGTGTGGGAGTGGTAGGTCATCTCTCCCTTACCTACTCTACCATATAGCATGTGAGGGATGGGGCCAGATCTCCCACACACATTCTTGAGTGTGGATCAACTGTACCTCCAACAATAGGGTCAGCTCTACTGTGCTGCCTGGGCAAGGTACAACAGCCAGGGAAGGGCAGGGACAGCTCTCCTACTCTTGTGACCCTAGGGCCAGCTTTTCTTGCCTGCAGTAGGTGACAAAGGGCACGGAGGGAGAGGTGAGGAGGGTATCAGACATGTAGCAGACAGTGGAAGTGAACTCTTCCACTTTCACACCTTCAGAGACAGTCCATCTGGGTCCTTGGCAACGGGGACAACTCCGTTGTGCTGCCCTGGTGAGGGGCAGGGCTTGCTGTCCCTAGAGAGGAAGCAGATGAAGGGTAAGGTAAGTACTTAATGGTGCAGCCAATGAGGGGCAGAGCCCACCCTGTGCAGCCCTATCCTCACTATTTTCAGTGGTAACAGGAGCCACAGACCTCAATACAGGCTGAGGCTGCAGCAAGACCATGACCACAGACATGGGCCTTGGCAGTCATCCAGGTTTTTGTAGTTCAAGGAGTAGAAAGAGAAGGCACAAAACAAAATTTCTCAGGAGGCAATTTCTATAGGTTCAAAGGAGCCGAGAGAACATAGGGACCTTGAAAGTCTTAGAGGAGCTACAGGACTTTTAGGAAGGAGCTGAGAGACAGAGAACAGGGCTCTGCCTGAAGGAGGAAAAGCCTAGGAAGGCTTAATAAAGTACTTGAATGCTGTGTCCTCAGTGAGCAAGGGAGACTGAGAACAGAGCACTAAGTAAGTATGGTTGATTGAAACTGCCATCTTGTCTCTCCATAGTCTCCCAAAATTCTGCTTCCAAGGTAACTCAGGAGATCGAACCTTAAAAGACTTCCAGAATTCCTCTGAGAAATTAAAACAGACTTGGTTGTTAGCAATGGATCATACTGTGACAAACTCTAGACTGAAATACAAGTTTACTATGAGATACAGCTGCCCTTTTCTGACCTTTTCCTTGACAGATTTTAGGGGAGAAAAGAAATGTCAAATTAAAGAGAAAAAAAAGAGGAGGAGGAGAGGAGAAAAGAGAGAGAGAGAGAGAGAGAGAAAGAGAGAGAGAGAGACAGAGAGACAGACAGACAGACAGAGACAGAGAGACAGAGAAAGATTAAGACAGAGACAATAACCATCCATAAACCACTTGTTACTCATATGGGGAGTGGTTTTAAATTACTTCATGACATAAATGAAGTATGTTGTGAACTTATACTGCTTCATTGATAGAAAATGCAATAACTTCACCAAATTTATACTTACATTTTATAGATACAGTAGAGGTCACTCTATCCATCTCCTCCACATTGCCCCATGTGTGGGTTTAAAGTCTTAATCTACTGAGAACCACTTCAAGAATACAAGGCACTGAGACTTCACACAGAGACCTTACATAGAGATCAGTTTCAGATGGTCTATTTCAATGAGAAGTCATTTGACAAGGAAGTTATTCATAAAAGCAAACAATACAAAAAGCTCTAGTGGTAAGAGACTCAAAAGATTAATCTAAAACAAAGTTTCTAAAACAAAACAAACAAAAAAATCAAAACCATTTTGTTACCTACTCCACCAAACTCAGCAACCCTATGAATGTTGGAACTACTATAAAATCTCTTCTTTAATTCAGGAGCTATGTGCTGAAGAGCTGTCTAAAGCACATGTAAATCATGACTCTGATGCTTGGCAGTCAGCCTGCCTATGGGTCTACTGGAGTTAATAGGGACCATCACAATGCACACACACCCTTTGGGAACAGGTGTAGACTGCCCTCAACATCAAGCATCACTAATTCCTGGAGGCACAGTGGGATTTGAGCCTCCCATCCAGCAAGGATGCTCATGACTGCTGGGACTAATCCTGTCACCCTGCACAGGCTCTTGGAAAACTGATGACCATTCACTCCACAGTTTCATCTACTGCCTTTTCATAGATTCTGTACCATGGATCTACGTTGGAAAATAGGTAAATAAGCCAATAGAAAATGCTAGTGAGTGAAGAGTTAAGACAGCAGGAAGCTGATTGTTTTTCTTGCCTTGAAGATGAATAAAAGCTGAAAGCTGATTGGAAGTCCTGCATATACACATTTGATCAATATTCACATCACATAGAAGTGAGTGTAGTTCCTGATATATAGTGATACTTTGATTGTAAAAATGTCACAAGCTAAATGAAAAGCACATTTCTCCCTTAGAAGACACTGTGTGCCTCTAGGCTGGAGAGACTGCCAAGAGCTCACCAGGAAGACACCACTGACAGGCAGCTAACTCACTTGGAAGGCACGTTTTTCAACTTTGATCTCCACAGGCCAGATTCCTTCAAATGAGGGACAATCCCTAGAGTACAGAGCTATGGGATGTTATTCAACCAGCTGTTACTAAACTATTCGCTCTGCCCTCTTTTCCCTATCTAATTGAAATCTCAAAATACTTTGCTCTAAAGTGTCCTTTTGAGATTGCTGTCTTCTTGCAGCTGGTCATAGTTGTGGTGTGAATATAAAATCATGACTGCAGGATCTTGTGTTTGAATATCTAGTCTCCAACTGGTGGCACTGCTTTTGGAAACTTGTGGACTTTTGGAACATGGGATCTAGAGCTGGACCTCAAGGTTTTGGTGCAGCTTCTCTCTGGTGTTGTACTTGCTTCCTCACTACCAACACATCATAATCTATAGCCCTGAGCTCCTACCATCATGGACTAACATAAAACACAATGCCTTCTAATTCTCGTTGGACCAACTTCATCCCCTATTGAGGACCTTTGTCCAGTTATTTAGTCTGAGCCTGACAATTAATACAACCACTTGGCATCATCTTCCCCAAGAGGCCCTGTAGGTATTTACATGCCTCCTGCCTCTAGATATTTTGAGCATTGTTACTTTGTTTTCTGAGGCTCTCCATCATTTCATTCTTCAGGTAAGCTGACTGGGCATCCAATGAAAGAACTCTGAGCAATAGTGTAAAATACAATGTTTAAAAATGAGCCAGATTTGTGAGTAACTTGTACCTAGACTCAAGAAATTGAAGCCAGAACATAATAGCTCTAAGGCTGTCACTTAGAATTTCCATCCCACAGACTTATCATCTATAAAGCACTCTATCATATTTGAATATTTGGGGGATTAGAAAGAGGTATTTGAACATCAAAACAGGCTTCATACCTCATCATTTCAACCAGGAGAAAAACAATGCTCTAGGGACCAAAGTTTATTGCTTTATGTAAATAATAGCTCCTCTATGAGTCTTGAATGGTACTAATTATGTATCAACTGGTTTCAAGAAGTAATTATTCAAAACACTTCTGTACTCTGGTGAATGGAATGAAGATCACCCTAGCTGTGTCAGTGATCTAATGACATTCAGATTCCCAGAGAATGCAGTAGTTTTAAAGTCACTTGATATTTCTTCTGTACAAATAGAAATCAAAATTCTCATTGTTGTCCAAATAGTCTAGGCCTCTGGCTACTTGTCACAAAATCCAAAGCTTGATAAACTTTCTGAAAACTAGAGAATTCAAAATGCATCATTGTCCCTGAGATAGTTACCCAGCCAAGGCAACAGTCACTGTGGAGGTGCCACAGAGAATACTTCCCCTTTCATGTTAACCACCCCAAACTGCCTGAGCTTCTGATATTACAATATTGTTATCACTGCTACTCTTTCTGCAGATTCTAGGCAGGAAGGAAAGGAAATAAAATTCTTCTGGCCCTCTCTAGCTACCTACATCCCAGGATCCATTTGAGATATGAATATCAGCATGTAAACTTCCAGAGAAAAATGGATGTGTGGTGATATTTTACTTGTGCTGAAAATGGTAATATTTTATTTGTGCTAAAATGTGGTGATGTCTTATTTGTGCTTTAATAAATAAAGTTTGCCTGGAGAGCAGAGGAAATAACAAGCCATTTTAAGTAAACAAAGAAGTCAGGCAGTGGCAGCACACGCCCTTAATTCTATACTTTAGCAGGCAGGATCTCTGAGTGTTCAAGGCCACACTAGGGAACAGAGCCAAGCATAGTGACACATGCCTTTAATCCCAGTACCAACCTTAGAAGCCTGGAGGTCTGTACAGGCAAACATAAAGTGACAGAGCTGTGTAGTAAGAAGAAATGAGGCAGCTGGGCTAAGAGAGCCAATGAAAGGGCAGAAAAAGCAAGGCATATAAAGGCATAGGTAGACAGGAAGTAAATCCCATTTGGAAACTACCAAGTTGGTGAGATAAGGTTAGCTGTGGCTTTCCCTATTTCCCTGATATTTCTCTAAGGCTTTTACCCCTATATTTGGCTCTGTGGATTTTTTTATTTAATAAGACCATTTAGAAATTTGTCTACAGCAATGGCCATAATTCTGTAATAATTTGGTAAGTATGCAAATAAGACATAATATCAAATAAGAGATTGTCTTAGGGGTTTCTATTTCTGTGAAGAGCCACCATGACTCTGGGAACTCTTATAAAGAAAATACTTAATTGGGGGCTTGCTAACAGCAGAGGCTTAGTCTGTTATCAACATGGAAGGAAGCCATGACAACATGCAGGCAGACATGGTGCTGGAGCTGCCGAGAGCTCTACATCTAGATTGACAGGCAGCAGAAAGGGAGACAGAAACAGAGACAGACAGAAAGGAGGAGAGATGGAGACACTGGACTTAGCTTGAGAATCTGAAACCTTAAAGCACACCCTCAACAATACACTTCCTCCAACCAGACCACAGCTCCTAATAGGGTCACTGCCTATGAACTTATAGGGGCAATTTTCATTCCTATCACCACATTCCATGTCCGACTCCTTATATGGTTATAGCCATATCATAAAGCAAAATGAATTTAATATAACTTCAAAAGTCCCCACAGCTATAATATTATTAGCACTGTTTAAAAGTCCAAAGTTCCCTTATGTTCTCATCCCCCATCCCCTACCCTCCATTGTCCATTTCACCCCCAGTCTACTCATGGAGATGTCATCCATTTCCCATTCCCAGGGTGATCCATGCATCACTCTTGGGGTTATCCTTCTTAGCTAGCCTCTCTGGAGCTGTGGTTGTAGTCTGGTTATATAATGCCTTTCATATATTATCCTCTTATGAGTGAGTACATACCATGTTTGTTTTTCTGAGCCTGGGTTAACTCACTCAGGATGATATTTTTCTAGTTCCATCCATTTTCCTGTAAATTTCATTGTTTTTTTACAGCTTAGTAGTACTCCATTGTATATATGTGCCAAATTTTCTTTATCCATTCTTTGATTGAAGGGCATCTAGGTTGTTTCCAGGTTCTTGCTATTATGAATAATGCTTCTATGAACATAATAGAACATGTATCTTTGTGGTAAGATTGAGCATTCCTTGGGTATATGCCCAAGAGTGGTATAGCTGGGTCTTAAGGTAGATTGATTCCCAATTTTCACTGATTTCCAAAGTGGGTGTACAAGTTGGTACTCCCATCAACAGTGTAGGAGTGTTCCCCTTACTTTGCATCCTCTCCAACATAAGCTATTTCAGTGTTTTTAATTATACTTCATTCTGACAGGTAGAAGATGGTATCTCAGAGTCATTTTGATTTGTTTGATTTGCATTTTCCTGATGACTAAAGATATTGAGCAGTTCCTTAAATATCTTTCAGCTATTTGAGATTTTTCTGTTGAGAATTTTCTGTTTAGCTCTGTAACTTATTTTTGGTTGGACTGTTTGGCGTCTCAGAAAATTGGGAATCAATCTGCCTCCAAAAGGGAGGAAAGGAAGCTTAAGGAGAGAATGCTGGGCCAAATCTAGATGGAAAACCAGATGGATGGACTCCAAACTCTGCATCTCCATTTCTGATGTCAAAATTCAGATATCCAATTCCTTTCAGCTTTGTTGACTATAACACACATCTCTCTCTTGGACTGCTTCTACCTCATGTTACCAGCTTTCCTAGGAAGGTATATCATGGCTCTGACATCTCCAACACTGTGGGGTCTCCAAGGTAATCTAGGCTTCACATTGACAGCTTCATGAAATGATCGTTCTAGGCCTCCATTCAAGAACCCTGGGACACGTCTGGCCTCAGTGGCTTTCTTTAGGCATAGATAGATTCTATGCTCCCTTTCTTCTATTATTGTCTCCAAAGCCAGAACCATATGACCAAAACTGCTAAATTCTGCTGCTTGGTGTGACTGGAACATAATCTCCTCATTCAAGTACATCTTCACCAGCTTTATGTTTTAATGGTTTCCTTTATTGTCTAAGCTTTGATGACCTGGGAAATCATTCAGTAGATTAGACTGGTTTCAAACTCCTAGATCTGCTGCCTCTGCATTCTGAGTGCAGAGATTAAAGGTCTGCACCACCATGCCTTTCCTTAATCTTTTCTTAAATTTATTTTCACAAATTGGAAGCTCAGCTAGCTGGGGTCTTTTTCTGAAATAACTACTCTCTTTACTCCATGTAGCATCAGGGTTTTATTTGACCTGTTTATACTTCCTGGGGCTCATTTCCCCCTCATACTGTACATTTTATATTTTTCGTTGCTTAGCTTGCTCTTTTTCATTACAGATCTGCATAAGTATGGCCAATAATAACTAAGCAACACAGTCAATTCTAGGCTGTCTTGAAATCTTCTCTGCCAAAGCTGTTAATCCATAGCTCCTCAATTTAACCTCAGGTAGATTTTTTGAACAAGGGCAGAAGGCAATCACATTTGCTGTGTGATGTTCTGTATGTCAAATGTGTTGCTCTGATTGGTTAAAATAATTAAAGTACTAATTGGCCAGTAGCCAGGCAGGAAGGATAGGGTAGGCGGGACAAGGAGGAGGAGAATTGTGGGAAGTGGAAGGGTGGGTAGAGGGACACTGCCAGCCACCATCACGACAAGAAAGATGTAAGGTACAGGTAAGCTATGAGCCACATGGCAAAGTATAGATGGAAAAGTATAGAAATGGGCTAAATACAAGAATAAGAGCTATACAATGATAGGCCTGAGATAATGGCCAAGCAGTTTAAATAATATAAATGTCTATGTATTTATTTTATAAGTGGGTTGTTGGACTAATAGGGCTTGGCCGGGAGATGGAGAGAAGGTCTCCAACTACAAATGGCGCCCAACATGTTGGCAAGAGTTTCCATCTAAAACCTGACAAAAACGATTCTAAAATGGAGCTAAAAACAGCTTCCTAGTTGTCTCAAGTTAGCGGCAGCCTGCTGGTTTGAGCTACTATGGCGGGTTCCTGACATGTGTGTGTGTGTGTGTGTGTGTGTGAGTGTGTGTGTGTGTGTGTGTGTGTGTGTGCGTGTGTGTGTGTCCATGTGTGTCCTACAGTGTGGCGGGAATGAGGAATCTACAAGTGGCACTTTATTCTGCTGCATGGTGGATTTAGCCTTTGCTAGTTAAACAAAAAAAAAAAAAAAAAAGTTTCTGGGGTATGTGCTGCTTTGATAGAACTGCTTCTGATAGTTGATAATACACATGGCTCCAGACCCAGAGCTGGTGGTAAACTGTACCATTACCACTTTGAGAAGCTGAGGTGGGTGGAGCCAGCAGCCACAGTGGTGTTTCAGTCTTACAAAGATGGATATTACACAGAGAATCTGCATTATGCTGTCTTTGGGATTTTTAACTACAGAAAAAGATTTGATCGTAAAAGCTGTTGTGTTAAACAAATATGTAAATTTTAAAGGTAACTTGACTTCAAAATTTAGATATAAAACTATGTTGTTTTGGAAAGGAGTCTCTGCTTTTGTTTCCGCAGAAAGCCAGAGGCTGTGGATTTGTTCCAGATTAAGATACGCCAGGTTTGATCAGCCAAGACCACCTGAAAGGTCTCCAATGACACCATGGCCCAGATGATGCAACATCCAGAATGATTTCAAGCAACTGGCTCAGAGGCTTACCCTCATGGACTACTCCATAATCCTAAATTTTTCTTTGTATCCCCATAAGATACAGAGCCCCCCTCCAGCAGGAAGTAGTAAGAGAAACTATGCCCAAATTCCCAAAATTATCAAGCTGGCTTTAGAGATGGACTTGGCTCACTCCTTCTCTAAACGCAGGCATATTGCTAAAAGAAAAGGTTAAAAGATTCTTGTGTCCCAAATCAGAAGAGCCCTCTGGTGTGGGACAGAGAAAAACCAATATTTTTATTTAAATCAGGTTGATTATAAATATGATCTCTTTCTAAAGAAAAAGAAAGGGGGCATATGATATAGATATAACAGGATGAAAGGATAGATTAATGAACTTACATTTGGTTGTGAGCCTAGCCTTTAATGGCTGAGCCATCTCTCCAGCCCTAATGAACTTACTTTTAAAGAACAACAACTTGTTTAAAATGTCTTACATTGGTATAGATTTTAGTCTATTGATACAAACTTAGAGTTAATTTTGTTATACTATATATATATATATATATATATATTTCCACTCTCATTTGAGCTATTATGTTTATGCAACTCATTTAGATTGTAATGGATAATTAAGAAATACAGATCAATTAGCCTATGATAGTCAAACTTATAATCATGTTAAGTTTTCTAGGTATACATAGATATATTTCAGATAGACAGGTAATCTTCAAACACTTCAAAGGTCTACAGAATATGGCATTTAAAATATTTTTAAAATTTATACTTTCTGGACAGTGAGACATGTCTGCTCCTGGCAGCACCAATTTACTTCAGAGAGAAGGATGGGCATTGAAGACACTTCATATGGAGTTTATCTTCACCTTGGCAAAAATAGCCATTTGGGCAAGAAACTGTTCTTGCCTGGACTGCTTGATCACCTGGACATGCAGGACCCATAGAAAGGTGACCACTGAACTTTGCTTGACAAAATGGTCCTGGTCCTTCAGGTTCCTGCTTCGCAGAGGAAACTGCCAGATATTTTACAGGACACTAAAAAAAGTGACCAAGAGACTCTAGCCTTGTGGGCTAAAGACAAATGCCCCAATTTTACAAAGGAACATTAGGTGACTGTCCAGGCTGCCAGCTATCTCTGTCTACCCTACGAGACTCCCAAAAGTTGCTTGCATCCTTCTCCTGGTTCTCAGGGTCTTCTGGGGTCTTTGATGTGGTTGAAGACTAGATAGTTATAATTTTCTCAGTTATGATAAAAGATAAGTTAGATATAAAACCTTAGACTCACAAATATAAGATAGATATGATATCTTCTTTAATATTGTAACTGTAATTCTTGCTTGATTATTGTTTTGTTATCCGAAATTTTATTATATAAAAGTTAAAACCTTGCTTTTTGAAAAAAAGAAAAGGGGGAGTGCTGTGTGTGGGATGTTCTGTATGTCAAATGTGTTGCTCTGATTGGTTAAAATAAATAAAGTGCTAATTGGCCAGTAGCCAAGCAGGAAGGATAGGGTAGGTGGGACAAGGAAGAGGAGAATTGTGGGAAGTGGAAGGCTGGGTAGTGAGACACTGCCAGCAGCCGCCATGACAGGAAAGATGTAAGGTACAGGTAAGCCATGAACCAAGTGGCAAAGTATAGATTAATAGAAATGGGTTAATTTAAGATATAAGAAGTAGATAACAAGAAGCCTCCATGGCCATACAGTTTGTAAGCAATATAAGTTTCTGTGTTTAATTGGTTGGGTCTTTGTGTCTATGGGCCTGGTGGGTGAGAGAGATTTGTCCTGACTGTGGGCCAGGCAGGAAAACTCTAACTACACACATTCTTCACCAAAATATCACAAGAATGATATCTAGGCCACATGTTAATATTCTTCTCCTCTGAAGCCACTTGAACCATGCCCCCACAGTTCAAATCACCTGACACTACTGTATTCCATGCTCCTACTAGTATGGCCCATTAAGCCTCACTTAAAGCATTTGGCTCCTTTCCTAATCCAAAGTCACAAAGTTCACATTCCCCCAACTAAAACAATAATACCCCAGTGTAGTTGGAGAGCTTCTCCCCAGGTTCCACCAAGCCCCCGCAGTCCCACAACCCATGTATAAAATAATCATACAGACACTTATATTATTTAAACTGCTTGGCCATTAGCTCAGGCCTACCATTGTCTAGCTGTTACTCTTATATTTAGCCCATTTCTGTTAGTCTATACTTTGCCACATGGCTTGTGGCTTACTGGTGTCTTTACATGTTGCTTCTCATGGCAGCGGCTGGCAGTGTCTCCTCCCAGCCTTCCTGTTCCCAGCCTTCTCCTCTTCCTTGTCCCACCTACCATATCCTTCCTGCCTGGCTACTAGCCAATCAGCACTTTATTTATACAGAGTGATATCCACAGTATGCCAGTCTTTGGTACCAACTTTTGTCTTAGTTAGAGTTTCTATTGCTGTGAAGAGACACTGTGACCACAGCAACTCTTATAAAAGAAAACATTTAATTGGGGCTGTATTATAGTTCCAAGGTTTAGTCCATTATCAGCATGGTGGGCTATGGTAGATGCAGGCAGACATAGTGCTACAGAGGTAGCT
Source organism: Onychomys torridus (assembly GCF_903995425.1). Taxonomy (NCBI): domain Eukaryota; kingdom Metazoa; phylum Chordata; class Mammalia; order Rodentia; family Cricetidae; genus Onychomys; species Onychomys torridus. The sequence goes on from NC_050443.1 coordinate 38,033,490, forward strand.
GGGAGCTCTACATCTGGATCATCAGGAATAAAGAGAGACACTGGGCCTACCTTGAGCATGTGAAAGCTCAAAGCACATATTCAATGACACATTTCCTCCAACAAGGTTACACCTTTTAATTGTGACACTCCCTATGAGCCTATTGGGGGCTATTTTTATTCAAACTACCACAGAGACCACTTCTAGGCAATGCAATGATAAACCTCAAATATGTTCATAACTTGTTTACAAGCTGGCCTCCATGGGTAGATAAAATTAAACCTTTAGTAGCACATCAGTACCAATAAGATCACAAGGTTAAAAATGCACCAGTGACCAGTTTTATACTGGCCACAAACATGAATGGGTAAACTGATGGCAGCCAACACAATGAGCTGTACCTTTCTAACCCAAACCTGCAGAAAAGAAAAGCAGTCAAAATGCAGTCAATACTGTCACTTTTCCTCTCTGAACATAAAACTAAACGGTAAATGGAAGACAATAAATACCTTATATATATATCCTGTGCTCCATAGCACCCAGAGCAACTCCTGCTGACTGCAAGGTTAAAGCAAATAGCACTGAGGTTAATATTCTTCCTTGGTCTTCTTGAAAGTACCAAGTTCAGATTTTACACTCAAGCCCCATGTCACCATAGAAAGATGGCAATTTTGTTCTTCTTAATAAAAAGCTAGCAGGAAGAAAGGCCGTTGGCTTCTGACCCACCTCTCTGTATTCCAGTATTCTTCATCGTGTTCTCTAGAGACCATTATTGTTACTTCAATCAACGAAAGTCATTTCTGAAATGCAAAGTCTCCCCTCTTCTTCCATGTCCTTCCTCCTGGCAGCTGTTACCAGATCTGTTCCTGTCAGTACCTAAGATTTGACCACCCTAATGAGCCAGGCTCAGCCACCCTTCTTCAATAAGACAAGAAGAGGTGAAATTAGCAGAGAAACACTAAAAAAGAAAATTAATCCACCAGAGCCTCACTGGGAAGAAAACAACGAGGTCCAGAGACAGACCCTCAGTTTCCACTAGAGGGAAATTCCAATTTCTTGGTTCTATTTTTTTCAATAGTCTGACAACCAAATGAGAAAGGAGATTACTAGGCTAGGTACTTTCACAGTGTAAACCCCAATACAATCACCTTTGAATTCCTTTATGAGTCACTTTTATCTTTGAGAGAGAGAGAAGTTGCCTCAGTTACATCACTGAACTTTGAAACTGATTGTAGATTCATGATTTTAGTAGATTCATGATTTTAGGGTCTTACACAATTGTTCTTTGGGAAAAGTTAATGTACACAACTTATTGAACAATTAAAGGTTTAATCTTTGAAATTAGCAATAAGGTATATATTTCTTTGTATACAAATTAGGAAAACAAATTATTTATCAGCTTTCTCCTTTTAAAGTTAATTATAAATACATTCCATTTTAACTTTGTGCAAATACAAATTTCATCCATTTTAAACTTTTTGTATATGCATAATCTAGTTAAGTCATATATTATGCATTTCATCTTTGAAAGCAGTTGGCAGTAAATTCTTAAAGTATTTTATCACCAGTTGTCTCCCAGACTCAAATTAACAACACACAGCATCACTATAATGCAAGGAAATACAAACTTTCATTTGTATTCTTCCTTGATTTGATATAAATTATGTACATAATAAGGCTTTTGAATCAAGATAGACCAGAAATAAAAACTATCTCCTAACATAGTTTGCATACATATTGTCACCAAGTAATATTTAAATTGCAGTGCATGAAATAAGTCATTTTTTGTGTTAAGTAGTATCTGTTTCTCATTTTATCTGAAGATGTTGCTAAGCAGTAAACATCACCACAAACCTCATTCAACGAACTGTTGTAAAGATTGGAATTCTCCCCTAAAGATTTGCAGTAGTGAGGTATAATGTATCTCTTTGAAACACCAATGAAATTCAACATTAAAGATTATTCATTCATTTTAATCAAATACAAAGCTTGACTCCATATACCCCAATTAACATCCACATGTCTTGTGTAGGTAGAATATCAATGATCTTTAGAATAAATGCTGAACTTGAAAACTAGGACCAAGACATATGGGAAAAATAATAGAGTAAAAAAATTTTTTTAAACTGTTTGGAAAACAATACAAATCGTCATTATCAATATTTTTGTAAGATTGGTCTTTCAACTTGCCATCATCTATAGAGTCTCAGCTGTATAGTCTAATCAAACTCTCTGTATAGGTATCACATGAAAATATCCAATTCAATTTTTATATATGTTATATATAACAATATAACTTTTTTAAAAGTTTGTTTCTACTGAATAAATTATAACTATATTTAATAAAATCAATTTCCTTTACAATATTATTCTCTCCATTTCTTTCAATGATACTAGAAGCTTACTTCTGAAACTAAAAATGATTTTTTGACTTAGAAGAGCTTCTCTTTCTTTCTCTCTTGCTCTCTTTAATTCTCAACAAAATGCTTACACACTCACATTATATACACAGGTAATTACCACCTAATCATGAGTACTACCTAGGAAATTAAATGTAAGGTGATTATTATGAAAGCATTATACAGAACAGCTATTTAGTCCCTTATGGTACAACATTCCAAACACACAATATATATTTATATAACTATGCGATATATATTTAGTCACAAATTGCTTCTAGAGATTCAGTAAATGAAATAATATGAAGTTAAACCAGATACATATTAAAATTTCAGTCTATAGACAGGATCAACACAAGACCCATAAGGCTGGTACTTTTATGACCCTCACATAACCCTATAATTATCACAGTAAACACTGTAACTAAAGAAAGACCATAAGCTAATAATGTAATATATCATACAAGAGAGCACATAAGTGAGTAACTACAGAACAACAAGTTCCTTGTGCTTACAGATAAACTCTAGGAAACTGAGAATGTTAAATATGCACAATCATCTCCTCTATTGAGGAGATATATACCTGTTTTCCATGCAGAAGGCTGAGAGTGGATGTTGTTAACTACCTGGTGATCTGTGCTATCTGAATGGCCAGGCCACACCCAAATCCCCCAGACTATTAAGTTTATCCCAGACTCTTCCTCCCTAGACCTTTATCTTTAGCTTTGTTTCTCAGTCAATAGAACCATCCTTAGGGGAAAAGCCAGGTATATTTTATAGCTTGATGACCTATACAACTATAAGACTACACCACATCATCCTCTAGGCCCTTAAGCTATAGAGCCAATTCTTATGGAAGAGGCCACATTTACTTTGTAAAAGAGTTTTGATGGCATCATGCCTTAAGCTTTATTGTGCACTTGGGATTGAGACAATTGTTACCAGGAAACTTCTCTTACAAAATTGTGCTGTAGTTAATGCCTAAAATTTAAACTAATGTCAGATTCTAGAAGTTTGAGCCAACACCAGTTACTGAGTAGTATTGAATAGGATTTCTTTCTTGCATTATGTGGATCACTACTCTGCTGGCCCTGGTGTTTGCAGCGACCCACACAAGTAACATAGTTACTTGATATTACTGTCAATAACTGTATATTATACCTAACCATGGATTATAAGACCTGATCCACAGCAGATTTGCACACATACCAAACATTACCACAAGCATAAACAATACATTGCTCTCCATCAGTACCACAGAGACGTCAGTTAACTGTAGGAAGTTTTCAGTTACATTATCCTCTAATGAGACTACCATGATATATGCTGTGGTTGGCTGAAATCTCTCTTCCTTCTCCTTTCCTCCATCATTCTTCCCCCTTTTACTTTCCTCTCTTTCTATGTGTCTATATTTCATACACACAAAGTAAATCTAAATGACAGTGTTTTGATAGCTAATTCAATTGAGTGAATGGAAACATTTAGATGTATAATTACAGGCATTTCTGTTGGAGGTGGGATGCTGCAGTGAACACCTGTGAGATCCACCTACGTTCACCTAACTGGCTAAGGCTTCAGTTTTGTTTTTTGAGATGGAGATAATTATTCCACAATGTTATTCTGAGAAGTATGGGGATTGTGTAGCCTTTTATAGGAATGTAAGTAGCACCTGGAGTGTAATGAGTGCTTAGTGAATGATGCTGATGATAAATTTAGACCCTGAATACAGAACAAGAGAAGCCATGGAACACACTATCTACTGTGTTAATGTAAATGTGTAGGAGGAGGAAAATTCCCTTTCTGTAATTGGATTGTGCTAAACTGGAGGATTTGCTTAGATAACGTATGGCTCATCTATGTAAAGTATCAGCTCAATTCATAGATAGCTAAACAGGCTTATAAACCATGCAGGAACATTAAACTTCATCTACCCTATTTGTATATTTTCATGTTGGCCAAACTGATGCATAGACCTGAAATATCCACAATTTAAGTAATGCCATTATAATAGTTAGTTCTACATGTCAGACATGCTGGATTCAAGAGTTCACAGATCAAATATGATTTGTGGGTATGTCTCTGAGAGTGTTTCCTGATGCACTTAGAATTCTCTTCAGTGGTCATGGTGAAGGAAAACGTTCTCTGCATTGTGGATAAACACTATTCTATTGGTTGAAGTCCTAGATGGAAACAGGTAGAGGAAGGAAGGAGATGTCTGTTTCTTCATGACATTCTGCTTTAACTAGAACATCATCTCCCTTTTCCCCTTAAACTGTAATTTTTGTCATTGGATTTCCCAGTTCACTAACATTCCAGACCAGAATTGTACCAGTGGCTCTCCTGAAGTGATGGCATTTCGATAGACAGTTATGTCACTGAGTGAAGCAATTCTTACAAATAATTTTCTTTGGTCACAAACTCTCACAAATCAGAAGGATTACAGTTCCCTAGAGAAGGAGAAGCAAGATGAAATATGTGGGTGTGCCAAAACACACAGGTGCGTATATGTCTGTGTGCCTGTGACTAATACACTCCTGATTAAACATCTTACTATTTTCCAGGAATTGTGGATGTAGGCTTTGATGTATACAGCTATGCAATATCCAACCATGGGAAATAAACTTTTGGCACTTTCAGACACTGTTATGTGCTGGAATAAGGAAAAAATAACTGTAGCTCTAACATGAGAGGTGTTCTACAACATTGAAATGGTAGTTCTATAGGGAATAGCTTTCTCTTACCCTCTATTTCATACTTGAAGGTATAGATGAGATTCAAAAGATGATATGGAGTTACTCATAAAGAAAAAATGTGCCTTAGATCATGATAAGACAAAGATTTGTACTGTGGTGAATGTCTAAAAACTACTGAAGGATAAGAACTCAACTGAGCATAAACTTATTTTCTATATCTGAACAGAATATTTACACATTGAACTTGTTAGTACTGTGACCTTGAACCCAAGCACACTCTTGATTTTCCTCTTATGACCTTTATGTTCCTTTATAAAAAAAAGACATATGCACCACACACATAGTTCTAAAGATTGTAAAATTTATCAGAAATAGAGCAAGGGGGAAATTGAATCCCAATTTCTTAATTGATAACTCTTAAAATAATTAGTTAATTTTCAGTGAACTAATAGGGGATGGTCAGCCTAAATATCTGAGGCATTTGATGCATTGTTTGATTCTGAATCTTTGTATTCACCATGGCTAATGCAATGAACAACACACAGTGTTACTTATTAAAAAGGATTCTTGTAGACTATTGACTGAGTAACAGTAAATTGGATTCTTTTGTTGTGTGCCAGTTTCAGCTCACTGATGGTCATTCAAAGTGACTGTTGGAGAGTGCTTTCTTGTCTGTTGTTCCATTTACATACAGCAAGTATGGCTTGTTTTCATGTTCTATGTACCTTGAGAGCATTGGAGTTATAAGGAGTAGGCTTACCATCAACTACATTTGTATTAAATTTTTATCTGAAACCTTTTCAAATGGTTCTTTTTGTGGAAGTGTATTTCTTGGTCAATATTTTCCACTATTTGATGAATAGCTAAGGTCTCAATAGGGCTGCAGACACCTGTTTATGGGAGCCTGGCTCCTTGGAAGGCGTGGAAATTGAGTGCAGAGAATGTAAGAGAGATAACCATTTAAATACAGATGTAAGTGTCACATTTCACCAACACTTGACATGCTAAAGTACAAAGATGGAAAAGAGCCTTTGACAATCCCAAGAAGCCAGTGCACAGGACCTCAGTGATAAAACCTGCACTACCCCACATCATTTTCCTTTGAGAGTGCATCCATTTTTTCCTTTGTGCTTTGAGACAAAGTCTTGATATATAGTCTATGCTAATATCAAACTTATATCAGTCTTCTTGTCTCAGCTTCTCTCCATGCTGGAATTACAGGCATGCACTCTTTTGCCAAGCTAATAGTTCACAGATTTAATATGGAAGCTAGCATGTGAACTGGACATGTTCATAAGAACAGTGAGGAACACAGTAGCAAATTAATTTTTTTTTTTGATGTTAAGAACTTCTGATCTTGCTGAGTGGTGGTGGGGCATGCCTTTAATCCCAGTACTAACGAGGCAGAGGCAGGATCTCTGTGATTTCAAGACCAGCATGGTCTACTGAGCAAGATCCAGGAAAGGCACAAAGCTACACAGAGAAACCCTGTCTCAAAAAAAAAAAACCAAAAAAAACAAAACAAAACAAAACAAAACTTCTGATCTCATCCATAGACACCAACTACTTTGCCATAAGCTAGGAGTTTTCCATGTAAAATATTTATAAAACACTTTCTATGCTCAGCTAATGTTGCATTCTTCCCATTTTAGAACTACTATGAAGTTAGGGTTCTTGATTTAAACAATGTCTCCCTCGATGTGTTGCTTCTTTTACTTGGTAGACTGGAACTATTGTGTTTCCTGATGACAAGTGTTGACTGTGGTTGCAGAAATCACAGTCATTGCATGCACCATTGTAACTACAGGGCCAGAGCCTGGGGAGGACACAGCTTTGTTGTTGTTTTTTATTGTATTTCTTTTTATTGTCATCATTATTATTAGTTAATTTTATGATTAAATTTATTTATTTATTTTCCATCTGGATCCCAGTTTCCCCTCCCTCTCT